>NC_088241.1:65904807-66089807 GCF_036934945.1 Oncorhynchus masou masou | reverse complement strand
AAAGTAAAGGTAAAAAATAAATGTTAAAATAAAGGTTAAAAAAATAAAAAAATAAATAAACCTCAGATGAACAGGTGGAGCAGCAGTACCATGAGATGGAATTCAGGGTGTGACTCAAATGACACCCTATTCCCTATATAGTGCACTTCTTTTGACCAGAGCCCTGTGGAACCCTATTCCCTATATATAGTGCACTACTTTAGACCAGAGCCCTATGGCACCCTATTCCCTATATAGTGCACTTCTTTTGACCAGGCCACATAGGGATAGGGTGCCATTTGGGAGCCGGATTGATCCTATAGTCTAAAGTACTATATGCTTGCGGTGTCACACCCTGACCATAGTTTGCTTTGTCTGTTTCTATGTTTTGATTGGTCAGGGTGTGATCTGAGTGGGCATTCTATATTGGATGTCTTGTTTGTCTATTTCTATGTTTGGCCTGATATGGTTCTCAATCAGAGGCAGGTGTTAGTCATTGTCTCTGATTGGGAACTATATTTAGGTAGCCTGTTTGGTGTTGGGTTTTGTGGGTGATTGTTCCTGTCTTTGTGTTTGCACCAGATAGGGCTGTTTTAGGTTTTCACGTTTATTGTTTTGTTAGTCTGTTCATGTGTAGAGTCTTTCTTAAAGTAACATGAATGTTTTTGGTCCACTCCTCCTTCCCACAACGAAAGCCGTGACAGAATCACCCACCACAACTGGACCAAGCGGCGTGGTGACCTTTAACCTTCGACTCAAGAAAACCGTGACATGCGGTGTGAATTTGACAGAATATGAGACGATTGATGGTTGAAATGAATGTACTGTAATTGTTGGCGTTTTCATGGAAGGGGAATTCGTGGGTAAATGGAGGCCAAGCCTTTGCACTCACGGAAACCAAACAGCTATAGTAGTTTTTAATCCAAGTGTTTTTACAGATACGGTTCCTGTTTATGTCATACTTAAACTTAATGAAAGTATTTTTCAACAAGTAGCAGTAGTTATGTAGTAGTTAAGTAGTAGCTATGAAAACATCCGCACCATTAAACAACTAACAGTAAAGCCGTAGTCTAACAGCCAAACAAATCCACTTCCCTCGATATGCCTTTGTAACACAAGGAAATACCAAATGAATGAGATATCTCATCTGATAAACATTATATGACCAGCAGTTTCAATTCCATCCTTCTCTTCTTCGCTAGAGGAAAATGTTCTTATCCTACCACCAACATGGAGGGGAGGAGGTTGGCGGCTGGCTAGCTAAAAGATAACATAAAGAGCTAGACTGCTAACTACTGACTGCGTAATGTAACAACAACACAACAACTTATAAGATGCTACTTATCACAGCAGCAAATGTACAAAACATTTTTTTATATATATATTGAAAATAAGTACAAATTTGGTCAAATAAAATGTTTTGTATCAATTTTACTCAGGTTCCTTCTGACAACAGAACGAAAGGATTTTTATACCAAACACACAGTGATGATGGACAGTTCAATATAACATGATGATGGACAGTTCTATATAACATGATGATGGACAGTTCTATATATCATGATGATGGACAGTTCTATATAACATGATGATGGACAGTTCAATATAACATGATGATGGACAGTTCTATATAACATGATGATAGACAGTTCTATATAACATGATGATGGACACAGTTCTATAGTTCTAACATGATGATGGACAGTTAGTTCTATATAACATGATGATGGACAGTTAGTTCTATATAACATGATGATAGACAGTTCTATATAACATGATGATGATGGTTAGTTCTATATAACATGATGATGGACAGTTCTATATAACATGATGATGGACAGTTCTATATAACATGATGATGGACAGTTCTATATAACATGATGATGGACAGTTAGTTCTATATAACACAGTTCTATATAACATGATGATAGACAGTTCTATATAACATGATGATGGACAGTTAGTTCTATATAACATGATGATGGACAGTTAGTTCTATATAACATGATGATAGACAGTTCTGATGATAACATGTTCTATGATGATGGACAGTTCTATATAACATGATGATGGACAGTTAGTTCTATATAACATGATGATGGACAGTTAGTTCTATATAGATGATGATGGACAGTTAGTTCTATATAACATGATGATGGACTTAGTTCTATATAACATGATGATGGACAGTTAGTTATATAACATGATGATGGACAGTTCTATATAACATGATGATGGACAGTTCTATATAACATGATGATGGACAGTTAGTTCTATATAACATGATGATGGACAGTTAGTTCTATATAACTGATGATAACATGATGATGGACAGTTCTATATAACATGATGATGGACAGTTCTATATAACATGATGATAGACAGTTCTGATATAACATGATGATGGACAGTTAGTTCTATATAACATGATGATAGACATGATGATGGACAGTTCTATATAACATGATGATGACAGACAGATGATGGACAGTTCTATATAACATGATGATGGACAGTTCTATATAACATGATGATGGACAGACATGATGATGGACAGTTCTATATAACATGATGATGGACAGTTCTATATAACATGATGATGGACAGACATGATGATGGACAGTTCTATATAACATGATGATGGACAGTTCTATATATCATGATGATGGACAGTTCTATATAACATGATGATGGACAGTTCTATATAACATGATGATAGACAGTTCTATATAACATGATGATAGACAGTTAGTTCTATATATCATGATGATGGACAGTTAGTTCTATATCATGATGATAGACAGTTCTATATAACATGATGATGGACAGTTCTATATAACATGATGATAGTTCTATATATCATGATGATGGACAGTTAGTTCTATATACCATGATGATGGACAGTTCTATATAACATGATGATGGACAGTTAGTTCTATATATCATGATGATGGACAGTTAGTTCTATATAACATGATGATGGACAGTTAGTTCTATATAACATGATGATGGACAGTTAGTTCTATATAACATGATGATGGACAGTTAGTTCTATATAACATGATGATGGACAGTTAGTTCTATATAACATGATGATGGACAGTTAGTTCTATATAACATGATGATGGACAGTTAGTTCTATATAACATGATGATGGACAGTTCTATATAACATGATGATAGACAGTTAGTTCTATATAACATGATGATGGACAGTTAGTTCTATATAACATGATGATGGACAGTTAGTTCTATATAACATGATGATGGACAGTTAGTTCTATATAACATGATGATGGACAGTTAGTTCTATAGAACATGATGATGGACAGTTAGTTCTATATCATGATGATGGACAGTTAGTTCTATATATCATGATGATGGACAGTTAGTTCTATATAACATGATGATGGACATGATGATGGACAGTTCTATATAACATGATGATGGACAGTAGTTCTATATAACATGATGATGGACAGTTAGTTCTATATAACATGATGATGGACAGTTCTATATAACATGATGATGATAGACAGTTCTATATAACATGATGATGGACATGATGATGGACAGTTCTATATAACATGATGATGGAACTATATAACATGATGATGGACAGTTCTATATAACATGATGATGGACAGTTAGTTCTATATAACATGATGATGGACAGTTCTATATAACAAGATGATGGACAGTTAGTTCTATATAACATGATGATGGACAGTTCTATATAACATGATGATGGACAGTTAGTTCTATATAACATGATGATGGACAGTTCTATATCATGATGATGGACAGTTCTATATAACATGATGATGGACAGTTCTATATAACATGATGATGGACAGTTAGTTCTATATAACATGATGATGGACAGTTCTATATAACATGATGATGGACAGTTCTATATTCATGATAGTTCTATATAACATGATGATGGACAGTTCTATATAACATGATGATGGACAGTTAGTTCTATATATCATGATGATGGACAGTTAGTTCTATATATCATGATGATAGACAGACAGTTAGTTCTATATAACATGATGATGGACAGTTCTATATAACATGATGATGGACAGTTAGTTCAGTTCTATATATCATGATGATAGACAGTTCTATATAACATGATGATAGTTCTATATAACATGATGATGGACAGTTCTATATAACATGATGATGGACAGTTAGTTCTATATATCATGATGATGGACAGTTCTATATATCATGATGATGGACAGATGATGGACAGTTAGTTCTATATAACATGATGATGGACATGTTAGTTCTATATATCATGATGATGGACAGTTAGTTCTATATAACATGATGATGGACAGTTCTATATATCATGATGATGGACAGTTCTATATAACATGATGATGGACAGTTAGTTCTATATAACATGATGATGGACAGTTCTATATAACATGATGACGGACAGTTAGTTCTATATATCACGATGATAGACAGTTCTATATAACATGATGATAGACAGTTAGTTCTATATAACATGATGATGGACAGTTAGTTCTATATATCACGATGATAGACAGTTCTATATAACATGATGATAGACAGTTCTATATAACATGATGATGGACAGTTCTATATAACATGATGATGGACAGTTAGTTCTATATAACATGATGATGGACAGTTAGTTCTATATAACATGATGATGGACAGTTCTATATATCATGATGATGGACAGTTCTATATAACATGTTCTATATATCATGATGATGGACAGTTCTATATATCATGATGATGGACAGTTCTATATATCATGATGATGGACAGTTCTATATAACATGATGATGGACAGTTCTATATAACATGATGATGGACAGTTCTATATAACATGATGATGACATGATGATAGACATGATGATAGACAGTTCTATATAACATGATGATAGTTAGTTCTATATATCACATGATGATAGACAGTTCTATATAACATGATGATGGACAGTTCTATATAACATGATGGACAGTTCTATATAACATGATGATGGACAGTTCTATATAACATGATGATGGACATATAACATGATGATCATGATGATGGACAGTTCTATATACATGATGATAGACAGTTCTATATAACATGATGATATATATCATGATGATGGACAGTTCTATATAACATGATGATGGACAGTTCTATATATCATGATGATGGACAGTTCTATATAACATGATGATGACAGTTCTATATAACATGATGATAGTTCTATATAACATGATGATAGACAGACATGATGATAGACAGTTCTATATAACATGATGATGGACAGTTAGTTCTATATAACATGATGATAGTTCTATATAACATGATGATGGACAGTTCTATATAACATGATGATGGACAGTTAGTTCTATATAACATGATGATGGACAGACAGATGATGGACAGTTCTATATAACATGATGATAGACAGTTCTATATAACATGATGATAGACAGTTAGTTCTATATCATGATGATGGACAGTTCTATATAACATGATGATGGACAGTTAGTTCTATATAACATGATGATGGACAGTTAGTTCTATATAACATGATGATGGACAGTTAGTTCTATATAACATGATGATGGACAGTTAGTTCTATATAACATGATGATGGACAGTTAGTTCTATATAACATGATGATGGACAGTTAGTTCTATATAACATGATGATGGACAGTTCTATATAACATGATGATAGACAGTTAGTTCTATATAACATGATGATGGACAGTTAGTTCTATATAACATGATGACAGACAGTTAGTTCTATATAACATGATGATGGACAGTTCTATATAACATGATGATGGACAGTTAGTTCTATATAACATGATGATGGACAGTTAGTTCTATATAACATGATGATGGACAGTTAGTTCTATATAACATGATGATGGACAGTTAGTTCTATATATGACATGTTCTATATAACATGATGATAGACAGACAGTTCTATATAACATGATGATGGACATGATATCATGATGATGGACAGTTCTATATACATGATGATGGACAGTTCTATATAACATGATGATGGACAGTTAGTTCTATATAACATGATGATGGACAGTTAGTTCTATATAACATGATGATAGACAGTTAGTTCTATATAACATGATGATAGACAGATGATGGACAGTTCTATATAACATGATGATGGACAGTTAGTTCTATATGATGATGGACAGTTCATGATGATGGACAGTTAGTTCTATATAACATGATGATGGACAGTTCTATATAACATGATGATAGACAGTTAGTTCTATATAACATGATGATAGACAGTTCTATATAACATGATGATGGACAGTTAGTTCTATATATCATGATGATGGACAGTTCTATATAACATGATGATGGACAGTTCTATATAACATGATGATGGACAGTTAGTTCTATATAACATGATGATGGACAGTTCTATATAACATGATGATGGACAGTTAGTTCTATATAACATGATGATGGACAGTTCTATATAACATGATGATAGTTCTATATATCATGATGATGGACAGTTAGTTCTATATAACATGATGATGGACAGTTCTATATAACATGATGATAGACAGTTCTATATAACATGATGATGGACAGTTCTATATAACATGATGATGGACAGTTAGTTCTATATAACATGATGATGGACAGTTCTATATAACATGATGATGGACAGTTCTATATAACATGATGATGGACAGATATAACAGTTAGTTCTATATAACATGATGATGGACAGTTAGTTCTATATAACATGATGATGGACAGTTCTATATAACATGATGATGGACAGTTCTATATAACATGATGATGGACAGTTAGTTCTATATAACATGATGATGATGATATCATGATGATGGACAGTTCTATATAACATGATGATGGACAGTTCTATATAACATGATGATGGACAGTTAGTTCTATATAACATGATGATGGACAGTTAGTTCTATATAACATGATGATGGACAGTTAGTTCTATATATCATGATGATGGTTCTATATAACAGTTAGTTCTATATAACATGATGATGGACAGTTCTATATAACATGATGATGGATTCTATATAACATGATGATGGATGGACAGTTCTATATAACATGATGATGGACAGTTCTATATAACATGATGATGGACAGTTCTATATAACATGATGATAGACAGTTCTATATAACATGATGATGGACAGTTAGTTCTATATAACATGATGATGGACAGTTAGTTCTATATAACATGATGATGGACATGATGATAGACAGTTCTATATAACATGATGATGGACAGTTCTATATAACATGATGATGGACAGTTCTATATAACATGATGATGGACAGTTAGTTCTATATAACATGATGATGGACAGATGATGGACAGTTAGTTCTATATAACATGATGATAGACAGTTAGTTCTATATAACATGATGATGGACAGTTAGTTCTATATAACATGATGATGGACAGTTCTATATAACATGATGATGGACAGTTCTATATAACATGATGATGGACAGTTAGTTCTATATAACATGATGATGGACAGTTAGTTCTATATAACATGATGATGGACAGTTCTATATAACATGATGATGGACAGTTCTATATAACATGATGATGGACAGTTCTATATAACATGATGATGGACAGTTAGTTCTATATCATGATGATGGACAGTTAGTTCTATATAACATGATGATGGACAGTTCTATATAACATGATGATGCTATATATCATGATGATGGACAGTTCTATATGATGACATGGACAGTTCTATATAACATGATGATGGACAGTTCTATATAACATGATGATGGACAGTTAGTTCTATATAACATGATGATGATGGACAGATGATAGTTCTATATATGATGATAGACAGTTCTATATAACATGATGATGGACAGTTAGTTCTATATAACATGATGATGGACAGTTAGTTCTATATAACATGATGATGGACAGTTAGTTCTATATAACATGATGATGGACAGTTCTATATAACATGATGATGGACAGTTAGTTCTATATAACATGATGATGGACAGTTCTATATAACATGATGATGGACAGTTAGTTCTATATAACATGATGATGGACAGTTCTATATAACATGATGATGGACAGTTCTATATAACATGATGATAGACAGTTAGTTCTATATAACATGATGATGGACAGTTAGTTCTATATAACATGATGATGGACAGTTAGTTCTATATAACATGATGATGGACAGTTAGTTCTATATAACATGATGATGGACAGTTCTATATAACATGATGATGGACAGTTAGTTCTATATAACATGATGATGACAGACATGATGATAGACAGTTAGTTCTATATAACATGATGATGGACAGTTAGTTCTATATAACATGATGATAGACAGTTAGTTCTATATAACATGATGATAGACAGTTAGTTCTATATAACATGATGATGGACAGTTAGTTCTATATAACATGATGATGGACAGTTCTATATAACATGATGATGGACAGTTCTATATAACATGATGATGGACAGTTAGTTCTATATAACATGATGATAGACAGTTCTATATAACATGATGATGGACAGTTCTATATAACATGATGATGGACAGTTAGTTCTATATAACATGATGATAGACAGTTAGTTCTATATATCATGATGATAGACAGTTCTATATATCATGATGATGGACAGTTCTATATAACATGATGATGGACAGTTCTATATAACATGATGATGGACAGTTCTATATAACATGATGATAGACAGTTCTATATATCATGATGATAGACAGTTCTATATAACATGATGATGGACAGTTCTATATAACATGATGATGGACAGTTCTATATAACATGATGATGGACAGTTAGTTCTATATAACATGATGATGGACAGTTCTATATATCATGATGATGACAGTTAGTTCTATACATGATGATGGACAGTTCTATATAACATGATGATGGACAGTTAGTTCTATATAACATGATGATAGACAGTTCTATATAACATGATGATGGACAGTTAGTTCTATATAACATGATGATGGACAGTTCTATATAACATGATGATGGACAGTTCTATATAACATGATGATGGACAGTTCTATATAACATGATGATGGACAGTTCTATATAACATGATGATGGACAGTTCTATATAACATGATGATGGACAGTTAGTTCTATATAACATGATGATGGACAGTTAGTTCTATATAACATGATGATGAACAGTTAGTTCTATATAACATGATGATAGACAGGTTCTATATAACATGATGATAGTTCTATATAACATGATGATGGACAGTTAGTTCTATATAACATGATGATGGACAGTTAGTTCTATATAACATGATGATGGACAGTTAGTTCTATATAACATGATGATGACAGTTCTATATAACATGATGATGGACAGTTCTATATAACATGATGATGGACAGTTCTATATAACATGATGATGGACAGTTAGTTCTATATAACATGATGATGTTAGACATGATGATGGACAGTTCTATATAACATGATGATGGACAGTTAGTTCTATATAACATGATGATGGACAGTTAGTTCTATATAACATGATGATGGACAGTTCTATATAACATGATGATGATGATGGACAGTTAGTTCTATATAACATGATGATGGACAGTTCTATATAACATGATGATAGACAGTTCTATATAACATGATGATGGACAGTTCTATATAACATGATGATGGACGTTAGTTCTATATAACATGATGATGGACAGTTAGTTTAGTTCTATAACATGATGATAGACAGTTCTATATAACATGATGATAGACAGTTAGTTCTATATATCATGATGATGGACAGTTAGTTCTATATAACATGATGATGGACAGTTCTATATAACATGATGATGGACAGTTAGTTCTATATAACATGATGATGGACAGTTAGTTCTATATAACATGATGATGGACAGTTCTATATAACATGATGATAGACAGTTAGTTCTATAGAACATGATGATGGACAGTTAGTTCTATATAACATGATGATGGACAGACAGTTCTATATATGATGATGGACAGTTCTATATAACATGATGATAGACAGTTCTATATAACATGATGATAGTTCTATATAACATGATGATGACAGACATGATGATGGACAGTTCTATATAACATGATGATGGACAGTTAGTTCTATATAACATGATGATGGACAGTTCTATATAACATGATGATAGACAGTTCTATATAACATGATGATGGACAGTTCTATATAACATGATGATGGACAGTTCTATATAACATGATGATGGACAGTTCTATATAACATGATGATGGACAGTTGGACAGTTCTATATATCAGATTCTATATAACATGATGATGGACAGTTCTATATAACATGATGATGGACAGTTCTATATTCATGATGATGGAAGTTCATAACATGATGATGGACAGTTCTATATAACATGATGATGGACAGTTCTATATATCATGATGATGGACAGTTCTATATAACATGATGATGGACAGTTCTATATAACATGATGATGGACAGTTAGTTCTATATAACATGATGATGGGACATGATTAGTTCTATATAACATGATGATGGACAGTTAGTTCTATATATCATGATGATGGACAGTTAGTTCTATATAACATGATGATGGACAGTTAGTTCTATATAACATGATGATGGACAGTTAGTTCTATATAACATGATGATAGACAGTTAGTTCTATATAACATGATGATGGACAGTTAGTTCTATATAACATGATGATGGACAGTTAGTTCTATATAACATGATGATGGACAGTTAGTTCTATATAACATGATGATAGACAGTTCTATATAACATGATGATAGACAGTTAGTTCTATATAACATGATGATGGACAGTTAGTTCTATATAACATGATGACAGACAGTTAGTTCTATATATCATGATGATGGACAGTTCTATAAAACATGATGACAGACAGTTAGTTCTATATAACATGATGATAGACAGCTAGTTCTATATAACAAGATGATGGACAGTTAGTTCTATATAACATGATGATGGACAGTTAGTTCTATATAACATGATGATGGACAGTTAGTTCTATATAACAAGATGATGGACAGTTAGTTCTATATATCATGATGATGGACAGTTCTATATAACATGATGACAGACAGTTAGTTCTATATAACATGATGATAGACAGCTAGTTCTATATAACAAGATGATGGACAGTTAGTTCTATATAACATGATGATGGACAGTTAGTTCTATATAACATGATGATGGACAGTTAGTTCTATAGAACATGATGATAGACAGTTCTATATAACATGATGATAGACAGTTCTATATAACATGATAGTTCTATATAACATGATGATGGACAGTTAGTTCTATATAACATGATGATGGACAGTTAGTTCTATATAACATGATGATGGACAGATTAGTTCTATATAACATGATGATGGACAGTTCTATATAACATGATGATGGACAGTTAGTTCTATATAACATGATGATGGACAGTTCTATATAACAGTTAGTTCTATATAACATGATGATAGACAGTTCTATATAACATGATGATGGACAGTTAGTTCTATATAACATGATGATGGACAGTTAGTTCTATATAACATGATGATGGACAGTTCTATATAACATGATGATGGACAGTTAGTTCTATATAACATGATGATGGACAGTTCTATATAACATGATGATGGACAGTTAGTTCTATATATCATGATGATGGACAGTTCTATATAACATGATGATCGACAGTTAGTTCTATATATCATGATGATGGACAGTTCTATATATCATGATGATGGACAGTTCTATATAACATGATGATGGACAGTTCTATATAACATGATGATCGACAGTTCTATATAACATGATGATGGACAGTTAGTTCTATATAACATGATGATAGACAGTTCTATATAACATGATGATGGACAGTTCTATATAACATGATGATGGACAGTTCTATATAACATGATGATGGAAGTTCTATATAACATGATGATGGACAGTTAGTTCTATATATCATGATGATGGACAGTTCTATATAACATGATGATGGACAGTTCTATATAACATGATGATGGACAGTTCTATATAACATGATGATGGACAGTTAGTTCTATATAACATGATGATGGACAGTTAGTTCTATATATCATGATGATGGACAGTTAGTTCTATATAACATGATGACGGACAGTTAGTTCTATATATCATGATGATGGACAGTTCTATATAACATGATGATGGACAGTTCTATATAACATGATGATGGACAGTTCTATATAACATGATGATGGACAGTTAGTTCTATATAACATGATGATGGACAGTTAGTTCTATATAACATGATGATGGACAGTTAGTTCTATATAACATGATGATGGACAGTTAGTTCTATATAACATGATGATAGACAGTTCTATATAACATGATGATGGACAGTTAGTTCTATATAACATGATGATGGACAGTTCTATATAACATGATGATGGACAGTTCTATATATCATGATGATGGACAGTTCTATATAACATGATGATGGACAGTTCTATATAACATGATGACAGACAGTTAGTTCTATATATCATGATGATAGACAGTTCTATATAACATGATGATGGACAGTTCTATATATCATGATGATGGACAGTTCTATATAACATGATGACAGACAGTTAGTTCTATATAACATGATGATGGACAGTTAGTTCTATATAACATGATGATGGACAGTTAGTTCTATATATCATGATGATGGACAGTTCTATATAACATGATGATGGACAGTTAGTTCTATATCATGATGATGGACAGTTCTATATAACATGATGATGGACAGTTCTATATAACATGATGATGGACAGTTCTATATAACATGATGATGGACAGTTCTATATAACATGATGACAGACAGTTAGTTCTATATATCATGATGACAGACAGTTAGTTCTATATAACATGATGACAGACAGTTAGTTCTATATATCATGATGATAGACAGTTCTATATAACATGATGATGGACAGTTCTATATATCATGATGATGGACAGTTCTATATAACATGATGACAGACAGTTAGTTCTATATATCATGATGATAGACAGTTCTATATAACATGATGACAGACAGTTAGTTCTATATATCATGATGATAGACAGTTCTATATAACATGATGTTGGACAGTTCTATATATCATGATGATGGACAGTTAGTTCTATATATCATGATGATGGACAGTTCTATATATCATGATGATAGACAGTTTTATATATCATGATGATGGACAGTTCTATATATCATGATGATAGACAGTTAGTTCTATATCATGATGATAGACAGTTCTATATAACATGATGATGGACAGTTAGTTCTATATACAATGATAATGGACATTTAGTTCTGTATAACATGATGATGGACAGTTAGTTCTATATCATGATAATGGACAGTTAGTTCTATATAACATGATGATGGACAGTTAGTTCTATATATCATGATGATAGACAGTTCTATATATCATGATGATGGACAGTTAGTTCTATATATCATGATGATGGACAGTTCTATATACCATGATGATGGACAGTTAGTTCTATATATCATGATGATAGACAGTTCTATATATCATGATGATGGACAGTTCTATGCAGCAGAGTGTAGACCTTTTAGTTGCTACAGGAAGCTGAACTGTGTTCTTTATGTTTTTGAACATCTGGACATAAAGTGATCGAGTCCCTGTAAAGAGGTTTACATGTTAATCATCATACAGTTAGTCTTCATGACCAGTGACAAACTTCAAGGACTGAATCACAAATATCATGCTTTTTCCTTCCCCAAGTTTACCCATAGGCCTTGGTGAATATCAGTCAATAGTATTGCACTACATAGGTGGTGTCATTTGGGATTCAGAAAGGGAATAAGAATGTTTTTTTTCTTTCAGAAATAAACCTGCCCTAGCCTGTTGTCTCCCTCATTAATAAACCTGCCCTAGTCTGTTTCCTCCCTCATTAATAAACCTGCCCTAGTCTGTTTCCTCCCTCATTAATAAACCTGCCCTAGCCTGTTTTCTCCCTCATTAATAAACCTGCCCTAGTCTGTTTCCTCCCTCATTAATAAACCTGCCCTAGCCTCTATCCTCCCTCATTAATAAACCTGCCCTAGCCTGTTTTCTCCCTCATTAATAAACCTGCCCTAGCCTGTTTCCTCCCTCATTAATCAACCTGCCCTAGCCTGTTTTCTCCCTCATTAATAAACCTGCCCTAGCCTGTTTCCTCCATCATTAATAAACCTTCCCTGGCATGTTTCCTCCCTCATTAATAAACCTGCCCTAGCCTGTTTCCTCCTTCATTAATTAACCTGCCCTAGCCTCTATCCTCCCTCATTAATAAACCTGCCCTGGCCTGTTTTCTCCCTCATTAATAAACCTGCCCTAGCCTGTTTCCTCCCTCATTAATAAACCTGCCCTGGCCTGTTTTCTCCCTCATTAATAAACCTGCCCTAGCCTGTTTTCTCCCTCATTAATAAACCTGCCCTAGCCTGTTTCCTCCCTCATTAATAAACCTGCCCTGGCCTGTTTCCTCCCTCATTAATAAACCTGCCCTAGCCTGTTTTCTCCCTCATTAATAAACCTGCCCTAGCCTGTTTCCTCCATCATTAATTAACCTGCCCTAGCCTCTATCCTCCCTCGTTAATAAACCTGCCCTGGCCTGTTTTCTCCCTCATTAATAAACCTGCCCTAGCCTCTATCCTCCCTCATTAATAAACCTGCCCTAGCCTGTTTCCTCCATCATTAATTAACCTGCCCTAGCCTCTATCCTACCTCATAACTAAACTTGCCCTAGCCTGTTTCCTCCCTCATTAATAAACCTGCCCTGGCATGTTTCCTCCCTCATTAATAAACCTGCCCTAGCCTGTATCCTCCCTCATTAATAAACCTGCCCTAGCCTGTTTCCTCCATCATTAATTAACCTGCCCTAGCCTCTATCCTACCTCATAACTAAACCTGCCCTAGCCTGTTTCCTCCCTCATTAATAAACCTGCCCTGGCATGTTTCCTCCCTCATTAATAAACCTGCCCTAGCCTGTTTCCTCCTTCATTAATTAACCTGCCCTAGCCTCTATCCTCCCTCATTAATAAACCTGCCCTGGCCTGTTTCCTCCTTCATTAATTAACCTGCCCTAGCCTGTATCCTCCCTCATTAATAAACCTGCCCTAGCCTGTTTCCTCCATCATTAATTAACCTGCCCTAGCCTGTATCCTCCCTCATTAATAAACCTGGCCAAGCCTGTTTCCTCCCTCATTAATAAACCTGCCCTGGCCTGTTTTCTCCCTCATAAATAAACCTGCCCTAGCCTGTTTCCTCCCTCATTAATAAACCTGCCCTAGCCTGTTTTCTCCCTCATTAATAAACCTGCCCTAGCCTGTTTCCTCCCTCATTAATAAACCTGCCCTAGCCTGTTTCCTCCTTCATTAATTAATCTGCCCTAGCCTCTATCCTCCCTCATTAATAAACCTGCCCTAGCCTCTATCCTCCCTCATTAATAAACCTGCCCTGGCCTGTTTTATCCCTCATTAATAAACCTGCCCTAGCCTGTTTCCTCCCTCATTAATAAACCTGCCCTGGCATGTTTCCTCCCTCATTAATAAACCTGCCCTGGCCTGTTTTCTCCCTCATTAATAAAAACCTGCCTCATTAATAAACCTGCCTGCCTTTTCTCCCCTCATTAATAAACCTGTTTCCTCCCTCCTGGCCTGTTTCCTCCCTCATTAATAAACCTGCCCTAGCCTGTTTCCTCCCTCATTAATAAACCTGCCCTAGCCTGTTTCCTCCCTCATTAATAAACCTGCCCTAGCCTGTATCCTCCCTCATTAATAAACCTGCCCTAGCCTGTATCCTCCCTCATTAATAAACCTGCCCTAGCCTGTTTCCTCCATCTTTAATTAACCTGCCCTAGCCTGTTTTCTCCCTCATTAATAAACCTGCCCTGGCCTGTTTTCTCCCTCATTAATAAACCTGCCCTGGCCTGTTTCCTCCCTCATTAATAAACCTGCCCTTACCTGTTTCCTCCCTCATTAATAAACCTGCTCTAGCCTGTTTTCTCCCTCATTAATAAACCTTCCCTAGCCTGTTTCCAAACTCATTAATAAACCTGCCCTAGCCTGTTTCCTCCCTCATAAATAAACCTGCCCTAGCCTGTTTCCTCCCTCATTAATTAACCTGCCCTAGCCTGTTTCCTCCCTCATTAATAAACCTGCCCTAGCCTGTTTTCTCCCTCATAAATAAACCTGCCCTAGCCTGTTTTCTCCCTCATTAATAAACCTGCCCTAGCCTGTTTCCAAACTCATTAATTAACCTGCCCTAGCCTGTTTCCTCCCTCATTAATAAACCTGCCCTAGCCTGTTTTCTCCCTCATAAATAAACCTGCCCTAGCCTGTTTTCTCCCTCATAAATAAACCTGCCCTAGCCTGTTTTCTCCATCATTAATAAACCTGCCCTGGCCTGTTTCCTCCCTCATTAATAAACCTGCCCTTACCTGTTTCCTCCCTCATTAATAAACCTGCTCTAGCCTGTTTTCTCCCTCATTAATAAACCTTCCCTAGCCTGTTTCCAAACTCATTAATAAACCTGCCCTAGCCTGTTTCCTCCCTCATAAATAAACCTGCCCTAGCCTGTTTCCTCCCTCATTAATTAACCTGCCCTAGCCTGTTTCCTCCCTCATTAATAAACCTGCCCTAGCCTGTTTTCTCCCTCATAAATAAACCTGCCCTAGCCTGTTTTCTCCCTCATTAATAAACCTGCCCTAGCCTGTTTCCAAACTCATTAATAAACCTAGTCTAGTGGTGAAAACCTGGCATTTTCACACTAATTTATTGTAAATAATTTAAGTGTAACGTTTGTCGTTGGGAGAAAGAGAGGAGGACCAAGGTGCAGCGTGGTAAGTATTCATAATCTCTTTTAATGAAAACGAATACTCGAACAAAACAAACAAAACACGAGAACGAAACGAAAACAGTCCTGAACACAGTCCTGAATGGTGAAATACAAACACAGAACAGAAAATAAACACCCACAAACCAACAGTGAAACCAGGCTACCTAATTATGGTTCTCAGTCAGGGACAACGATTGACAGCTGCCTCTGATTGAGAACCATACCAGGCCAAACACAGAAATCCCAAATCATAGAAAAAATAACTTAGACAACCCACCCAACTCACGACACAGAAATCCCAAATCATAGAAAAAATAACATAGACAACCCACCCAACTCACGCCCTGACCATACTTAAAACAAAGACATAACAAAACCAGAGACCTATCAAAAGTAGTGCACTAGGGAATAAGGGGTTATTAGCTACACATCCCTACTCTCTGGGAGCCTGGTCTTACTCTACTCATTCTACTGTGTATCTCTGAGCATCTCGGAGGTAATGGGATGAGTCCTGGGTTCAAATACTATTCAAAATTATTTTAAATGGATTGTATCTGGGTTTAATTGAGCTAGCCTGACACAATGTAACCAGTAGAATAGTCACAAGGAGTGACAACCCCGTTCGTCTGGCACTCCAGACAGACTTGTACAAACGCTAAAAGTGTTTGAAAGGTTTCACATACTATTTGAACCCAGGTCTGAATGGGATGTCACTGGACTGTGACAACTACAGTACATAAACCAGTACTTGCCCCGTACTGGGAGACCACAGCAGTCTGCTCTACTCAGAGGCAGTCAGCATCCAACCAGCCAACCATCCAACCAGCCTAACCACTAAAGAGGTATGTAAAGTCCCTTTCTTTCTATGGCTTTTTCAGCTTTCTCTTTACCTTCCTATGTCGTAATAACAGAAACAGGGTTGTGGGAAATAGGGTCTTGATTTCATGAATCTAGAACAACCATAAAAGGCATTTCATTTTTTAGGTTTATTGTCCAACAATTGTTTATTGAAGGCTCTGATTTAATTCTAACATTAATTTATTTATGTAATACAAATCTCCAAGCGTATTTTTGTTTAATTTTATAGTACTATATAGTGCTCCAGGGTTAATTTTATTGGCATTTTGGCATGTTTTGATAGATTCAGAACATAAAACAACATTTCTAAAGCAAACATTAGCGCTTTGGTCTAGCACAGAAAACATGTCAATAGGTTATGCGTTCTGCATGTTATAAAACATTTGACCTGAGCCTTGACGGAGTTGACAACAAATACGATCACACTTTATTTGTACAGTCCGGATGTTGCATCTGTAGATTCTCTCCAGAAGGTCGTACTATCATCAAACTATCTGCTTGCTAAGGTTGGGTTTAGAAAGAGGGTTAGGGTTATAGTTCATGTTAGGGTTAGTAGATTGTTAGTTAAAATGTTACTGTGAAGAGAGAATCTACAGATGGACGATCCAAATAAAGAGTTACTAGAAATACTCAAAACAATTATTAATAAAAAATAAAAAACATTCGATCAGATTTTTCAGTATTCTGATGGAGTTAATGTTTTACTCAGTTGACAAAAATAAAAATGTTCTTCTTTATTGAAGTGGTACACAAATTACCAATTTTGTTTTTCTTCCGTTGCTTAAAATAATTCCTGGTTAAGTTAGGATCATGCAGAGTTTGTGGAATTTGAATCCATTTTTTTTTTGAGAGAGAGAGTTTGGAATTGGGATCCTTTCCTCCGGACAAGGGCATTTCCTGGCACAGAGACGAATATTTGGGAAATTCCAAAAGCAAAATCTTTCTAATTATGAAAGTCCCCTGTAAAAATACAGTTTTCCGCCTGTCAAGAATCCTGACCCGTTCTACTTCTGTTCTGCTTTACTCATCACTGTGTCTTTCTACGCCGTGTGTCTATTTAACATCTCATCTAGATTTAGGATCTGTGGTCAGGAAAGGCAGAGTGAGTGATGGGCGATTGCGTTACATGTTTTATATCACTGTGGAATGGGGACCTTCTCAAGACCACTTATTATATAATATTTTGAAGTCATGTAGCACAATTATTTCTCTGAGACTTTAGCATGCTGACACCATTGGCTAATTGATCATTACTATAGCAATACATATGTTAGCAGGATGGTATAACAAGCTAGACAGCTAAACATCCTCTTTTCTCTCTCTCTCTCACACACACACACACACACACACACACACACACACACACACACACACACACAACACTATTAAAGCAACAGATTGCATTGGGGGGGGTGGGCTTGTCAAACAGTAACTATATACAATATACATATATGCTGTATATCAAGCAGCCACTCTTCCATCGCTTGGCAACCGTTCACCATGCTGACTGTGTTCTATGTGGTTTAATGTCATTTCCTGGATTTCTTTGTTCCCAGCAAACAGGAGAATGATCACCCGGCTAATTAATGAAACTGATATCTACAGATACAAGCCCAAGTCTCTGTGTCCGTCCCAAATGGCCCCCTATTCCCTTTATAGTACACTACTTTTGACCTGGGTCCATAGGGTGCTTGGCTAAAGTAGTGCACTATAAAAAAAAATAATAATAGGGTGCCATTTGGGAACGAAAATGGAAAATAATCCAAATAAATAAAATAAAATAAAATGTTATTTTGTCACACGCGCCGAATACAACTGGTGTAGAACTTTCCATGAAATGCTTTGATTCCAAGCCTTTCCCAACGATATAGAGTTTAAAATGATAACAACAATTAAATAGTAAACAAATTCAAATACATACGAATGGAGATATTATATACAGATCAATGGCGAGAGGTAAAGGACCTTCAGAAAGTATTCATACCCCTTTAAATGTTATCTTTAAATGTGTTCCCCCCTTTAGTCCAGTGTCCCTATCATCTAGTTTGAACAGTTCTGTAAAAAAAACATTGCAGAGTGCATCAAACATAATTTTGATTTTTTTTTCCCACATTTTGTCACAGCCTGAATTTAAAATGGATTAGATTGCACTTTGTTTTGTCACACGATACCACATAACGTCAAAGTGGAATCATCTATCAATATTTTTATTTTTTTTTTTTTAACTATGAAAAGCTGAAATGTTTTGAGTCAATAAGTGTTCAACTCATTTGTTACGGTAAGCCTAAAAGAAAGTTCAGGAGTAAAAATGTGCTTAACAAGTCACATGATAAGTTGGCCTCACTCAGTGTGCAATAATAGTTTTTAACACAATATTTTTTGAATGACTACCTCATCTCTGTACCCCACACACCTGTATGGCCCCTTCAGCAATACATTTCAAACACAGATTCAACCACAAACACCAGGTCTACCAATGCCTCGCAAAGAAAGGCACCTATTAGTTGATGGGTAAAAATGTAAATGGAGACATTGAATATCCCTTTAAGCATGGTGGTTATTCATTCCACTTTGGATGGCGTATCAATGCAACCAGTCACCTGTAAAGATACAGGCGTCCATCCTAAGTCAGTTGCCGGAGAGGAAAGAAACCGCTCAGGGATTTCACCATGAGGCACATGGTGACTTTAACACAGTTCCATTAGAACAGCCACAGAGTTTAATGGCTGTGATAGAACACTGAGGATGGATCAATAACATTTGAGTTACTCCACAATACTAACCTAAATGAAAGAGTGAAAAGAAGGAAGCCTGTAGAGAATATAAAAATATTCCAAAACATTCATCCTGTCTGCAACAAGGCACTAAAGTAGTACTGCAAAAAATGTGGCAAAGCAATTCACTTTTTGTCCTGAATACAAAGTGTTATGTTTGGGGCCAATTCAATACAACACATTATTGAGTACTACTATCCAATATTTTCAATCAGAGTGGTGGCTGCATCATGTTATGGGTATGCTTGTAATCGTTAAGGAATGGGGAGTTTTTATGATACAAAATAATTGGAATGAAGCTAAGCACTGGCACAATACTTGAGGGAAACCTGGTTCAGTCTGCTTTCCACCAGACACTGGGAGATGAATTCACCTTTCAGCAGGACAATAACCTAAAACACAAGGCCAAATCTGCACTGGAGTTGCTTACCAAGAAGGCATTGAACGTTCTTGAGTGTCCAAAGGTGCTTATACGCAGAATTGACCAAGGGGTGTGAATAACTTATGTAAATTAGATATTTATTTTTCTAAAAACATGTTTTCACTTTGTCATTATGTGGTAAAATCTATTGAATCCATGTTGAATTCAGGCTGTAACAAAATGTGGAGTAACTAATGGGGTATGAATACTTTCTGCAGGCACTGTACACTCTTAGTAAAAATGTTTCCAATAGGGTTCTTCCATGTAGAACCCTTTTGGTTCCAGGTAGAACCCTTTTGGTTCCAGGTAGAATTATTTTGGGTTACAGGTAGAACCATCTGTGGAAAGGGTTCTACCTGGAACCAAAAAGGGTTCTACCTGGAACCTAAAGGGTTCTACCTGGAACCTAAAGGGGTTCTACCTGGAACCTAAAAGGGTTCTACCTGGAACCTAAAGAGTTCTACCTGGGACCGACATGGTTCTACCTGGAACCACCTTTTTTTTCTACGGTAAGAGTACTTCCTGAATTGACTGGAACTGACACCAACCACCATTCCTATGGTGTAACCTGTACTGTTATTTCAGCTCAGAGCAAGGCAGGGGTAAAAACAGCCACGATAGGCATATATTTATCAATGTATTCAATGTAAATAACCAGTTACCATGTGGTCATGGCTGGATGGATAACTCAGCCACTGAGACAGGCCAAGGCCAATATTGATTGCAAATTTAGAAAAGCCTCATTCTCTCTCAACGAAAGATGAATGGAGCTGCCAGGTGGAAAACATTGTCGGAGACCCAAATGGCATCCGACTCCTCACATAGTGCTCCAGTTTGGACCAGGGCCCATAGGGACGTTGATGTATGAATTATGGTTTCACTAGAGAACAGGTAGTCTCCCCCAGGCTGTCCATACAGGTTTACTGTATATATATATATATATATATAGTATAGAACAGGTAGTCTCCCCCAGGCTGTCCATACAGGTTTACTGTATATATATATATATAGTATAGAACATGTAGTCTCCCCCAGGCTGTCCATACAGGTTTACTGTATATATATATATATAGTATAGAACAGGTAGTCTCCCCCAGGCTGTCCATACAGGTTTACTGTATATATATATATATATAGTATAGAAAATGTAGTCTCCCCCAGGCTGTCCATACAGGTTTACTGTATATATATATATATAGTATAGAACATGTAGTCTCCCCCAGGCTGTCCATACAGGTTTACTGTATATATATATATATATATAGTATAGAACATGTAGTCTCCCCCAGGCTGTCCATACAGGTTTACTGTATATATATATATATATATATATATATATATATATATATATATATATATATAGTATAGAACATGTAGTCTCCCCCAGGCTGTCCATACAGGTTTACTGTATATATATATATATATATAGTATAGAACATGTAGTCTCCCCAGGCTGTCCATACAGGTTTACTGTATATATATATATATATATATAGTATAGAACATGTTTAGTCTCCCCCAGGCTGTCCATACAGGTTTACTGTATATATATATATATATATATATATATATATATATATATATATATATATATATATATATATATATATATATATATATAGTATAGAACAGGTAGTCTCCCCCAGGCTGTCCATACAGGTTTACTGTATATATATATATATATATATAGTATAGAACAGGTAGTCTCCCCCAGGCTATCCATACAGCTTTACTGTATATATATATATATATATATATATATATATATATATATCCCCCAGTATAGAACTATATATATATATATATATATATAGTATAGGTAGTCTCCCCAGGCTGTCCATACAGGTTTACTGTATATATATATATATATATATAGTATAGAACAGGTAGTCTCCCCCAGGCTGTCCATACAGGTTTACTGTATATATATATATATATATATATAGTATAGAACAGGTAGTCTCCCCCAGGCTGTCCATACAGCTTTACTGTATATATATATATATATATATATATATATATATATATATATATATATATATATATATAGTATAGAACAGGTAGTCTCCCCAGGCTGTCCATACAGCTTTACTGTATATATATATATATATATATATATATATATATATATATATAGGTAGTCTCCCCCAGGCTGTCCATACATATATATATATATATATATATATATATATATATATATATATATATATATAGTATAGAACAGGTAGTCTCCCTCCAGGCTGACCATACAGACTTACTGTATATATCTATAATATAGAACATATAACCTCCCCCAGGCTGTCCATACAGCCTTACTGTATATATCTATAGTATAGAACATGTAGTCTCCCCCCAGGCTGTCCATACAACCTTACTGTATATATCTATAGTACAGAACATGTAGTCTCTCCCCAGGCTGTCCATACATCCTTACTGTATATATCTATAGTATAGAACATATAGACTCCACCAGGCTGTCCATACAACCTTACTGTATATATCTATAGTATAGAACATATAGACTCCACCAGGCTGTCCATACAACCTTACTGTATATATCTATAGTATAGAACATATAGACTCCACCAGGCTGTCCATACAACCTTACTGTATATATCTATAGTATAGAACATATAGACTCCACCAGGCTGTCCATACAACCTTACTGTATATATCTATAGTATAGAACATATAGACTCCACCAGGCTGTCCATACAACCTTACTGTATATATCTATAGTATAGAACATATAGACTCCACCAGGCTGTCCATACAACCTTACTGTATATATCTATAGTATAGAACATATAGACTCCACCAGGCTGTCCATACAACCTTACTGTATATATCAAGATCAAGTGCATTTGGAAAGTATTCAGACCCCTTGACTTTTTCTACATTTTGTTACATTGTAGCCGTATTCTAAAATGTATGAAATAGTTTTTTTTCCCTCATCAATCTACATACAATACCCCATAATGACATCACAATACCCCATCATGACATCACAATACCCCATAATGACATCACAGTACACCATAATGACATCACAGTACACCATATTGACATCATAATTTTTTTTTCATTTTTTGGGGCTGTATGCTTAGTGTCGTTGTATTGTTGGAAGGTGAATCTTTGCGACAGTGTGAGTTCCTGAACACTCTGGAGCATATTTTCATAAAGGATCTCCCTGTACTTTTCTCTGTTCAACTTTTCCTCGATTCTGGTTAGTTTCCCAGTCCCTGCTACTGAAAAACACCCCCACAGCATGATGCTGCCAACACCATGCATCACCATAGGGATGGTACCAGGTTTCCTCCAGACGTGATGCTTGGCATTCAGGCCAAAGAGTTCAATCTTGGTTTCATCAGGCCAGAGAATCTTGTTTCTAATGCTCAGAGTCCTTTAGGTGCCTTTTGGCAAACTCCAAGCGGGCTGTCATGTGCCTTTTACTGAGGAGTGGCTTCCGTCTGGCCATTCTACCATAAAGGCCTGATTGGTGGAGTACTGCAGAGACCTTCTGGAAGGTTTTCCCATCTCCACAGAGGAACTCTATAGCTCTGTCAGAGTGACCATTGGGTTCTTGGTCACCTCCCTGACCAAGGCCCTTCTCCTCCAATTGCTCAGTTTGCCTGGGCGGCCAGCTCTAGGAAGAGTCTTGGTTCCAAACCTCTTCCATTTTAGAAGGATGGAGGCCACTGTGTTCTTGGAGACCTTCAATGCTGCAAACATTTTTTGGTACCCTTCCCCAGATCTGTGCCTTGACACAATCCTGTCTCAGAGCTCTACGGACAACTCCTTCAACCTCATGATTTGGTTTTTGCTCTGACATGCACTGTGAACTGTGGGACCTTATATAGACAGGTATGTGCCCATATCTGTTTTTATTTGTAATAAATTTGCAAAAATTTCTAAAAACCTTTTTTTCCGCTTTGTTATCACGGGGAATTATGTGTATATTGATGAGGGAAAAATCTATTTGATACAATTTAGAATAAGGCTGTAACGTAACAAAATGTGTAAAAAGTCAAGGGGTCTGAATACTTTCCGAAGGCACTGTATGTACTGGTGGTTATAATCACAGAAAGGTTCATGTGGGTGTGTCATGTAATGTGGGATTGTCGTGTAATGTGGGACTGTCATGTAATGTGGAATTGTCGTGTAATGTGGGACTGTCATGTAATGTGGGACTGTCATGTAATGTGGGACTGTCATGTAATGTAGGATTGTCATGTAATGTGGGTGTGTCATGGAATATGGGTGTGTCATATAATGTGGGTGTGTCATGTAATTTGGGATTGTCGTGTAATGTGGGTGTGTCATGTAATGTGGGTTATGTCGTGTAATGTTGAAAAGTTGTTTTGAGGTGCTTTTTTTGTTTTCCTGTGATAAAACACACAATAGTCTTAGATATAAAAAAAACAGCAGCCTTCATGAGTAGCTGTCAAGAGATGGAGTTTCCCAGACCAAGGTCATCTCCTGCAGGCACCAAACAGAAAATGAAAAAGGAGTGTTTTTTGATAACACGTCAAGAGGAAACACACTGAAACAAAAGCGGAACCACCAGGGCCGTGTGCATTAGTGCACAGCGTAGCAAAACTGTCACACAACGTTATGCAACGAAAAGTGTTTTTTCAACGAAAACAAGAGTTCCTCACCTCCCCTCCTCTCACCTCCCCCCCACCCCACCCCCACCCCCAGTCCCGTCCATTAACCTTCTATAGTGAAACCAACAGTCCCGTCCATTAACCTTCTATAGTGAAACCAACAGTCCCTTCCATTAACCTTCTATAGTGAAACCAACAGTCCCTTCCATTAACCTTCTATAGTGAAACCAACAGTCCCTTTCATTAACCTTCTATAGTGAAACCAACAGTCCCTTCCATTAACCTTCTATAGTGAAACCAACAGTCCCTTTCATTAACCTTCTATAGTGAAACCAACAGTCCCTTCCATTAACCTTCTATAGTGAAACCAACAGTCCCTTCCATTAACCTTCTATAGTGAAACCAACAGTCCCTTCCATTAACCTTCTATAGTGAGACTAACAGTCCCTTCCATTAACCTTCTATAGTGAGACAAACAGTCCCTTCCATTAACCTTCTATAGTGAAGCCAACAGTCCCTTCCATTAACCTTCTATAGTGAGACTAACAGTCCCTTCCATTAACCTTCTATAGTGAAACCAACAGTCCCTTCCATTAACCTTCTATAGTGAGACAAACAGTCCCTTCCATTAACCTTCTATAGTGAAACCAACAGTCCCTTCCATTAACCTTCTATAGTGAGACTAACAGTCCCTTCCATTAACCTTCTATAGTGAGACTAACAGTCCCTTCCATTAACCTTCTATAGTGAAACCAACAGTCCCTTCCATTAACCTTCTATAGTGAGACTAAATGGGAGAATAAGGAACTGGCAACAAAACTGTTTCTTACACCAAAAATTGCATGTTTTGTTTGTGAGGGAAATGTGTATTTGACTAGGTATACATTTGTGGTCTTTAGTGGCTGTTCCACTGGATGTCAGAAGGTGAATTCACCAATTTGTAAGTCGCTCTGGATAAGAGCGTCTGCTAAATAACTTAAATGTAAATGTAAATGTTTTAAGGTGTACTGTGGAGTCTGCTGCTAGGTAATCTTACTGGAAGAGTGTGTGTATGTGTGTTATCCTGCGTGCACACGTGTGTTAATGACATCACTCTATCCTTCTTCCATTCAGTGATTGGACAGTGAGACCTCATGCAGCTCACCAAGGAAGTGGCACCTCAGAACGGTTCCTATAAGTGCGTGATCGACGATGACGAAAGGAGATCCCACCAACTCTCTGTAAAAACAGACATGACTCTGGAGTCCATAAACCTGTTTGAGGTAAGTCCAAGTTCCAATTCTTGATTTGTGCTTGTAAATGTTAACTTCTTGAAACTCCCCATCCCGGATCCGGGTTTGTGACTAAAGCCTCAGGCTCATTAGCATAACGCAACGTTAACGATTTCTGAAAATCGCAAATAAAATGAAAATAATGCGTCTGCTCTCAAGCTTAGCCTTTTCTTTCAGAGTGTTTTCTTTCGAATGGTATCAATTATATGCATAGTCGAGCATCTTTTTGTGACAAAATATCTTGTTTAAAACGGGAACGTTTTTCATCCAAAAATGAAATAGCGCCCCCATAGATGTAAGAGGTTAATGTAAAATATGAAAAGCATCTCTTGCTTGACAAGGTTTTTTATTTTATATATACAATTACTTTCCAGAAAGGTTTTGTAGAATTTCCGGTGAGAAGATTCCTTGAAAAAGTATGAAATCCAGAAATCAACCAACCGGGATTTTGGGAAACCTGGGATTGTGCAACCCAATACTACTTGTGCAACCCAATACTTGTGCAACCCAATACTTGATATGGACCCAGTAGTCACTAGCACTGTGTGCATATCATCATAATAATATGTTTTTATTTGGAATACCTACGTCAGAATGCTGTTCATTGACGACAGCTCAGCGTTCAACAACATTACCCCTAAAAGCTTGGGAATCTGGGTCTGAACACCTCCCTCTGCAACTGGATCCTGGACTTCCTGACCGGCCGAACCCAGGTGGTGAGGGTAGGCAACATCCCCTCCACCGCTCTGACTCTTAACACAGGCGTCCCACAGGGGTGTGTGCTTAGTCCCCTCCTGTACTCCCTGTTCACCCACGACTGTGAGGCCACACATGACTCCACCACCATTATCAAGTTCGCTGACGACATGCCGGTGGTCGGCCTGATCACAGAACAGACTACGGGAGGTGCACAGTACTACATAGAGACATGACTACATGGAACTCTATTCCACAGTACTACATAGAGCCATGACTACATGGAACTCTATTCCACAGTACTACATAGAGCCATGACTACATGGAACTCTATTCCACAGTACTACATAGAGCCATGACTACATGGAACTCTATTCCACAGTACCACATAGAGCCATGACTACATGGAACTCTATTCCACAGTACTACATAGAGCCATGACTACATGGAACTCTATTCCACAGTACTACATAGAGCCATGACTACATGGAACTCTATTCCACAGTACCACATAGAGCCATGACTACATGGAACTCTATTCCACAGTACTACATAGAGCCATGACTACATGGAACTCTATTCCACAGTACTACATAGAGCCATGACTACATGGAACTCTATTCCACAGTACTACATAGAGCCATGACTACATGGAACTCTATTCCACAGTACTACATAGAGCCATGACTACATGGAACTCTATTCCACAGTACTACATAGAGCCATGTCTACATGGAACTCTATTCCACAGTACTACATAGAGCCATGACAACATGGAACTCTATTCCACAGTACTACATAGAGCCATGACAACATGGAACTCTATTCCACAGTACTACATAGAGCCATGACTACATGGAACTCTATTCCACAGTACTACATAGAGACATGACTACATGGAACTCTATTCCACAGTACTACATAGAGCCATGACTACATGGAACTCTATTCCACAGTACTACATAGAGCCATGACTACATGGAACTCTATTCCACAGTACTACATAGAGCCATGACTACATGGAACTCTATTCCACAGTACTACATAGAGCCATGACTACATGGAACTCTATTCCACAGTACTACATAGAGCCATGACTACATGGAACTCTATTCCACAGTACTACATAGAGCCATGACTACATGGAACTCTATTCCACAGTACTACATAGAGCCATGACTACATGGAACTCTATTCCACAGTACTACATAGAGCCATGTCTACATGGAACTCTATTCCACAGTACTACATAGAGCCATGACAACATGGAACTCTATTCCACAGTACTACATAGAGCCATGACAACATGGAACTCTATTCCACAGTACTACATAGAGCCATGACTACATGGAACTCTATTCCACAGTACTACATAGAGCCATGACTACATGGAACTCTATTCCACAGTACTACATAGAGCCATGACTACATGGAACTCTATTCCACAGTACTACATAGAGCCATGACTACATGGAACTCTATTCCACAGTACTACATAGAGCCATGACTACATGGAACTCTATTCCACAGTACCACATAGAGCCATGACTACATGGAACTCTATTCCACAGTACTACATAGAGCCATGACTACATGGAACTCTATTCCACAGTACTACATAGAGCCATGACTACATGGAACTCTATTCCACAGTACTACATAGAGCCATGACTACATGGAACTCTATTCCACAGTACTACATAGAGCCATGACTACATGGAACTCTATTCCACAGTACTACATAGAGCCATGACTACATGGAACTCTATTCCACAGTACTACATAGAGCCATGACTACATGGAACTCTATTCCACAGTACTACATAGAGCCATGACTACATGGAACTCTATTCCACAGTACTACATAGAGCCATGACTACATGGAACTCTATTCCACAGTACTACATAGAGCCATGACTACATGGAACTCTATTCCACAGTACTACATAGAGCCATGACTACATGGAACTCTATTCCACAGTACTACATAGAGCCATGACTACATGGAACTCTATTCCACAGTACTACATAGAGCCATGACTACATGGAACTCTATTCCACAGTACTACATAGAGCCATGTCTACATGGAACTCTATTCCACAGTACTACATAGAGCCATGACAACATGGAACTCTATTCCACAGTACTACATAGAGCCATGACAACATGGAACTCTATTCCACAGTACCACATAGAGCCATGACTACATGGAACTCTATTCCACAGTACTACATAGAGACATGACTACATGGAACTCTATTCCACAGTACTACATAGAGCCATGACTACATGGAACTCTATTCCACAGTACTACATAGAGCCATGACTACATGGAACTCTATTCCACAGTACTACATAGAGCCATGACTACATGGAACTCTATTCCACAGTACTACATAGAGCCATGACTACATGGAACTCTATTCCACAGTACTACATAGAGCCATGACTACATGGAACTCTATTCCACAGTACTACATAGAGCCATGACTACATGGAACTCTATTCCACAGTACTACATAGAGCCATGACTACATGGAACTCTATTCCACAGTACTACATAGAGCCATGTCTACATGGAACTCTATTCCACAGTACTACATAGAGCCATGACAACATGGAACTCTATTCCACAGTACTACATAGAGCCATGACAACATGGAACTCTATTCCACAGTACTACATAGAGCCATGACTACATGGAACTCTATTCCACAGTACTACATAGAGCCATGACTACATGGAACTCTATTCCACAGTACTACATAGAGCCATGACTACATGGAACTCTATTCCACAGTACTACATAGAGCCATGACTACATGGAACTCTATTCCACAGTACTACATAGAGCCATGACTACATGGAACTCTATTCCACAGTACTACATAGAGCCATGACTACATGGAACTCTATTCCACAGTACTACATAGAGCCATGACTACATGGAACTCTATTCCACAGTACTACATAGAGCCATGACTACATGGAACTCTATTCCACAGTACTACATAGAGCCATGACTACATGGAACTCTATTCCACAGTACTACATAGAGCCATGACTACATGGAACTCTATTCCACAGTACTACATAGAGCCATGTCTACATGGAACTCTATTCCACAGTACTACATAGAGCCATGACAACATGGAACTCTATTCCACAGTACTACATAGAGCCATGACAACATGGAACTCTATTCCACAGTACTACATAGAGCCATGACTACATGGAACTCTATTCCACAGTACTACATAGAGACATGACTACATGGAACTCTATTCCACAGTACTACATAGAGCCATGACTACATGGAACTCTATTCCACAGTACTACATAGAGCCATGACTACATGGAACTCTATTCCACAGTACTACATAGAGCCATGACTACATGGAACTCTATTCCACAGTACTACATAGAGCCATGACTACATGGAACTCTATTCCACAGTACTACATAGAGCCATGACTACATGGAACTCTATTCCACAGTACTACATAGAGCCATGACTACATGGAACTCTATTCCACAGTACTACATAGAGCCATGACTACATGGAACTCTATTCCACAGTACTACATAGAGCCATGTCTACATGGAACTCTATTCCACAGTACTACATAGAGCCATGACTACATGGAACTCTATTCCACAGTACTACATAGAGCCATGACAACATGGAACTCTATTCCACAGTACTACATAGAGCCATGACTACATGGAACTCTATTCCACAGTACTACATAGAGCCATGACTACATGGAACTCTATTCCACAGTACTACATAGAGCCATGACTACATGGAACTCTATTCCACAGTACTACATAGAGCCATGACTACATGGAACTCTATTCCACAGTACTACATAGAGCCATGACTACATGGAACTCTATTCCACAGTACTACATAGAGCCATGACTACATGGAACTCTATTCCACAGTACTACATAGAGCCATGACTACATGGAACTCTATTCCACAGTACTACATAGAACCATGACTACATGGAACTCTATTCCACAGTACTACATAGAGCCATGACTACATGGAACTCTATTCCACAGTACTACATAGAGCCATGACTACATGGAACTCTATTCCACAGTACTACATAGAGCCATGACTACATGGAACTCTATTCCACAGTACTACATAGAGCCATGACTACATGGAACTCTATTCCACAGTACTACATAGAGCCATGACTACATGGAACTCTATTCCACAGTACTACATAGAGCCATGACTACATGGAACTCTATTCCACAGTACTACATAGAGCCATGACTACATGGAACTCTATTCCACAGTACTACATAGAGCCATGACTACATGGAACACTATTCCACAGTACTACATAGAGCCATGATTACATGGAACTCTATTCCACAGTACTACATAGAGCCATGACTACATGGAACTCTATTCCACAGTACTACATAGAGCCATTGACTACATGGAACTCTATTCCACAGTACTACATAGAGCCATGACTACATGGAACTCTATTCCACAGTACTACATAGAGCCATGACTACATGGAACTCTATTCCACAGTACTACATAGAGCCATGACTACATGGAACTCTATTCCACAGTACTACATAGAGCCATGACTACATGGAACTCTATTCCACAGTACTACATAGAGCCATGACTACATGGAACTCTATTCCACAGTACCACATTGAGCCATGACTACATGGAACTCTATTCCACAGTACAACATAGAGCCATGACTACATGGAACTCTATTACACAGTACTACATAGAGCCATGACTACATGGAACTCTATTCCACAGTACTACATAGAGCCATGACTACATGGAACTCTATTCCACAGTACTACATAGAGCCATGACTACATAGTACTCTATTCCACAGTACTACATAGAGCCATGACTACATGGAACTCTATTCCACAGTACTACATAGAGCCATGACTACATGGAACACTATTCCACAGTACTACACAGAGCCGTGACTACATGGAACTCTATTCCACAGTACTACATAGAGCCATGACTACATGGAACTCTATCCCACAGTACTACATAGAGCCATTGACTACATGGAACTCTATTCCACAGTACTACATAGAGCCATGACTACATGGAACTCTATTCCACAGTACTACATAGAGCAATGACTACATAGAACTCTATTCCACAGTACTACATAGAGCCATGACTACATGGAACTCTATTCCACAGTACTACATAGAGCCATGACTACATGGAACTCTATTCCACAGTACTACACAGAGCCATGACCACATGGAACTCTATTCCACAGTACTACATAGAGCCATGACTACATGGAACTCTATTCCACAGTACTACATAGAGCCATGACTACATGGAACTCTATTCCACAGTACTACATAGAGCCATGACTACATGGAACTCTATTCCACAGTACTACATAGAGCCATGACTACATGGAACTCTATTCCACAGTACTACATAGAGCCATGACTACATGGAACTCTATTCCACAGTACTACATAGAGCCATGACTACATGGAACTCTATTCCACAGTACTACATAGAGCCATGACTACATGGAACTCTATTCCACAGTACCACATTGAGCCATGACTACATGGAACTCTATTCCACAGTACTACATAGAGCCATGACTACATGGAACTCTATTCCACAGTACTATATAGAACCATGACTACATGGAACTCTATTCCACAGTACTACAGGAACTAGAAGCACAAGCATTTCGCTACACTCGCATTAACATCTGCTAACCATGTGTATGTGACAAATACATTTGATTTACATAGAGCCATGACGACATGGAACTCTATTCCACAGTACCACATAGAGTCATGACTACATGGAACTCTATTCCACAGTACCACATAGAGCCATGACTACATGGAACTCTATTCCACAGTACTACATAGAGTCATGACTACATGGAACTCTATTCCACAGTACTACATAGAGCCATGAGTACATGGAACTCTATTCCACAGTACTACATAGAGTCATGACTACATGGAACTCTATTCCACAGTACCACATAGAGCCATGACTACATGGAACTCTATTCCACAGTACTACATAGAGCAATGACTACATGGAACTCTATTCCACAGTACTACATAGATCCACGACTACATGGAACTCTATTCCACAGTACTACATAGAGCCATGACTACATGGAACTCTATTCCACAGTTCTACATAGAGCCATGACTACATGGAACTCTATTCCACAGTACTACATAGAGCCATGACTACATGGAACTCTATTCCACAGTACTACATAGAGCCATGACTACATGGAACTCTATTCCACAGTACCACATAGAGCCATGACTACATGGAACTCTATTCCACATCAGGTAACTGATGCAGCAGTAGAATCCAGATTTAAAAAAACAGATAAAAAACACCTTATGGAACAGCAGGGAATGTGAAGCAACACAAACATTGGCACTATACATACAAATGTATTTAGTACTGTAGATATGTGGTAGTGGTGGAGTAGGGGACTGAGTGCACACAGTGTGTCGTGAAATCTGTGAATCTATTGTAATGTTTTAAAATAGTATAAACTGCCTTAAATGTTGCTCTACCCTAGGAAGAGGGGAGGTGAGAGAGGCATCCATGATAAAAACAAATACAAATATCCTGAATAGGTTCTGCAGCTGTTCCACTGAGAGAATGTTGACTGGCTGTTTCTCTGCTTGGTATGGCAATAGCACCGCCCTCGATCTCATGGCCTTTAGAAAAGGTATTGCGGACAGCCCAGTACATCACTGGGACCCAGCTCCCTGCCATTCAGGGCCTCTATATCAGGTGGTGGTGAGGACAGCCCAGTACATCACTGGGACCCAGCTCTCCGCCATTCAGGGCCTCTATATCAGGTGGTGGTGAGGACAGCCCGGTACATCACTGGGGCCCAGCTCCCTGCCATCCAGGACCTCTATATCAGAGGGTGGTGAGGACAGCCCGGTACATCACTGGGGCCCAGCTCCCTGCCATCCAGGACCTCTATATCAGGTGGTGGTGCGGACAGTCCAACATAAGTCCTGTGTGGCTCAGTCGGTAGAGCATGGCGCTCTCCTGCAACGCCTAAGCGTCGTGGGACAGCCCAGGGACCCACTGGGGCCAACTTCCCCATATGTAAAAGTAGTGGCCCCAGCCACTCCACTTGTAAGTCGCTTTGGACAAAAGCGTCTGCTAAATGGGATATATTATTATATATTATATCACTGGGGCCCAGCTCCCTGCCATTCAGGACCTCTATATCAGAGGGTGGCGAGGACAGCCCAGTATATCACTGGGCCCCAGCTCCCTGCCATCCAGGACCTGTATACCAGGCGGTGGTGAGGACAGCCCAGTATATCACTGGGCCCCAGCTCCCTGCCATCCAGGACCTCTATATCAGGCGGTGTGAAAAGAAAGCCCGTAAAATTGCCAAAAAGACCCCAACCGCCCGAGCCATATACTGTTTTCTCTGCTGTCGCTTGGTAAGAGGTTCCGGTGCATCAGGCCATTGAACAGCTTCTATCCCCAAGAAATACGACTGAGAAATAACGAACAAAATAGCTACACAGACCAAGTTCACCAAGCATCTTTTTTATCTCAGTATTTTGCACTGCCTCTGTAAACACACACACACTGAAACTCCAACACAAACACACACTGTAACTCCAACACACACACACACACACACACTGTAACTCCAACACACACACACACACTGTAACTCCAGCACACACACACACTGTAACTCCAACACACACACACACACACTGTAACTCCAACACACACACACACACACTGAAACTCCAACACAAACACACACACACTGAAACTCCAACACACACACACACACTGTAACTCCAGCACACACACACACTGTAACTCCAACACACACACACACACTGTAACTCTAACACACACACACACACACACTGTAACTCCAACACACACACACTGTAACTCCAACACACACACACACACACAACACACACACACACACACACACACACACACACACACTGTAACTCCACACACACACACACACACACACACTGTAACTCCAACACACACACACACACTGTAACTCCAGCACACACACACACTGTAACTCCAACACACACACACACACACACATACACACACACACACACACACACACTGTAACTCCCACACACACACACACACACTTCACACACACACACACACTGTAACTCCAACACACACACACACACTGTAACTCCAGCACACACACACACTGTAACTCCAACACACACATACACTGTAACTCCAACACACACACACACACTGTAACTCCAACACACACACACACTGTAACTCCAACACACACACACACACTGTAACTCCAACACACACACACTGTAACTCCAACACACACACACTGTAACTCCAACACACACACACTGTAACTCCAACACACACACACTGTAACTCCAACACACACACACACTGTAACTCCAACACACACACTGTAACTCCAACACACACACTGTAACTCCAACACACACACACACTGTAACTCCAACACACACACCACACACACACTGTAACTCCAACATACACACACTGTAACTCCAACACACACACACACACACAGTAACTCCAACACACACAGCTGCTAATGTGTTTGTCTTATATCCTGTTGCCGAGTTAACTTCCCCCTATACATATCTACCTCCATCACTCCAGTATCCCTGTCCCCTTCCCCCTATACATATCTACCTCCATCACTCCAGTATCCCTGTACATTGTTAATATGGTACTGACCCTGTAAATTGTCTCCTTCCCCCTATAAATATCTACCTTCATCACTCCAGTATCCCTGTCCCCTTCCCCCTATACATATCTACCTCCATCACTCCAGTATCCCTGTACATTGTTAATATGGTACTGACCCTCCATCATCCAGTATCCCTTCCCCATCCCCTATACATATCTACCTCCATCACTCCAGTATCCCTGTCTCCTTCCCCCTATATATATCTACCTCCATCACTCCAGTATCCCTGTCTCCTTCCCCCTATACATATCTACCTCCATCACTCCAGTATCCCTTTACATTGTTAATATGGTACTGAACTGACTCTTTTTATATTTTTCCTAAATTTTTCTTCTTACTTTATCGTGTATTTCATATTTCTTATTATTTGTGTGTTGTTTTTCTTCTAGTACTCCATTGTTATTGATTACTGCGTTGTGGGGTTTGTAGGTTGCAACATTCATTTCAATCATGGATATATTGGAATTAGTGGACATGTGGAGGCTTAAATATCCTGACCTAGTGAGATATACATGGAGGAGGTTTAATATCCTGACCTAGTGAGATATACATGGAGGTTTAATATCCTGACCTAGTGAGATATACATGGAGGAGGTTTAATATCCTGACCCAGTGAGATATACATGGAGGAGGTTTAGTATCCCTGACCTTGTGAGATATACATGGAGGAGGTTTAATCCCTGACCTAGTGAGATATACATATTTATATCCATGACCTAGTGAGATATCCATGTTTAATATCCCCCTAGTGAGATATACCTCCAGGACTTTAGTATCCCTGACCTTGAGATATACATAGGTTTAATATCCTGACCTAGTGAGATATACATGGAGGAGGTTTCCTTCCCCTAGTGAGATATACATGGATCACTCCAGTATCCTGTCCTAGTGAGATTTACATATCTTTAATATCCAGTACCTAGTGAGATATACATAGGAGGTTTAATATCCTGACCCTGAGATATACATGGAGGTTTAATATCCTGACCTATGAGATATACATGGAGGAGGTTTAATATCCTCCATCCTAGTGAGATATATCCACCTACATGGAGGTTTAATAGCCTGACCTTGTGAGATATACATGGAGGAGGTTTAATATCCTGACCTAGTGAGATATACATGGAGGAGGCTTAATATCCTGACCTAGTGAGATATACATGGAGGAGGTTTAATATCCTGACCTAGTGAGATATACATGGAGGAGGTTTAATATCCTGACCTAGTGACATATTACCTCCATGGAGGTTTAGTATCCCTGACCTAGTGAGATATACATGGAGGAGGTTTAATATCCTGACCATAGTGAGTATCCATGTTTCCTTCCCCCTAGTGAGATATACCTGGATCAGGTTTAATATCCTGTCCCCTAGTGAGATATACATATTTAATAGCCATGACCTTGTGAGTATCCCTGGACATTGTTAATATACTGACCTAGTGATATATACATTCCCCCTTAATATCCTGACCTCCAGTCAGATATAGTATGGAGGTTTAATATCCTGACCTAGTGAGATATACATGGAGGTTTAATATCCTGACCTAGTGAGATATACATCAGGTTTAATATCCCTGACCTTTGAGATATACATATTTAATATCCATCACCAGTAGATATACATAGTATCCCTGTACATTGTTTAATATGGTACTGACCCTGTAGATATACATTCCCCCTAAACATATCTACCTAGTCCATACACATGGAGTTTAATCCCTGACCATTAGTGAGATATACATGGAGGAGGTTTATATATCCTGACCTAGTGAGATATACATATAATATCCTGACCCAGTAGATATACATGGAATAGGTTTAATATCCTGACCTAGTGAGATATACATGGAGGAGGTTTAATATCCTTACCTAGTGAGATATACATGGAGGAGGTTTAATATCCTGACCTTGTATATACATGGAGGAGGTTTAATATCTGACCTAGTGAGATATACATGGAGGAGGTTTAATTCCTGACGTTAGTGAGATATACATGGAGGAGGTTTAATATCCTGACCTAGTGAGATATACATGGAGGAGGTTTAATACCCTGGATTAGTGGAGATGTACATGGAGGAGGCTTAAATATCCTGACCTTGTGAGATATACATGGAGGAGGTTTAATATCCTGACCTTGTGAGATATACATGGAGGTTTAATATCCTGACCTAGTGAGATATACATGGAGGTGGTTTAATATCCTGACCTAGTGAGATATACATGGAGGAGGTTTAATATCCTGACCTAGTGAGATATACATGGAGGAGGTTTAATATCCTGACCTTGTGAGATATACATGGAGGAGGTTTAATATCCTGACCTAGTGAGATATACATGGAGGAGGTTTAATATCCTGACCTAGTGAGATATACATGGAGGAGGTTTAATATCCTAACCTAGTGAGATATACATGGAGGAGGTTTAATATCCTGACCTAGTGAGATATACATGGGAGGTTTAATATCCTGACCTAGTGAGATATACATGGAGGTTTAATATCCTGACCTAGTGAGAGGTACATGGAGGAGGTTTAATCAACCTGGTCATCTTGACTACTTTCTCTCTGGCACCAAAGGTCTAAAAAGTGTTGATAGGGGACAGAATGCGGTCGGACGGATCAAATAATTGGCATAAATATTTTAATCTTACAGAATTTCCACGTGGGTGAGGATATTGGAAATTTAATCAAAGCCTTCTAGATGATAAATTGTTTAGAACTCGGAGAGAATCATTTATAACTGACTTTTTCAGACATAACATTAGCAGACCTTATTTTATGGGACACCTTTCAAATGTGCCTTTAGAGGCCATGCAATTCAGTACTCATCTATAAAACAAAATCAATTTAGATCAAAAGAGTCCGTATTAACAAAGGAAATTGAAGGACTAACAGTACAGTTCGATAGCAATAAAAACGGTACTGTTAGAGGCACAGAATAAGTTGGAGGAAAAACAACAAGAAATGGAGGATCTTATGAAAGATTCAGTATAGTTTAAGAATGTGAAATGTCAGAATAATAGTAGAGAGAATTATTTATTTCAGCTTGTATTTCTTTCATCACATTCCCAGTGGGTCAGAAGTTTACATACACTCAATTAGTATTTGGTAAATTATTTAACTTCGGTCAAACGTTTCGGGTAGCCTTCCACAAGCTTCCCACAATAAGTTTGGTGAATTTTGGCCCATTCCTCCTGACAGAGCTGGTGTAACTGATTCGGGTTTGTAGACCTCCTTGCTCACACACGCTTTTTTGAGGTCAGGGCTTTGTGATGGCCACTCCAATACCTTGACTTTGTTGTCCTTAAGCCATTTTGCCACAACAATGGAAGTATGCTTGAGGTCATTGTCCATTTGGAAGACCCATTTGCGACCAAGCTTTAACTTCCTGACTGATGTCTTGAGATGTTGCTTCAATATATCCACATAATTCTCCTGTGTCATGATGCCATCTTTTTTTGTGAAGTGCACCAGTCCCTCCTGCAGCAAAGCACCCCCACAACTTGATGCTGCCACCCCCGTGCTTCACGGTTGGGATGGTGTTCTTCGTCTTGCAAGCCTCCTTTATCCTCCAAACATAACAATGGTCATTATGGCCAAACAGTTCTATTTTTGTTTCATCAGACCAGAGGACATTTCTCCAAAAAGCACAATCTTTGTCCCCATGTGCTGTTGCAAACCGTAGTCTGACTTTTTTATGGCGGTTTTGGAGCAGTGGCTTCTTCCTTGCTGAGCGGCCTTTCAGGTTATGTTGATATAGGACTCGTTTTACTGTGGATATAGATACTTTTGTACATGTTTCCTCCAGCATCTTCACAAGGTCCTTTGCTGTTGTTCTGGGATTGATTTGCACTTTTCACACCAAAGTACGTTCATCTCTTGGAGACAGAAGGTGTCTCCTTCCTGAGCGGTATGACGGCTGCGTGGTCCCATGGTGTTTATACTTTCATACTATTGTTTGTACAGATGAACGTGGTACCTTCTGGTGTTAGGAAATTGCTCCCAAGGATGAACCAGACTTGTGGAGATCTACAATTTCTTTCTGAGGTCTTGGCTGATTTCTTTTGATTTCCCCATGTTGTCATGCAAAGAGGCTCTGAGTTTGAAGGTGTGTACATTATAAGTGAAATAATCTGTCTTTAAACAATTGTTGGAAAAATGACTTGTGTCATGCACAAAGTAGATGTCGTATCCGACTTGCCAAAACTGTAGCTTGTTAACAAGACATTTGTGGAGTGGTTGAAAAACAAGTTTTAATGACTCCAACCGAAGTGTATTTAAACTTCTGACTTCAACTGTATGTAAATGCCTGGAATATTTTAATTTAGGAGAATCACTTAATAAATGGGTTAAAGTTATGTTAAGTAACCCTAGGTGTAAAATAGTAAATAATGGCTACATCTCAGAAAGTTTTAAACTGTGAAACCGTCTCTAACCAGAATACAAAGAGGGGTGGGAGGCCCCGGTGCACAACTGAGCAAGAGGACAAGTACATTAGAGAGTTTCGTTTGAGAAACAGACGCCTCACAAGTCCTCAACTGGCATCTTCATTAAATAAAACCTGCAATCAAGTTGATGCTATTTTAATGGATAAGAATACGGCTTTTATTTCAAAAATAAGGACATTTCTAAGTGACCCCAAATGTTTTGAATGGTAGTGTATATATATACACACAGCTCTCATATATATATATATATATATAGTGGGGCAAAAAAGTATTTAGTCAGCCACCCTCTGAATGGCACACACACAATTCTGTCTCTATTTTCTCAAGGCTTAAAAATCCTTCTTTATCTTTTATCTACACTGATTGATGTGGATGTAGCTTTCACCTGGTCAGTCTATGTCATGGAAAGAGCAGATGTTCCTAATGTTTTGTAAACACAGTGTAGTTTAAACAGCCTGGAGGAGTGTTTGTCCTTATTGGTTAGATGTTGTGTTTTTACGAGACAGGGGGGGAGGGGATGGGGATGGGAGGGTGAGGTTGAAGGGGTGGGGAGGAGAGAGAGAGAGAGAGGTGGAGATAGAGAGAGTGGAGATAGAGAGAGAGAGGAGATAGAGAGTCGGAGATAGAGAGGAATTCAAGTAGGAAAATGAGGTACACATGCAGAAACACATAAAATGTGATGTCATACAATATATACAACATGTGTTAATGTAGCTGAATTGATTGAGTTGAAATGGAATTAACCCCATCCGTCCCTTACCTCTGTCCCCGTCCCCATCCGTCCCTTGCCTCTGTCCCCGTCCCCATCCGTCCCTTACCTCTGTCCCCGTCCCCATCCGTCCCTTACCTCTGTCCCCGTCCGTCCCTTACCTCTGTCCCCAACCTTCCTTATCTCTGTCCCCTTACCTCTGTCCACGTCCGTCTCTTACCTCTGTCCCCAACCTTCCTTATCTCTGTCCCCAACCGTCCCTTACCTCTGTCCCCAACCTTCCTTACCTCTGTCCCCGTCCGTCCCTTACCTCTGTCCCCGTCCGTCCCTTACCTCTGTCCCCAACCTTCCTTATCTCTGTCCCCAACCTTCCTTATCTCTGTCCCCGTCCGTCCCTTACCTCTGTCCCCGTCCTTCCCTTACCTCTGTCCCCAACCTTCCTTATCTCTGTCCCCAACCTTCCTTATCTCTGTCCCCAACCTTCCTTATCTCTGTCCCCAACCTTCCTTACCTCTGTCCCCGTCCGTCCCTTACCTCTGTCCCCGTCCGTCCCTTGCCTCTGTCCCCAACCTTCCCTTACCTCTGTCCCCAACCTTCCTTATCTCTGTCCCCAACCATCCCTTACCTCGGTCCAGTGGGCTCGGGGAGGTGATGTGTCCCAGCTGGAGGGCTTGGTGAGGAGGAACCCAGGGTTACTGAGGGAACAGGATGGCTCTGGTGCCTCTCTGGTCCACCACGCTGCTGGTGCAGGAAACACCTCTGTTATCAGGTTCATCTGCAGCATCACAGTCAGAGATGGTGAGGCTCCACACACAGCCAGCATCACAGTCAGAGATGGTGAGGCTCCACACACACCCAGCATCACAGTCAGAGATGGTGAGGCTCCACACACACACCCAGCATCACAGTCAGAGATGGCATCACAGAGGCTCCACACACACACCCAGCATCACAGTCAGAGATGGTGATCACACACACACCCAGCATCACAGTCAGAGATGGTGAGGCTCCACACACACACCCAGCATCACAGTCAGAGATGGTGAGGCTCCACACACACACCCAGCATCACAGTCAGAGATGGTGAGGCTCCACCACACACACACCCAGCATCACAGTCAGAGATGGTGAGGCTCCACACACACCCAGCATCACAGTCAGAGATGGTGAGGCTCCACACACCCAGCATCACAGTCAGAGATGGTGAGGCTCCACACACACACCCAGCATCACAGTCAGAGATGGTGAGGCTCCACACACAGCCAGCATCACAGTCAGAGATGGTGAGGCTCCACACACAGCCAGCATCACAGTCAGAGATGGTGAGGCTCCACACACAGCCAGCATCACAGTCAGAGATGGTGAGGCTCCACACACAGCCAGCATCACAGTCAGAGATGGTGAGGCTCCACACACACACCAGCATCACAGTCAGAGATGGTGAGGCTCCACACACACACCCAGCATCACAGTCAGAGATGGTGAGGCTCCACACACACCCAGCATCACAGTCAGAGATGGTGAGGCTCTACACAGAAACCCAGCATCACAGTCAGAGATGGTGAGGCTCCACACAGAAACCCAGCATCACAGTCAGAGATGGTGAGGCTCCACACACAGCCAGCATCACAGTCAGAGATGGTGAGGCTCCACACAGAAACCCAGCATCACAGTCAGAGAGGGTGAGGCTCCACACACACCCAGCATCACAGTCAGAGATGGTGAGGCTCCACACACACAGCCAGCATCACAGTCAGAGATGGTGAGGCTCCACACACACACACCCAGCATCACAGTCAGAGATGGTGAGGCTCCACACACACAGCCAGCATCACACACACACACACACCCAGCATCACAGTCAGAGATGGTGAGGCTCCACACACACACCCAGCATCTTTTTCAGAGATTTTGAGGCTTTATTTAACTAGGCAGAGTCAGTTAAGAACAAATTCTTATTTTCAAGCATGACGGCCACACACACACAGGATCAGACAGTGGATGGTGAGGTTAACTGCCAGCATCACAGTCAGAGATGGTGAGGCAGACACACCCAGCATTTTGTACCTTGTCAGCTCAGGGATTTGAACTCCAACTCCACAGACACAGCCAGCATTACAGTCCAGACGCTCTAACCAGCATCACGCTGAGGCCCTGCCAGCATCACAGTCAGAGATGGGGAGGCATCACAGTCAGAGATGGTGAGGCTCCACACACACACCCAGCATCACAGTCAGAGATGGTGAGGCTCCACACACACAGCCAGCATCACAGTCAGAGATGGTGAGGCTCCACACAATCACCCAGCATCACAGTCAGAGATGGGGAGGCTCCACACACACAGCCAGCATCACAGTCAGAGATGGTGAGGCTCCACACACACAGCCAGCATCACAGTCAGAGATGGTGAGGCTCCACACAATCACCCAGCATCACAGTCAGAGATGGGGAGGCTCCACACACACAGCCAGCATCACAGTCAGAGATGGTGAGGCTCCACACACAGCCAGCATCACAGTCAGAGATAGTGAGGTTCCAAACACACACCCAGCATCACAGTCAGAGATGGTGAGGCTCCACACACAGCCAGCATCACAGTCAGAGATGGTGATGCTCCACACACACACCCAGCATCACAGTCAGAGATGGTGAGGCTCCACACAGAAACCCAGCATCACAGTCAGAGATGGTGAGGCTCCACACACACACCCAGCATCACAATCAGAGATGGGGAGGCTCCACACAGAAACCCAGCATCACAGTCAGAGATGGTGAGGCTCCACACAGAAACCCAGCATCACAGTCAGAGATGGGGAGGCTCCACACAGAAACCCAGCATCACAGTCAGAGATGGGGAGGCTCCACACAGAAACCCAGCATCACAGTCAGAGATGGGGAGGCTCCCATCCTAAAAATACAAAATGGCTGCCAGTGTGATGTAGATTAACTTGAGTGAAATATTTCCTCTTCATTTCATTTCTCAAGTTTCCTCATCTTAATTACAGTATGTGTGTTTGTGTGAATTTTGTGTGTCTGTCTATGCCTGTGCGTGTGTGTGTGTCGGTTTATGCATGTGTGTGTTCGTGTGTGTGTATGTCTGTTTTTCCGTGTCTGTGCGTGTGCGTGTGTGTGTCCTACCTCTGTCCTCTCTCCCCAGGGTGGAAGGTGTATGATGACGAGGGGTCTATGCCGCTGCACTGGGCTGTGGAGAGGAACCAGCCAGACAGCTGCAGGGCTCTGTTAGAGCTGGGGGCTGAACCTAACGTCCTCAACAAGGCCCTGATGTCACCTCTACACCTGGCTGTTAGCCACACACACAACCATCTGGTCCAGGTGAGACACCATGATCCTTAGCTCCCCTCTGTAACACCCCCCCTCCTCTTCTACTAAACAGACTTGGGTCTCTCCTACACCTGGAGGTGAGTTACACCTTTCATGCCCCACCAAACTACCTGCTCATACCTCCCCCACCAAACTACCTGCCCATACCTCCCTTACCAAACTACCTGCCCTTACCAGCCCCACCAAACTACCTGCCCTTACCTCCCTCACCAAACTACCTGCCCTTACCAGCTCCACCAAACTACCTGCCCTTACCTCCCCCACCAAACTACCTGCCCATACCTCCCTTACCAAACTACCTGCCTGTACCTCCCCCGCCAAACTACCTGCCCTTACCTCCCTCACCAAACTACCTGCCCATACCTCCCCCACCAAACTACCTGCCCATACCTCCCCCACCAAACTACCTGCCCATACCTTCCCCACCAAACTACCTGCCCATACCTCCCTCACCAAACTACCTGCCCTTACCTCCCTCACCAAACTACCTGCCCTTACCTCCCTCACCAAACTACCTGCCCATACCTCCCTCACCAAACTACCTGCCCATACCTCCCCCACCAAACTACCTGCCCTTACCTCCCTCACCAAACTACCTGCCCTTACCTCCCTCACCAAACTACCTGCCCATACCTCCCTCACCAAACTACCTGCCCTTACCTCCCTCACCAAACTACCTGCCCATACCTCCCCCACCAAACTACCTGCCCATACCTCCCCCACCAAACTACCTGCCCATACCTTCCCCACCAAACTACCTGCCCATACCTCCCTCACCAAACTACCTGCCCTTACCTCCCTCACCAAACGACCTGCCCTTAACTCCCCCACCAACTCCTCCAACACCCCCTACTGCCTTACCATGGCTTTTCATTTCCCTCCTTGTCCTAAACCAGCAGTGTCAAACTCATTTAGCCACGGGGTCACATTCGCTATTCAACATTGACCGGAGGGCTACATGGATTTAAAAACAAATATTTCCTCGACATCAGAAAAATATACAAAATAGTGCCCTGCCAGTTTTCTTATCTGTGATTATTTTTATTGTATTTTACTAGATCGTAGATCTTTTTATTTTACCAGGGAAGTTGACTGAGAACACATTCTCATTTACATGAACGACCTGGGAAGAGTTACAGGGGGGGGGGGGGGTGTATGAGCCAATTGGAAGATCGTGATTATTAGCACACTGGACACAGTCAACAAACTGAATGTAATAGATCTTAATTAAGATCTAACCAAACAAGACAATTCAATTCACACAGTAAAATGATTTTAGTCAATTTTAAGTGTTTTCATCTGTCTTCACATCGCCCAATGGTGTACGTGCTCTTAATGTCCCGCCCAGGGGAAAGCCATGGAAAAGGTGTGTTTGACTCATATGGTCGGCCATCATATGGTCAGTCATCGTATTGTCTGCTCTCATATTGTCAGCTCTCATATTGTCAGCTCTCATATTGTCAGCTCTCATATTGTCAGCTCTCATATTGTCAGCTCTCATATTGTCAGCTCTCATATGGTCAGCTCTCATATGGTCAGCTCTCATATTGTCAGCTCTCATATTGTCAGCTCTCATATTGTCAGCTCTCATATTGTCAGCTCTCATATTGTCAGCCAACAAATTGTCAGCTCTCATATTGTCAGCTCTCATATTGTCAGCTCTCATATTGTCAGCTCTCATATTGTCTGCCAACAAATTGTCAGCTCTCATATGGTCAGCTCTCATATGGTCAGCTCTCATATTGTCAGCTCTCATATTGTCTGCTCTCATATTGTCAGCCAACAAATTGTCAGCTCTCATATGGTCAGCTCTCATATGGTCAGCTCTCATATGGTCAGCTCTCATATTGTCTGCTCTCATATTGTCAGCCAACAAATTGTCAGCTCTCATATGGTCAGCTCTCATATTGTCAGCTCTCATATTGTCAGCATTCATATGGTCAGCTCTCATATGGTCAGCTCTCATATGGTCAGCTCTCATATTGTCAGCTCTCATATTGTCAGCTCTCATATTGTCAGCTCTCATATTGTCAGCTCTCATATGTCAGCTCTCATATTGTCAGCTCTTATATTGTCAGCTCTCATATGGTCAGCTCTCATCATATTGTCAGCCAACAAATTGTCAGCTCTCATATGGTCAGCTCTCATATGGTCAGCTCTCATATGGTCAGCTCTCATATTGTCAGCTCTCATATTGTCAGCTCTCATATTGTCAGCTCTCATATGTCAGCTCTCATATGGTCAGCTCTCATATTGTCAGCTCTCATATGGTCAGCATATTGTCAGCTCTCATATTGTCAGCTCTCATATTGTCAAATTGTCAGCTCTCATATTGTCAGCTCTCAATTGTCAAATTGTCAGCTCTCATATGGTCAGCTCTCATATTGTCAGCTCTCATATGGTCAGCTCTCATATGGTCAGCTCTCATATTGTCTGCTCTCATATTGTCAGCCAACAAATTGTCAGCTCTCATATTGTCAGCTCTCATATTGTCAGCTCTCATATTGTCTCCTCTCATATTGTCAGCCAACAAATTGTCAGCTCTCATATGGTCAGCTCTCATATTGTCAGCTCTCATATTGTCAGCTCTCATATTGTCAGCTCTCATATTGTCAGCTCTCATATTGTCAGCCAACAAATTGTCAGCTCTCATATGGTCAGCATTCATATGGTCAGCTCTCATATGGCCATCCAGACAATGTCACAAATGGTGATTCAGTCATCACGGGGCTGGCGTCAGCAACTCGTCAGGCGCAACTATCACCTTCTATCATTCCCATATTAAATCATCCATGGGCCGGATTGGTCCCCCTTCGCGGGCCAGATCCTATGTTTTCACACCCCTGTCTTCAACAAAAGCTGAAGCTGAGTGTGTGCACCATTTTTGAGGGTACGAGGCATCTGGTAACCCAGAGCTAACGGACAATGGCTCCAAGACATGTGAATAGATATGGGTGGATGGACGTAATCGATTAGGTCACACTGGATAGAGACACGTGGGGTAAGAAAGAGCATCTGGCGAGTTCGTGGGTCACTCTAGTGGGTAAGAGGCATCTGGTAACCCAAGGTTGTGCCAGAGTAAGGGATGATAGATATGGCTTACAAAACAGAATCTGGTCACCCAAAGCCAAGCTTGGTGATGAAGGTTAATGAGGCAGAGCCTCCCCTGACTCTAGGACCTTGTCAGCATTTCTACTGTCTGTTCTCGGGGTGAGAATTCTAGCGGTCCCTGTGTCCCTGTGTCAGGGAGTAGAAAGCCACAGACAGGTATGTATCACAGAATGTTGTTGTTTCTCCAGCCGCTGTTAGTGAACAAATACAATTTCATGAATTCATTCATATCACATAAGGTTTCATTATTAATGTAAAATGTGTGTGTGGTTTCTCCCAGCTCCTGTTGTCTCACTATAAGACAGAGTCTAACCTAGAAGGAGGTCTTGGCAACACTCCTGTCATGTTAGCCTGCTCCATCAATAATCCTGAGGCGCTCTCTATACTGGTGAGAGGATCTCTCTACCTCTCCCTCCTCTCTCTCTCTCTCTCTCTCTCTCCCTCTTCTCTCTCTCCCTCTCTCTCCATCTCTCTCTCTCTCCCTCTTTCTCTCTCTCTCTCTCTCTCTCTCTCTCTCTCTCTCTCTCTCTCTCTCTCTCTCCCTCCTTCTCTCTCTCTCTATCTCTCTCTCTCTCCCTCCTTCTCTCTCTCTCTCTCTCTTCCCTCCCTCCTCTCTCTCTCTCTCTCTCTCCCTCTTTCTCTCTCTCTCTCTCTCCCTCTTTTCTCTCTCTCTCTCTCCCTCTCTCTCTCTCTCTCTCTCTCTCTATCTCTTCTCTCTCTCTCTCTCTCTCTCTCTCTCTCTCTCTCTCTCTCTCTCCCTCCCTCCTTCTCTCTCTCTCTCTCTCCCTCTCTCTCTCTCTCTCTCTCTCTCTCTCTCTCTCTCTCTCTCTCTCTCTCTCTCACCCCTCTCTCTCTCTCTCTCTCTCTCTCCTTCTCTCTCTCTATCTCTCTCTCTCCCTCCTTCTCTCTCTCTCTATCTCTCTCTCTCCCTCCTTCTCTCCCTCTCCATCTCCCTCTCTCCCTCCTTCTCTCCCTCTCCATCTCCCTCTCTCCCTCCTTCTCTCCCTCTCTTCTCTCTCTCTCTCTCTCTCTCTCTCTCTCTCTCTCCCTCTTTCTCTCTCTCTCTCTCTCTCTCTCTCTCTCTCTCTCTCTCTCTCTCCCTCCTTCTCTCCCTCTCCATCTCCCTCTCTCCCTCCTTCTCTCCCTCTCCATCTCCCTCTCTCCCTCTCCCTCTATGTGCATTATAAAACATTGTACATACTTCACTGAAAGTGCTATCGAATCGAGTAACATAGGCTTGTACTGTATACATTATATCAGTCAGTCTATACAGTACACGTACATAGCCAGTTGTACAATTAATGTTAAATAATACTCAATTATCCTGTTTTTATGAGAGAATGTACACAAAATGTGTATAATGTTTATAACCAAGAGTTAGAAATAACGCACACAGCTTCCAGTCTCTCCTAGAATTTAGAAATGACCCACTGTTATTAACTGTCACAATTCTGCTTTGTGTCAATGCATTATTTAAAACCCCTGATGACTCTGTCCGCCTGTGTCCTGTTCCCTGTAGCTGAGCCATGGGGCGCGGCTCTCCAGTCAGAACAAACTGGGCCACTATGCTGTCCATGCAGCTGCCTTCGCAGGCTCAAAGAAAGCCATGGATGTCATCCTCAAGGCTGGTATGGCATTATTGATGAGGAGATAATAAAGGATTGCATTTGTATAGGATGCTACACTTGTCCATTGGTGTAAAAAAAACACTTTACTATTGTAAGTTTCCCCCTCATCCATTACTAGCCTGGTCAGAGATCTGTTTGTGCTTTTATCAATTTCAATGCTGTCCTTGTCAAGCCAAAACATGTTAGCATGATAGCATGTTAGCATGATAGCATGTTAGCATAATAGCATGTTAGCATGATAGCACAAACAGGCTAATACTCAGGCTAATCCCTTACCAATGTTACCATCTTTGTTACCATCTTTGTCAAAATCAAATCAAATCCAATTTTATTGGTGTGCAGCTTATTATTGGTTGGTTCTGATACTTTCTTATTGGAATATCTGACCAATTTTTTCTACAAGTTTCCAAGTCAGACATTTCTGAGTTTCCAAGTTCTCTTGGAAGAACTTTGAAAGTTCTCTACATAGTGGCCATTTTGTGTCAACATACAGGATCTTTGTTACTGACACACAGGAGCCATTTTGTGTCAATATACAGGATCTTTGTTACTGACACACAGGAGCCATTTTGTGTCAATATACAGGATCTTTGTTACTGACACACAGGAGCCATTTTGTGTCAACATACAGGATCTTTGTTACTGACACACAGGAGCCATTTTGTGTCAACATACAGGATCTTTGTTACTGACACACAGGAGCCATTTTGTGTCAACATACAGGATCTTTGTTACTGACACACAGGAGCCATTTTGTGTCAACATACAGGATCTTTGTTACTGACACACAGGAGCCATTTTGTGTCAATATACAGGATCTTTGTTACTGACACACAGGAGCCATTTTGTGTCAACATACAGGATCTTTGTTACTGATATACGGGAGCCATTTTGTGTCAACATACAGGATCTTTGTTACTGATATACGGGAGCCATTTTGTGTCAATATACAGGATCTTTGTTACTGATATACGGGAGCCATTTGGGAGCCACACAAACCAGAGACCTCAGCACAGATACACTGTTTACCTAACCTGGGAGGTCTGCAGCTGAGTCACACATAACAGGACGCTGATGTGTTTAGTACAACAGCAAAATATTTGTGAAGCTCCTGTCGTCGTCAGTTTTGGACCAAATGGGAATTGACATTCTTTAGGCCAGGCCGAGCCAGATCTCCACAGATGGCAGGACTAAGGGGAAATTACACTGTGAAACCAAACACAACAACCTTTTGAGTTATTAATTTGAACAGAATATACCATAATGCTTCAGAGATTCAACTCAATACATCTGTCCACACAATAGTCCTTATTCAAGGAAAGGAGATGAGGAAAGGAAACGAATTTAGATGATGAGCCCTCTGCATGAGGCATCCTGTCCAGAGGGGTATTTCACTGTACTTATGCAAGTGACATTCAAAACTTGAAACTTGAATGAAACTTGTACATAACTCTGCCTGTGTGGGGTTTTTTTTTTCCAGGAGAGGAGATGGGTCTTTCCATAGAGGAACACATTAATTTCCTGGATAAGTCATACAGTAGTCCACTTCACCTGGCGGTCAGGGGAGGCAACATGGACATAATCGAGTTCTGCATCCACAAAGGAGCCAAGATCGACCAACAACAGGTACATTAGGATGGGGTGGCAGGTAGCCTAGTGGTTAGAGTGTAGAGGTGGCAGGTAGCCTAGTGGTTAGAGTGTAGGGGTGGCAGGTAGCCTAGTGGTTAGAGAGTAGAGGAGGCAGGTAACCTAGTGGTTAGAGTGTAGAGGTGGCATGTAGTCTAGTGGTTAGAGTGTAGAGGTGGCAGGGTAGCCTAGTGGTTAGAGTGTAGAGGTGGCAGGTAGCCTAGTGGTTAGAGTGTAGAGGTGGCAGGTAGCCTAGTGGTTAGAGTGTAGAGGTGGCAGGTAGCCTAGTGGTTAGAGTGTAGAGGTGGCAGGTAGCCTAGTGGTTAGAGTGTAGAGGTGGCAGGTAGCCTAGTGGTTAGAGTGCAGAGGTGGCAGGTAGCCTAGTGGTTCGAGGCAGGTAGCCTAGTGGTTAGAGTGTAGGGGTGGCAGGTAGCCTAGTGGTTAGAGTGTAGAGGTGGCAGGTAGCCTAGTGGTTCGAGGCAGGTAGCCTAGTGGTTAGAGTGTAGAGGTGGCAGGTAGCCTAGTGGTTAGAGTGTAGAGTTGGCAGGTAGCCTAGTGGTTAGAGTGTAGAGGTGATAGGTAGCCTAGGGGTGAGAGTGTAGAGGTGGCAGGTAGCCTAGGGGTTAGAGCGTTGGACTAGTAACCAGCAGGTAGCCTAGTGGTAAGAGGGTTGGACTAGTAACCAGCAGGTAGCCTAGTGGTTATAGCATTGGACTAGTAACCAGCAGGTAGCCTAGTGGTTAGAGCGTTGGACTAGTAACCAGCAGGTAGCCCAGTGGTTAAAGCATTGGACTAGTAACCAGCAATGAAAGTTTGCAATTTCAAATCCTTGAGCTGACAAGGTAAAAGTCTGTTGTTCTAATATCTTCAAATCATGAAGATTCTTGGGTTTGTGATAATATTTTCTCCCACGTTTGAACATTTAATTGAAATAGAATCGTATTTACAGTAGGGGATTGTTGCTTTGCAACGGATCTCCTTAGGATCTTAGGATCTTCAAATGGCACCCTTTTCCCTATATAGTGCACTACTTTTGAAGAGGGACTTTGTGAATAAGGTGAATGATCTCCACTTCCTGTACTGTACTGACCTCCACTTCCTGTACTGTACTGACATCCACTTATTAATGTAATGATCTCCACTTCCTATACTGATCTGACCTCCACTTCCTGTAATGTACTGATCTCCACTTATTAATGTACTGTACTGACCTCCACTTCTTGTACTGATCTGACCTCCACTTCCTGTACTGATCTGACCTCCACTTCCTGTACTGATCTGACCTCCACTTCCTGTACTGTACTGACCTCCACTTCCTGTACTGTACTGACCTCCACTTCCTGTACTGTACTGACATCCACTTATTAATGTAATGATCTCCACTTCCTGTACTGATCTGACCTCCACTTCCTGTACTGTACTGATCTCCACTTCCTATACTGATCTGACCTCCACTTCCTGTACTGTACTGATCTCCACTTATTAATGTACTGTACTGACCTCCACTTCCTGTACTGATCTGACCTCCACTTATTAATGTACTGAACTGACCTCCACTTCCTGTACTGATCTGACCTCCACTTCCTGTACTGATCTGACCTCCACTCCCTGTACTGTACTGATCTCCACTTATTAATGTACTGTACTGACCTCCACTTCCTGTACTGATCTGACCTCCACTTATTAATGTACTGAACTGACCTCCACTTCCTGTACTGATCTGACCTCCACTTCCTGTACTGATCTGACCTCCACTTCCGGTACTGAACTGACCTCCACTTCCTGTACTGTACTGACCTCCACTTCCTGAGCTGTCTGTTTGTGGTGTGGAGGTGAGGACGGCGACCTCTGCTCTGCTCCTGCTGTTCATGCATATCTCATTAAATTGCTTGTATTTTCCCCGTCTCTCTATGACATACACTGTACATCCCACCGGAGATCTCTATTTGACTCTCTCTTCACTCTGTCTATGAGATGTCCTGTAGCGTTTCACGAGTAGAAACATGGAGAACAGGTCTGTGTTTTCTGTAATGTTTGTCACATCTCTGTGTCTGAAATTCCATGATAAAATAGGTCTGTGTGAAACATGGAGTGTGTGTGTGTATGAAACATGGTGTGTGGTGTGTATGAAACATGTGTATGTGTAGGTGTGTAGTGTGTATGGATGTGTAGGTATGTGTATGTGTGTGTGTGTGTGTGTGTGTGTGTGTTGTGTGCGTGTGTGCGTGTGTGCGTGTGTGCGTGTGTGCGTGTGTGCGTGTGTGCGTGTGTGCGTGTGTGCGTGTGTGCGTGTGTGCGCGTGTGCGCGTGTGCGCGTGTGCGCGTGCGCGCGTGCGTGTGTATGTGTGTGTGTATGTGTGTGTGTGTGTGTGTGTGTGTGTGTGTGTGTGCGTGTGTGCGTGTGTACGTGTGTGCGTGTGTGTGCGTGTGTGCGTGTGTACGTGTGTGCGTGCGTGTGTGTGTGTGTACGTGTGTGTGTGTGTGTGTGTGTGTGTGTGTGTGTGTGTGTGTGTGTGTGTGTGTGTGTGTGTGTTACTGTACTCCAGGTGGACCGGTCCACAGCTCTACATTTTGCCTGTTCCCAGGGAGCGACAGAGGCAGTTAAACTGATGCTGTCCTCCTACAGCAGACTGGACAGCATCATTAACCTGCCTGATGGAGCCTGCCAGACACCTCTACACAGGTGGGAGACTTTTCTTTCTTTCATTCATTTATTCTTTCATTCATTCATCCATTTTAATGTTATTTTGTTCAGGGTAGCCTAGTGGTTAGAGTGTATTGGTGGCAGGGTAGCCTAGTGGTTAGAGTGTAGAGGTGGTAGGTAGCCTAGTGGTTAGAGTGTAGAGGTGGTAGGTAGCCTAGTGGTTAGAGTGTAGAGGTGGCAGGGTAGCCTAGTGGTTAGAGTGTAGAGGTGGCAGGTAGCCTAGTGGTTAGAGTGTAGAGGTGGCAGGTAGCCTAGTGGTTAGAGCGTTGGACTAGTAACCGAAAGGTTGTAAGTTCAAATCCCCGAGCTGACAAGGTACAAATCTGTCGTTCTGCCCCTGAACAGGCAGTTAACCCACTGTTCCTAGGCCGTCATTGAAAATAAGAATTTGTTCTTAACTGACTTGCCTGGTTAAATAAAGGTAAAATAAAAATTAGACTCATTAAATGACCCATGATAACCAGACATTCTATTCCATTGTCAACAGAACCAAGCATTGCTCATTAAAAATTCCACATGAATCACAGCGTAATGGACTGTGACGTCACAACCGGCCTAATACCTATGCCTGTGCCCCAAGATGGCACCCTATTCCCTAATTTAGCGCACTACTTTTGAGTGTGCCATTTAGGACGCACTACCCTAGTTGTACCTCTTGTCTTTATGACCAGTAACCACGGTAACTATCCAACTGCAGTGTGTGTGTAAAGAGGGAAAATGACTCGGTAACACCTGGTTAATACCCACATCATAACTACCGTCATAAAAAAAGAACTGAATGACACGTAGGAAAAGGGCTATGTGAAGAAAGTATGGCTGGGTTTTTAATATTACTGATCATTAAAGATGTGTCTCAGTCTCACATCTCCTCTGTATCTAACAGCTATGTGCGTTGGCACAGGAAGCCACAGTAAGTACACTGGACAGGGAACAGCTTTTTAAGTATTTAGCTGTTTTAGACTGCAAACTACTAATTATGAACCCGTTAACAAATCCAGTCTGAAAGTCAATGGAAAATCAAACCCTCATTATCCAATAAACTTCATATCTACATTGATCAATCTGATAAACTGGCCATTATGTAGTGTAGAAAGATAATGAGTTAGAATGGACATCTCAATATTCACCAGGCTAGTGTCCTGGGCTGTCACCTGTCCAATTCTAAAGATCAGTACAGAGCAAGGAAAGGAGATGAGTGGAGGAAGCCACTTCAAGGGAAGGAGATGAGTGGCGGAAGCCACTTCAAGGGAAGGAGGTGAGTGGAGGAAGCCACTTCAAGGGAAGGAGGTGAGTGGAGGAAGCCACTTCAAGGGAAGGAGGTGAGTGGAGGAAGCCACTTCAAGGAAGGAGGTGAGTGGAGGAAGCTACTTCAAGGGAAGGAGATGAGTGGAGGAAGCCACTTCAAGGGAAGGAGGTGAGTGGAGGAAGCCACTTCAATGTAAGGAGGTGAGTGGAGGAAACCACTTCAAGGGAAGGAGGTGAGTGGAGGGAGCCACTTCAAGGAAAGGAGATGAGTGGCGGAAGCCACTTCAAGGGAAGGAGGTGAGTGAAGGAAGCCACTTCAAGGAAAGGAAATGCGTGGAGGAAGCCACTTCAAGGAAAGGAGATGAGTAGAGGAAGCCACTTCAAGGAAAGGAGATGAGTAGAGGAAGCCACTTTAGACTATATAGGATGTACTGAATCATTGGATACTCTGACCCCTGGGCTTCTGAACTTTGACCTTTAAAGCCTTGCCTTCGCTTACTGTCCATCTTCTGGACGACCCTGGTTTGTTTTGATCACGCGGACTGGGATGTTCCGTGTAGCCTCGGATAATAACATTGATGTATAAACACTGTATGAATGTAGGAACACGGTGGACTGAGTTACACTGGACATCATCGGGGATGTTGTTCCCACTGTGACTAGTAAAACCTACCCAAACCAGAAATCGTGGATAGATGGCAGCATTCGCACAAAACTGAAAAGCGCAAAGCACCGCATTTAACCATGGCAAGGCGACTGGGAATATGGTTGAATACAAACAGTGTAGTTATTCCCTCTGTAAGACAATCAAACAGGCAAAACATCAGTACAGAGACAAAGTGGAGTCGCAATTCAACAGCTCAGACAGGAGACGCATGTGGCAGGGTCTACAGACAATCACAGATTACAAAAGGGAAAACCAGACACGTCGCGGATATCGACGTCTGGCTCGCCTGCTTTGAAGATAACACCGTGCCATCGACGTGGCCCGCTCCCGAGGACCGTGGGTTCTCATTCTCTGAGGCCGATGCCATGACATTTAAATGTGTTAACCATTGCAAGGCTGCCGGCCCAGCCGGCATCTTTAGCCACGTTCTCAGAGCGTGTGAAGACCAGCTGGCTGGAGTGTTTACGGATATATTAAATCTCTCCCTATCCCAGTCTGCTGTCCCCGCTTGCTTCAAGATGTCCACCATTGTTCCTGTACCCAAGAAAGCAAAAGGTAACATCGCACTGCCCCATCCCACCTGGACAAGAGGAAAAACTATGTAAGAATGCAGTTCATTGACTGCAGCACAGCCTTCAACACCATAGTACCCTCCAAGCTCATCATTAAGCTTGAGGCTCTGGGTCTGAACCCCGCACTGTGCAACCGGGTCCTGGACTTCCTGATGGGCCACCCCCAGGTGGTGAAGGTAGGAAACAACCCCCTCCACTTCACTGATCCTCAACACAGGGGCCCTTCAAGGGTGCGTGCTTAGCCCCCTCCTGTACTCCCTGTTCACCCATGACTGTGTGGCCACACACGCCTCCAAATCAGTCATCAAGTTTGAAAAGGACACAACCATATTAGGCCTGATTACCAACAATGACGAGACAGGGAGTAGGTGAGGACCCTGGAGGAGTGGTGACAGGAAAATAACTTCTCCCTCAACTCAACAAAACGAAGGAGCTGATTGTGGACTTAGCAGAGGGACCCCTATACACATTGGCGGCAGTGGAGAAGGTCCGTCCAACCGGCTTCGAAACCACAGACCACGTGTCACCACGCCGACATCCACATCTGGCTTCTGTAGTGGAAATTTCCTGTATTTACCAAATCATGAGAGCAAACCACACACAAGTCAGAGTTATCATAAAGTCCATCTTTAATTATATGAGCTCCATCACAACCCGTTGACTCTCAGATCAATTCAGTGTCTATAAATGAATTCTCTGAGAGACCCTTACACATTGCAACTGAGATCCTTTATAGCAAAGACACACATAGCCAGACAGCATTGGCTATAAATTATCGTTCAGCTTTGTCTCCTAAACTATGTTCTTATCTCGCTCTCAGGACCATAAAACAAAACCTTATCAACAGGCATATATCAAATACACCCCTCCTGGACAAGATCACAGAGACACAGTGACTGGCACACAGACATTGTGGAGCCAAGAGATAATTGGTTCCCCCTCAATCATCCCTTAAAATGGTTTGAAAGATATGTTTACATATGAAGACAAGCTTGACCTCACCCCTCTCTGTGGCCCAAGTTACTGAACCCTGACAGAGAACAGATAACTGCAACCGGCCAACAGTATTATCCAAAAATAGACATTCTAATGACATATCTCACATAAGCATGAAATAAAAATAATAAAACATATCATTTATAAATGTTACCTAAATAATTCTGATTCCGCTACGACACTTCTTGACCTGTGGGATCGTCTGGGGGGACTGGCTGCCAAGTGGGTGGGCATATATGCCCTTCCAGGCCCACCAGTGGCTGCACGCCTGCCCAGTCAAGTGAAATCCATTATTTTGGGGCCTAATGAATTGATTTCAAATGACTCAGTAAAATCTTTGAAATTGTTGCGTTTAAATTTTAATTGAGTGCCCCTTGACTTTTTCCAAATGTTGTTTTGTTACGACCTTATTCTAGAATGGATTAAATCATTTGTTTTCCTCATCAATCTACACACAATATTCCATAATGACAAAGCAAAAACATGTTTTTGACATTTCTGCAAATGTATAATTAATAAAAGAGATGGAAATATCACATTTACATAAGTGGTCCGACCCTTTACTGATTACAGCCTTGAGTTGCCTTGGGTATGAAGCTACAAGATTGGCACACCTGTATTTGGAGAGATTATCCATTCTTCTCTGCAGATCCTCTCAAGCTCTGTCAGGTTGGATGGGGTGCGTCGCTGCACAGCTATTTTCAGGTCTCTCCAGACCTGAGTTCAAGCTGGCCCACTCAAGGACATTCAGAGACTTGTTTCCAAAACCACTACTGTGTTGTCTTGGCTTTGTACTTAGGGTCGTTGTCACTTTTGGAAGGTGAACCTTCACCTGAGTCTGAGGTCCTGAGTGCTCTGAAGCAGGTTTTCATCAAGGATCTCTCTGTACTTTGCTCAGTTCAATCCTGACAAGTCCCCTAGTCCCTGCTGCTGAAAAACAGTCCCACAGCATGATGCTGCCACCACCATGCTTCACCGTAGGGATGGTGTCAGGTTTCCTCCAGACGTGAAACTTGATATTCAGGCCAAAGAGTTGAATTTTGGTTTCATCAGACCAGAGAATTTTGTTTCTCATGGTCTGAGAGTTCTTTAGGTTCTTTTTTCAAACCCATAGTGGGCTGTCATGTGCCTTTTACTGATGAGTGTCTTCCATCTGGCCATTCTACCATAAAGGCCTGATTGGTGGAGTTCTGCAGCAATGGTTGTCCTTCTGGAAGGTTCTCCCATCTCCACAGAGGAACTCTGGAGCTCTGTCAGAGTGACCATCCGGTTCTTGGTCACCTCCCTGACCAAGGCCCTTCTCCCCTGATTGCTCAGTTTTGCCGGGTGGCCAGCTATCGGAAGAGTCTTGGTTGTTCCAAACGTCTTCCATTTAAGAATGATGGAGGCCACTGTGTTCTTGGGGACCTTTGGTGGTGCTGAAATGATTTGGTACCTTTTCTCAGATCTGTGCCAAGACACAATCATGTCTCGGAGCAATTCCTTTGACCTCATGGCTTGGTTTTTGCTCTGACATGCACTGTCAACTGTGGGACATTATATAGACAGGTGTGTGCCTTTCCAAATCATGTCCAATCAATTAAATTCACCGCAGATGGACTCCAATCATGTTGTCAAAACATCACAAGGATGATCAATGGAAACAGGACACACCTGAGCTCACTTTCGAGTTTCATAGCAAATGGTATGTAAATATTATGGGGTATTGTGATGTCATTATGGGGTATTGTGATGTCATTATGGGGTATTGTGATGCCATTATGGGGTATTGTGATGTCATTATGGGGTATTGTAATGTCATTATGGGGTATTGTGATGCCATTATGGGGTATTGTGTGTAGATTGATTTTTTTATTTAATCAATTTTAGAACAAGGCTGTAATGTAACAAAATGTGGAAAAAGTCAAGGGGTCTGAATACTTTCCGAATGCACTGTATATTTGGGGATGGCAAGTATGATAAATGGAAACATGAGGTGAATTTCGAGGCTCAGAGCAAAGTGTCTGAATGCTTATGTAAGTATGGTATTTCTGTTTTTAAATTTTTGATACATTTGCAAACATTTCTAAAAACTATTTTCACTTTGTTATTATGGGGTATTACAGTTGAAGTTGGAAGTTTACATACACTTAGGTTGGAGCCATTAAAACTCATTTTTCAAACACTGCACAAATTCCTTGTTAACAAACTATAGTTTTGGCAAGTCGGTTAGGACATCTACTTTGTGCATGACACAATTAATTTTTCCAACAGTTGTTTACAGACAGATTATCTCACATATAATTCACTGCATCACAATTCCAGTGGGTCAGAAGTTTACATACACTAAGTTGACTGTGCCTTTAAACAGCTTGGACAATTCCAGAAAATTATGTCATGGCTTTAGAAGCTTCTGATAGGCTATTTGACATAATTGGAGTCAATTGGAGGTGTACCTGTGGATGTATTTCAAGGCCTGCCTTCAAACCCAGTGCCTCTTTGCTTGACATCATGGGGAAATCAAAAGAAATCAGTCAAGACCTCAGAAAAAATATTGTAGACCTCCACAAGTCCAGTTCATCCTTGGGAGCAATTTCCAAACACCTGAAGGTACCATGTTCATCTGTACAAACAATAGTACGCAAGTATAAACACCATGGGACGACGAAGCCGTCATACCTCTGGATAAGAGCGTCTGCTAAATGACTTAAATGTAAATGTAAATACCGCTCAGTAAGGAGACGCGTTCTATCTCCTACAGATGAACATGCTTTGGTGCGAAAAGTGCAAATCAATCCCAGAACAACAGCAAAGGACCTTGTGGAGGAAACAGGTAGAAAAGTATTTATATCCACAGTAAAACGAGTCCTATATCAACATAACCTGAAAGGCCGCTCAGCAATCAAGAAGCCACTGCTCCAAAACCACCATTAAAAAAGGCCAGACTACGGTTTGCAACTGCACATGGGGACAAAGTTCGTACATTTTGGATAAATGGCCTCTGGTCTGATGAGGAATGGGCCAAAATGCACCCAAGCTTGTGGAATGCACCCGAAAGGTTTGACCCAAGTTAAACATGTTAAAGGCAATGTTACCAAATAGTAATTGAGTGTATGTCAACTTCTGACCCACTGGGAATGTGATAAAAGCTGAAATAAATCACTCTACTATTATACTGACATTTCACATTCTTAAAATAAAGTGGTGATCCTAACTGACCTAAGACAGGGAATTTTGTACTAGGGTTAAATGTCAGGAATTGTGAAAAACTGAGTTGAAATGTATTTGGCTAAGATTTATGTAAACTTCTGACCTCAACTATATGTGTAGATATCAGAGTTAAAAAATGATATGTATTTATCCATTTTAAATGTAATGTAACAAAATGTGGAAGAACTCAATGGGTCTGAATATTTTCTGAAGGCGCTGTATATTGGGCAGAGGGCAGCGTAAGCAAACAAGAGCCTGTTTATAGCTGTGATATAATGCATGTTATTTTTCCAGGGCAACTATATTTGATCACACAGAATTGGCGGAGTACCTCATTTCAAAGGTATGAGTACACACACACACACACACACACACACACACACACACACACACACACACACACACACACACACACACACACACACACACACACACACACACACACACACACACACACACACACACACACACACACACACACACACACACACACACACACACACACACCAGAGTTGGCGGACACCTAATTTCCAAGGTAAACACACTACAAGAATATGGCCCATAAACTATCCCCTATAAGGTGTCGGTTTGAGCTTCTGCAACTGTATGGCACCCTCTTTCCTGTGTAGTGCACTACTTTGGCCTATGAGACCTGTTTGGCCAGGGACACTGGTCGAAAGTAGTGCACTATATAGGGAATAGGTTGCCATTTGGGACTCACCTGTATTGAATTCTGTGTCGACAGGGTGCAGACATTGACTACATAGACAGAAAAGGTCTTTCCCCCTTGCTGCTGGCTACTAACTGTGGAGCCTGGAGAACTGTGGCTCTTCTGCTGTCCAAAGGTCAGCTGTTACAGATTCAGAGATTCACAGTGTTTAATAGTCACAGGGTTGCAGGTGGGATTGCATGGTACAATAATTGTATTAAAATTCAAAATGTCCGTGGTTCCAAACTCAGGTTTTTAAGTGTGTGTCTGTGTTTTTTTGTGTGTGTGTGTGTGTGTGTGTGTGTTTTTCAGGTGCCAACGTGAACATAAAGGACCAATCAGGATGTAACTTCCTCCACCTGGCGATCCTGCAACCCAAAGGTCTTAAAAACCTCTCCGGGGACGTCTTGCAGGTACATGATGTGGTAGAAATGCTTGGGAAATATATGTTGTTACGGAAACTGATGTGTAGGAATAGGTGATGAAATTCATTAAGGTTAGGGTTAGGAACGAGGGTTAAGGTTGGCGCTGCAGAGAATAGGTGTTGAAATTCATTAAAGGTTAGGGTTAGGAACGAGGGTTAAGGTTGGCGCTGCAGAGAATAGGTGTTGAAATTCATTAAAGGTTAGGGTTAGGAACTAGGGTTAAGGTTGGCGCTGCAGAGAATAGGTGCCATCCTACGGACATTTGACCAACTCTGCTGTTTTGTGTGTTCTATGGTATTTATTTATTTTTGCCTTGTTTTTCACTACCTTGACATTTTGGCAATAGGCCCCATCAAGTGTTTTAGATTTATTGATTCAGAAATATAATGTCAAATATAATGTCAAAACAAACATTTGAGACACTTATATGAGTGATAATAATTAGTCCTATTTCACAGCTGTACAAGTGTGAATTTTTATGTTTTTTTTTCCATGTCTCACTCCCCCTGAGACTCACTCGGGCTCAAGGCCAGCGATCTGCCATTATTGACGGCGACCCTAGAGCGATTAGGGTTAAGTGCCATGGCACAGACAGATTTTTCACCTATTGGCTAGAGGACTTGGGGATCTGAACCAGAGACCTTGCGGATTCTGGCCCAACGCTCCAAGTCTACCTACCGCCATAAAGGCAAAACAATTTTTTTTTTTTAAACACACGTTGAAATTCTTTTTCTCTTGTTGTGAAAAGCACTGCAATCCATAATGAAGAAGACATTACACCAGATTGTTGTTCCCCCAGGTCTTGAGAATTACTGTACCAGTGTTTTGGATGCACAGACATCAATGAAACAAACTATATACATATTTGGGACTACTGCCCACATCTGTTTTTCAACAGAACAAAAAACCCAATCACACAGAATTGGCATGTCTGGCTCTCGCGTTATACCACAGGTGAAAGCAATTCCTAATGTCTCAGAGGGTCACCTCAATGATCCCAAGGTCATTAGTGGAACAAGGTCCCCATCTACTGGCCTTCATATGTATTGCACCTCAGGGAAATACAATGCATTCGGAAATTATTCAGACCACAATACACACTGTGCATCACAGAGCGGTTTTAATCTCCGTTTTATTGACATTGCTGTGACCAACTGCTACATCATCTACAACGAACTCTGCATGCAGTGTATTCAGAAATTGTTCATACTACTTGACTTTTTACACATTTTGTTACAGCCTTATTTAAAAATGTATTAAAATAGTTTGCTTTTCCTCATAAATCTACGCACAATACTCCATAGTGACATCATAATACCCCATAATGACATCACAATATTCCATAATGGCATCACAATAACCCATAGTGACATCACAATACCCCACAATGGCATCACAATACCCCACAATGGCATCACATACCCCATAATGACAAAGCAAAAATGTTACTTTTTTGTTTTTATTAACAATTGCTTTAAAATATCACATTTACATCAGTATTCAGACCCTTTACTCAGTACTTTGTTGAAGCACCTTTGGGAGCGATTACAGCCTCAAACCTTCCTGGGTATGACACCTCCCTGACCAAGGCCCTTCTCTCATGACTGCTCAGTTTCACCAGGTGGCCAGCGCATGAAAGAGTCTTGGTTGTTATAAACTTCTTCCATGTCCTTGAGTGGCCCAGCCAGAATCCGGACTTGAACGCAGCGAAGTTCCCCGTCCAGCCTGACAGAGCTTGAGAGGATCTTAAGAGAAGAATGGAAGAAACTCCCCAAATACAGGTGTGCCAAGCTTGTAGCGTCATACCCAAGAAGACTCAAGGCTGTAATTGCTGCCAAAGGTGATTCAACAAAGTACTGAGTAAAGGGTCTGAATACTTATGTAAATGTGATATTTCCATCTCTTTTATTTATACATTTGCATACATTTCAAAAAACTGTTTTTGCTTTGTCATTATGGGATATTGTGTGTAGATTGATGAGGAAAACAAATGATTTAATCCATTTTAGAATAAGGCTGTAATGTAACAAAATGTGGAACAAGTCAAGTGGTATGAATACATTTCAAAAGCAGAAAATCCTTAATTTCCTACATTTATACTTTTTGTCATTCTTTCACTGAATGAACCCCCTTTCCCTGTCTCGCTCAACGGAAGTGGTGGTGTGGAGGGGGAGAATGTTATGTTATGTTATGTTATGGCCCTGTGCTATTGTTTTGTTGTAGTGGTAGTGGGTTGGGGGGGGTCTGTGCTGTGAAAATATAGCACACTAGGATACACTGTGCTATAGCCTATCATGATGTAGCCTATCATGATGTATGTAGCCTATCATGATGTAGCCTATCATGATATAGACCTATCATGATGTATATAGCCTATCATGATGTATATAGCCTATCATGATGTAGCCTGTCATGATGTATATAGCCTATCATGATGTAGCCTGTCATGATGTATATAGCCTATCATGATGTATATAGCCTATCATGATGTAGCCTGTCATGATGTATCCTATCATGATATTATAGACCTATCATGGTGTATGTATCCTATCATGATATAGACCTATCATGATGTATGTTACTCCCGTATAGTATCAACAGAATAAATAAATAACAACTTTACCGTTAGGCGATGAAAACATTTATTAAATGACTTGTATGTTACCATTATCAACACAGTAAAGAGTAAATGTTTTCAAATAAACCAAATATCACACAGTACATCTTTTCCAAATTATACCACAATTATAAAGTAGGCTAACGATTCATTCACCATGAATTTCAGCCATCATCATAAGGAAACTGTCTTGGCCTTCAAGCCTCGCTGCTCTTCAAGGTCACGTCTCACGTTTGTTTCGTGGTGAACCGTACACTTTCCATATTTCTTCATGCACATAACAAACAAAAATACAGAATGTTTCCCCGTCGCGGACGTGTTGAATCACTGAGGCTTTTAACGGGATGAAACTAAGATTCACAAATTTACTTTCTGTTTATGCCGATTTCAAAACAACTTGGAACTCGTGAAAAACAGTACTTTTCTCAAATTTACCATTCAGATTTTATTCATATAACTATAAACTAAACTTAACTTTTTTGAAAATAATATTTCTGACATAATTTCCTATGACAAAAAAAACAGCTTCTGGACATCGGAATGGGGACCTGGATTTGGATGAAGATTTCTACTTCAACGAGTCGGCTGCAGTGGATGTACTATTCATTACAGACCAGGCGAATCCCCACGACTCAAAAGAGGAAGAGATGGTGCAAGAGAGGCAATCCAGCTGCGACTAAATAAACCGACTCTACACTCCATTCTATTGGCAAACGTACAATCACAAAGTTTGAGACTATCCCATCAACGGGATCTGAAGAACTGTAATATCCTGTGTTTCTCAGAGTCGTTGCTGAACAAGGAGAATATACATCTAGCTGGTTTTTCTATACATCGTAAAGACCGAAGAGCAGGTTAAGGTTAAGGTTAAGGTTTAAAGTTAAAGTTAAGTTTAAGGGGGAGGTATGTGTCTCTATTTTTATTTAAACTTTTATTTAACCTTTATTTATTACATTTACATTTTACATTTAAGCCATTTAGCAGACGCTCTTATCCAGAGCGACTTACAAATTGGTGAATTCACCTTCTGATTAACTAGGCAAGTCAGTTAAGAACAAATTCTTATTTTCAATGACGGCGTAGGAACAGTGGGTTAACTGCTTTGTTCTGGGGCAGAACAACAGATTTTTACCTTGTCAGCTCGTGGATTGGTAACAACAACTGGTGAGCGATCTCTAATGTTAAGGAAGTCTCAAGGTTTTGCTAGCTTGAGTTAGATTAACTCAAGATGCTGGCTCTAAGAAAACACTGTATCAGGCCATAAGCAAAGAATAAAATGTGCTCCTAGTGACTGATTTTAATGCAGAGAAACTGGAATCAGCATCAGCCACTTACCAGCATGTCACCTGTGCAACCAGAGGGGAATAAACTCTTGACCACCTTTACTCCACACATGGAAATGCATACAAAGCTCTCCCTCGCCCTCCATTTGGCCAATCTAACCATAAGTCTATCCTCCTGATTCTTGCTTACAAGCAAAAACTCAAACAGGAAGTACAAGTGGTCCGATGAAGTGGATTGTCAACTACAGGATTGTTTCGATAGCACAGACTACAATATGTTCCGGAATTCATCCGATAACATTGTGGAGTTTACCACATCAGTTACTGGCTTTACTGTACGCACATATCACAACCAGAAGCCATGGATTACAGGCAACATCCACACTGAGCTAAAGGGCTAGAGCTTACAAAGCAAGTCACGGAAAACATTTGATTTAATTTAGACACTGCATAATTTCACTGAGATCATGGTAAGGGTTAGGAAGGAAGGCTACGTAAAAGCGAATATACTAGTTTTTCGAAGTTAGGGAAAGGTATAAACATTAAAGGTGGGATAGCGTATCGCTTTCTGCCACCACTAACAATCTCTACCTCTACAAACCCTTATGAGTCTGTTCCTAGAGTCCAGTAGGGTGGATCCCATGTAGCACACTAGTCCCTTTATAGTGCACTACTTTTGACCCGATCTGGTAAAAAGAAGTGCACTATAAAGGGAATAGGGTGCTGTTTGGGAGGAGCACCAAGGCTGGCTGTTGAACGTTATTACCATCGCTCTGTGCCAAATATAGTTTATTTAAACCATTTAAAGCTTTGCCAAGCGTCTCAGTGATCTGCTGTAACCTCTAAAACAGTGAAGCACAGATAATAGACTTCAGTCTACCTGCTCTTGGGAAGTCAGAGATCAAGTGTTTATGTGTGTGTGTCCTGCCTCCTTAACAGCACAGCAGTGTGAAGGATCTGTTGAGTAACGAGGACAATGAGGGCTGTACTCCTCTCCACTACGCCTGCAGACTGGGCATCCACGAATCTGTCAAGAACATCCTGGTTCTACAGGTCTCTCTGGACCGCAAGTCCAAGGACAAGAAGTCTGCCCTGCACTTCGCTGCCCAGTGAGTGGTGTTTTTAATAGGGTAACATGCTAGGCTAATCTTCACTGCCCAGTCAGTGGTGTTTTTAATAGGGTAACATGCTAGGCTAATCTTCACTGCCCAGTCAGTGGTGTTTTTAATAGTTTAACATGCTAGGCTAGTCTTCACTGCCCAGTCAGTGGTGTTTTTAATAGGTTAACATGCTAGGCTAATCTTCACTGCCCAGTCAGTGGTGTTTTTAATAGGGTAACATGCTAGGCTAATCTTCACTGCCCAATCAGTGGTGTTTTTAATAGTTTAACATGCTAGGCTAATCTTCACTACCCAATCAGTGGTGTTTTTAATAGGGTTACGTGCTAGGCTAATCTTCACTGCCCAGTCAGTGGTGTTTTTAATAGGGTAACATGCTAGGCTAATCTTCACTGCCCAGTCAGTGGTGTTATTAATAGGGTAACATGCTAGGCTAATCTTCACTGCCCAGTCAGTGGTGTTTTTAATAGGGTAACATGCTAGGCTAATCTTCACTGCCCAGTCAGTGGTGTTTTTAATAGGGTAACATGCTAGGCTAATCTTCACTGCCCAGTCAGTGGTGTTTTTAATAGGGTAACATGCTAGGCTAGTCTTCACTGCCCAGTCAGTGGTGTTTTTAATAGGGTAACATGCTAGGCTAATCTTCACTGCCCAGTCAGTGGTGTTTTTAATAGGGTAACATGCTAGGCTAATCTTCACTGCCCAGTCAGTGGTGTTTTTAATAGGGTAACATGCTAGGCTAATCTTCACTGCCCAATCAGTGGTGTTTTTAATAGGGTAACATGCTAGGCTAATCTTCACTGCCCAGTCAGTGGTGTTTTTAATAGGGTAACATGCTAGGCTAATCTTCACTGCCCAGTCAGTGGTGTTTTTAATAGGGTAACATGCTAGGCTAATCTTCACTACCCAGTCAGTGGTGTTTTTAATAGTTTAACATGCTAGGCTAATCTTCACTGCCCAATCAGTGGTGTTTTTAATAGGGTAACATGCTAGGCTAATCTTCACTACCCAATCAGTGGTGTTTTTAATAGTTTAACATGCTAGGCTAATCTTCACTGCCCAGTCAGTGGTGTTTTTAATAGGGTAACATGCTAGGCTAATCTTCACTACCCAGTCAGTGGTGTTTTTAATAGGGTAACATGCTAGGCTAATCTTAACTGCCCAGTCAGTGGTGTTTTTAATAGGGTAACATGCTAGGCTAATCTTCACTGCCCAGTCAGTGGTGTTTTTAATAGTTTAACATGCTAGGCTAATCTTCACTGCCCAATCAGTGGTGTTTTTAATAGGGTAACATGCTAGGCTAATCTTCACTACCCAATCAGTGGTGTTTTTAATAGTTTAACATGCTAGGCTAATCTTCACTGCCCAGTCAGTGGTGTTTTTAATAGTTTAACATGCTAATCTTCACTACCCAGTCAGTGGTGTTTTTAATAGTTTAACATGCTAGGCTAATCTTCACTACCCAGTCAGTGGTGTTTTTAATAGGGTAACATGCAGGCTAATCTTCAAGTCAGTGGTGTTTTTAATAGGGTAACATGCTAGGCTAATCTTCACTGCCCAGTCAGTGGTGTTTTTAATAGGGTAACATGCTAGGCTAATCTTCACTGCCCAATCAGTGGTGTTTTTAATAGGGTAACATGCTAGGCTAATCTTCACTACCCAATCAGTGGTGTTTTTAATAGTTTAACATGCTATGCTAATCTAATCAGTGGTGTTTTTAATAGGGTAACATCCTAATCTTCACTGCCCAGTCAGTGGTGTTTTTAATAGGGTAACATGCTAACTCTTCACTGCCCAGTCAGTGGTGTTTTTAATAGGGTAACATGCTGGGCTAATCTTCACTACCCAGTCAGTGGTGTTTTTAATAGTTTAACATGCTAGGCTAATCTTCACTTCCCAGTCGGTGGTGTTTTTAATAGGGTAACATGCTAGGCTAGTCTTCACTGCCCAGTCAGTGGTGTTTTTAATAGGGTAACATGCTAGGCTAATCTTCACTGCCCAGTCAGTGGTGTTTTTAATAGGGTAACATGCTAGGCTAATCTTCACTGCCCAGTCAGTGGTGTTTTTAATAGGGTAACATGCTAGGCTAATCTATATTTAGCTGATGTTCTTATCTGCTTCTCCACCGCAACTGGTTTCAGCCAAACATGCCTTTAATAGCCACTGTTATTTACAAACAAATGTCTGCACAGGGAGTCTTAAACTTTTTGTACACTATCAAAAAATCTATCATTTCAGATTGTCTTTAGTGGCTAATATTTGCCTAATCTCCTATCAAATTGATCTAAAAGAATGGAAGAAGAGATCGTAAATCCCACTACAGGCTTCCACTCTATTGCTCTCATCTATTCTGTGTTTCCAGATCAGCACAGGTGAAGGGGGACATTAGCCAATAGTCACGGTAAGCTTTGTAGCTTTGTATGTCCCTGATAGGGTGAAATGAGGGGACATTAGCCAATAGTCATTGTTATGTAATGGCTGTCCCTGATAGGGTGAAATGAGGGGACATTAGCCAATAGTCATTGTTATGTAATGGATGTCCCTGATAGGGTGAAATGAGGGGACATTAGCCAATAGTCATTGTTATGTAATGGATGTCCCTGATAGGGTCAAATGAGGGGACATTAGCCAATAGTCATTGTTATGTAATGGATGTCCCTGATAGGGTGAAATGAGGGGACATTAGCCAATAGTCACTGTTATGTAATGGATGTCCCTGATAGGGTGAAATGAGGGGACATTAGCCAATAGTCATTGTTATGTAATGGATGTCCCTGATAGGGTGAAATGAGGGGACATTAGCCAATAGTCACTGTTATGTAATTGATGGTCCTGATAGGGTGAAATGAGGGGACATTAGCCAATAGTCATTGTTATGTAATGGATGTCCCTGATAGGGTGAAATGAGGGGACATTAGCCAATAGTCACTGTTATGTAATTGATGGTCCTGATAGGGTGAAATGAGGGGACATTAGCCAATAGTCACTGTTATGTAATTGATGGTCCTGATAGGGTGAAATGAGGGGACATTAGCCAATAGTCATTGTTATGTAATGGATGTCCCTGATAGGGTGAAATGAGGGGACATTAGCCAATAGTCACTGTTTGATGATGTATTGGGTGTTAGATAAGTGCAACATGTGCCATTCACTGATACTTTAGCCTCAAGCCCTAAAGAGCATCACTTATACAGAACGATAAACCACAGGCTCAAATGGTCTTCATCCTCCAATCTAACCGCTTCCTATAGTTGGCATGGTAGGTATAGTAACATACTGCACCTGTTGTTGAAGTTGGTGCAGTAGCTATATTACCAGGTATAACAGGTATATTTACCTGGCATGGTAGGTATAGTAACAAACATAGCTTTTGTTGAAGTTGGTGCAGTAGCTATATTAACAGGTATTTTACCTGGTATTGTAGGTATAGTAACATACCTGTTGGTACAGTAGGCCTTTCACTCCGCTCCCTTCTCATCCTCATCTTGCTCCATCCATTCCTCTTCCTCCTTTCACGCTTCCCCTCCTTCAGCTTCTTCTCTTCCTCCTCCTGTTACTCCCTTCCTCTTCCTCCTCTCTCACTTAACCTCTTTCAGCTTCTTCTCTTCCTCCTCCTGTTACTCCCTTCCTGCTTCCTCCTCTCTCACTTCCCCTCCTTCAGCTTCTTCTCTTCCTCCTCCTGTTACTCCCTTCCTCTTCCTCCTCTCTCACTTCCCCTCCTTCAGCTTCTTCTCTTCCTCCTCCTGTTACTCCCTTCCTCTTCCTCCTCTCTCTACTCCAACAGGTATGGTCATATACAGATGTAAGATCTTACTATGATCACTCTGTTGCAGGAGAACTTTCCTGTAATGCAGGAAATGTAAAACTTGTAGTATATTTGCAGTTACAAAAGGCATCTGAAGTCTGTAATTTCCACATCAAAATTTCAGACTTGATTTTTGCCTTACAAAGAAATATCAACACCTATAAAAATGACCATAAATTACACCTTCCGAATATTGAGTTGCACGGCCTTTTGCCCTCAGAACAGCCTCAATTCATCAGGGAAACTACAAGGTGTCGAAAGCGTTCCACAAGGATGCTGGCTCATGTTGACTCCAATGCTTCTCACAGTTGTGTCAAGCTGACAAGGTACAAATCTGTCGTTCTGTCCCTGAACAGGCAGTTAACCCACTGTTCCTAGGCCGTCATTGAAAATAAGAATTTGTTCTTAACTGACTTGCCTAGTTAAATAAAGATTAAAATAAAAAAATAAAAAAGTGAGAAACCCAGCAGTGTTGCACCTACTACCATACCTGGTTGGTCGTACCGGAGTGGTGGGGGCGGAGTCAAGCGTAGAGAGCAGAGGATAAATGGGGGAAACCGGACTTTATTGCGGCATCCAAAACAACAGGCGATAATCCAGTGTCCAACCCAAAACTGGGCACAAATAGACAGTGGGCACAAATAGACAGTGGGCACAAATAGACAGTGGGCACAACTAACAGAAAACAACTAACCCACAAAACAGGTGGGGGAAAAGGCTACCTAAGTATGATTCTCAATCAGAGACAACGATAGACAGCTGCCTCTGATCGAGAACCACACCGGGCCAAACACAAAGAAATAGAAAACATAGAAATAAAGAAACTAGAATGCCCAACCCGAGCCACACCCTGGCCTAACCAAAATAGAGAATAAAAGCCTCGCTATGGCCAGGGCCGTGAAACGCTTAAATACTTTGTCTTGCCCATTCACTCTCTGAATGGCACACATACACAATGCACGTCTCAATTGTCAATTTCACCTGTCTTCTCCCCTTCAAATTACACTGATTGTAGTGGATTTAACAAGTGATATCAAAACGGGATCGTAGCTTTCACCTGGATTCACCTGGACAGGTGTTCCTAATGCTTTGTCTACTCAGCGTATAATCCACATAATAATTCACATTTCCTGATGCTGCAGGATTATTTTCTTGCTTGAGCAAACTGGCTCAAATTAAAATCCTACATCTGTGGTATTAACACCAGGTATTACGTTTAACCCTCCTCTCCTCCCCGCACTCTCATCAGGTATGGTCGTGTCAACACCTGCCAGCGTCTACTGGAGACCATCACAGACTCCCGTCTGCTGAACGAGGGGGACGAGAGAGGCCTGACCCCCCTACACCTGGCCTCTGGAGGGGGACACACCAAGGTGGTGGAGCTGCTACTTCGTAAAGGAGCCCTGTTTCACTGGTATTAACGCACCATCTTTACATTACTAGGTCTACTGTTCATAGTTATGAATACAGTTGCTCTGTTTTGTTGGCACTGTCACATTACTAGGTCCTGTTGCTGATGCTGTCGCCGCTACTGATCCATCCTGGTGGAGATGGCAACTTCTCCCAGGGTCATGTTGGTGGTGGTCTTGTCTACTGTTCATAGTTATAAAGAAAGTTTCTTTTGGCACTGATTATGCCTCTAAAGGTTTGTGCAACAGATCCTCACTTCAATGTTAGGATTAGAGTCAACAACATTTCTGTAAAATGTCCCAAAAGTTCCTGCTATACCAGAAATCCCAGCTGGAATATCACCAGAAGCAGGAATAAGCAGGAAATCTGGGAATTCTTCTACCAGGATTTTTGGGAAACCTGTGAATTTTGGGAAAGTTAGCAGCCTGTAGAAATAGAAGGAGTAGAACTGGCGTCCCCCATTCATGACAATGATGGCATAATGGGTAGACTGGTAGACCTTGCACTTACCAATGACTCCAAGCATGGCTGACTGCACTTCTGGAGTGTGTCTGAGAGGGGGCGTTGCAAGAGAAGTGGGTGGATCAACAGTGGGTGGATCAACAGTGGGTGGAACATCAGTGGGTGGAACATCAGTGGGTGGATCAACAGTGGGTGGATCAACAGTGGGTGGAACATCAATGGGTGGATCAACAGTGGGTGGATCAACAGTGGGTGGATCAACAGTGGGTGGAACAACAGTAATGGGTGGAACATCAGTGGGTGGAACAACAGTGGGTGGAACATCAATGGGTGGATAAACAGTGGGTGGAACAACAGTGGGTGGATCAACAGTGGGTGGATCAACAGTGGGTGGAACAACAGTAATGGGTGGAACAACAGTAATGGGTGGAACATCAGTGGGTGGAACAACAGTAATGGGTGGAACATCATGGGTGGAACATCAGTGGGTAGAACATCAGTGGGTGGAACAACAGTGGGTGGATCAACAGTGGGTGGAACAACAGTGGGTGGAACAACAGTAATGGGTGGAACATCAGTGGGTGGAACAACAGTGGGTGGAACATCAATGGGTGGATCAACAGTGGGTGGAACAACAGTGGGTGGAACAACAGTAATGGGTGGAACAACAGTAATGGGTGGAACATCAGTGGGTGGAACATTAGTGGGTGGAACATCAGTGGGTAGAACATCAGTGGGTGGAACATCAATGGGTGGATCAACAGTAATGGATGGAACATCAATGGGTGGAACATCAGTGGGTGAATCAACAGTAATTGGTGGAACATCAATGGGTGGAACATCAGTGGGTGGATCAACAGTAATGGGTGGAACATCAATGGGTGGAACATCAGTGGGTGGATCAACAGCGATGGGTGGAACATCAGTGCTCCATTCTTGGTTAGACCGGAGTCTATAGGCCATAGTCAGGTACAACGCAGGTCAGCTTAATAGCAGGTTAAGAGAACTAACATAGAAGGTTAGGAAAATTAACGTAGGAGGTTAGGATAATTAATGTAGGAGGTTAGGATAATTAACGTAGAAGGTTAGGAACATCAGTGAAGGTTAGGAGATCAACAGTAAGGTTGGAAAATCAGAAGGTTAGGAAATCAGTAGAAGGTTGGATCAATTGATGTAGAAGGTTGGAACATCAGTGCTCCAAGGTTGGTTAACCGGAGGTTAGGATAAGTAAGGTATCAGGATAATTAATGGCCATAGTCGTTAGGATAACAATGGAGAAGGTCAGATAATTAATGGAGAACGTTAGGATTATTAACGCAGAACCTTAGGATAATTAACATAGAAGGTCAGGATAGTGAACGTAGAAGGTCAGGATAGTGAACGTAGAAGGTCAGGATAGTGAACGTAGAAGGTCAGGATAGTGAACGTAGAAGGTCAGGATAGTGAACGTAGAAGGTCAGGATAGTGAACGTAGAAGGTCAGGATAATTAACGTAGAAGGTCAGGATAGTGAACGTAGAAGGTCAGGATAGTGAACGTAGAAGGTCAGGATAGTGAACGTAGAAGGTCAGGATAGTGAACGTAGAAGGTCAGGATAATTAATGGAGAACGTTAGGATAATGAATGGAGAACGTTAGGATAATGAATGGAGAAGGTTAGGATAGTGAATGGAGAAGGTCAGGATAGTGAACGTAGAAGGTTAGGATAGTGAACGTAGAAGGTTAGGATAGTGAACGTAGAAGGTCAGGATAGTGAACGTAGAAGGTCAGGATAGTGAACGTAGAAGGTCAGGATAGTTAACGCAGAAGGTTAGGATAATTAACGTAGAAGGTCAGGATAATGAGGTTAAAGGTAGAGAAAGGGATAGGCTTAGCTAAAATTCTACAGTTGTCAACAATCGACTCATTGTGCAGCCCAATCAGCCTCGCAAAACAGCAACAAATCGGTCCAATTAGCTGATCCGCTGTCCATACGCAAACTTCTGTTGACACGCCCACTTCCAGACATACTCGATGGAGGCAGTTACCCATACTTGCACAGAGAAGCAAAGCATGAAGGTAAAGCAGGAAGTGGACACATCAATCTGTGACTTGTTGAATCAACTCACATAACAAAAACTACATTCCATTGCATGAACCACGTCAGTTAGTTAACATAATTTGAACATAATTTGATCTACATTACAATAGAAATGACTGCATCACAGGCAGCCATTGGGAGTGGTCCCATGAGTTTACCAGTCAAATTGCCAGGATTAGAGGATCCAAGCCCATTCCATTCATTATATTTCTGCAGTGGCAACTCTACACAGCAGGATGTCATAGTGTGATATTGTGACAAAGTCCTGCTGTATTTGTCCCTAGTGCCGTCTGTCTGTCTGTCTGTCTGTCTGTCTGTCTGTCTGTCTGTCTGTCTGTCTGTCTGTCTGTCTGTCTGTCTGTCTGTCTGTCTCTCTGTCTCTCTGTCTGTCTGTCTGTCTGTCTGTCTGTCTGTCTGTCTGTCTGTCTGTCTGTCTGTCTGTCTGTCTGTCTGTCTGTCTCTCCATTCATTAGTGCAGTCTCTGTCATGAGAATTATGTTCTCAATGTTCATTAACCAATTCAATTAAACTACTCAGTCTGCTCATCAGGATTTGTAAGATACTGATTGAAATGAAACAGAGGCCCAGTCTTCAATACTCAAATGTTTATTCACGGCAACGTTCTGGTCTGTTGTACAAAATAATTCATTTTATACTGACTTCTCACGCACACACTTCCACACAAACCTACGCACACACATTCACACAAACATACGCACACACTTCCACACAAACCTACGCACACACTTCCACACTAACATACGCACACACTTCCACACTAACATACACACACACATTCCCACTAACATACACACACACATTCCCACTAACATTAGCACACAATGTCCTGCTACCCAACCAACAAAGATTAGGGATTCCGTGAGACTTACTCCCCATCCTCCCTCAAGATAGGGAGACCCTGGGAAGTACTCTTAGTGACCCCAGCCGAGGGCGGCACCGAATCCAAGGTCGGCACAGAATCCAAGGTCGGCACCGACAGTTGGTTTTTAAGATGCTATTATAGACATATTGTACAGACTATGGTTATACATCATTCTAATCAATTTCATACGATTATATGGCTTCAGGGTGGATTATTCTAGTCATTCATATAAATTCCATTAACAGTCTGTCTGTCTGTCTATTCCTCAGTATTGTCTGTCTGTCTGTCTGTCTGTCTGTCTGTCTGTCTGTCTGTCTGTCTGTCTGTCTGTCTGTCTGTCTGTCTGTCTGTCTGTCTGTCTGTCTGTCTGTCTGTCTGTCTGTCTGTCTGTCTGTCTGTCTGTCTGTCTGTCTGTCTGTCTGTCTGTCTGTCTGTCTGTCTATTCCTCAGTGTTGTCTGTCTGTCTGTCTGTCTATTCCTCAGTGTTGTCTGTCTGTCTGGCTGTTCCTCAGTGTTGTCTGTCTGTCTGTCTGTCTGTCTGTCTGTCTGTCTGTCTGTCTGTCTGTCTGTCTGTCTGTCTGTCTGTCTGTCTGTCTATTCCTCAGTGTTGTCTGTCTGTCTGTCTATTCCTCAGTGTTGTCTGTCTGTCTGTCTATTCCTCAGTGTTGTCTATCTGTCTCTCTCTTCCATAGTGATTACAAAGGGAGGACCTGTTTACACCATGCAGCGTCAGAGGGGTACACCCAGACCATGAAGATCGTCCTGGCCACCAACATCAAACTACTGGACAAGCTGGATGAGGATGGGGTTCGGACAACCTTAATGTTTCATTCAGACAACCTTAATGTTTCGTTCAGACAACCTTAATGTTTCATTCAGACAACCTTAATGTTTCATTCAGACAACCTTAATGCTTCGTTCAGACAACCTTAAGGCTTCATTCAGACAACCTTAATGTTTCATTCAGACAACCTTAATGTTTCATTCAGACAACCTTAATGTTTCGTTCAGACAACCTCTGTGACATTCAGACAACCTTAATGTTTCATTCAGACAACTTCTATGCTTCGTTCAGACAGCCTCTATGTTTCATTCAGACAACCTTAATGTTTCATTCAGACAACCTCTATGTTACATTCAGACAACCTTAATGTTTCATTCAGACAACCTCTATGTTACATTCAGACAACCTTAATGTTACATTCAGACAACCTTAATGTTTCATTCAGACAACCTTAATGTTACATTCAGACAACCTTAATGTTTCGTTCAGACAACCTCTATGTTTCAGGACAAATCAATTTTGTAAACATATTTCCGTTTTTAGCCAATAAGTATACAAAATAAAACTAAACACAAAACAAAACAATCATGATGTGTAGCCTAGCCAGACATTCTAACAGCAATAAGCACCCTCTTTGGAAACCAAATTCTTCATTTTTAAATGTTTTTAATTCTTCAGATACTGAATGAATGAATGGATAAACATGCCTGGTGATGTGCTGTTTCGTTGATGATTTGAATTCACAAATCGTGTTGTTGTTGTTCTTGTGATCAGAGCACTGCGCTGCACTTGGCAGCCCGGGAGGGTCACGTAGCAGCGGTGAGACTGCTGCTCCAGAGAGGGGCGGAGATCAGCCTCAACAAGAACCACGCCTCCTTCTTCCACGAAGCACTGCAACATGGGAGAAAGGACGTGATTAATGCCATCATCGACAGTGACAGGTCAGTCCAGAAAACAAATACTTTATTGATCCGGTCCACGGACATTCTTCTACATTGTACTCGACCCTCTTTCAAAAAGACAGAGGTTGGAGCAGGGGGCAGTGTTAGGGGACCAATGGGTTAGTCCAGTGGGCTTAGGGTTGCGAAATTCTGGTGATTTACCCAAAATTAGTTGTCTAAACGATATTTCTGGAAAACCTGCAGGTTTTGGGAATGTTACTGGGATTTTACAACCCTAGTCTAGTGGTCCTTAACCTTTCTCTGCCATGGGTTTCTCCTGGTCCAATCACAAGGAGAGGATCACAGGCCCTCCAGATAAAGACATGTTCATGTGTGTGTGTTTGTTGTTTGTGTTTTACAGATGTACTCACATCCTGAGTATGTTCAAACGTGATGCTGGCCATCGTTGTCCAGTGTTGGACTTGGTTGACTTGCTGCCAGAGTCTTGCAAGGTTTGCTCCAACATTCCTGGTAAAATTAGTTAGTGTTAGTTAGTGTAGTGTAGTTAGTTAGTGTAGTTAGTTAGTGTAGTTAGTGTAGTTAGTGTGTAGTTAGGCTTAGTTAGTGTAGTTAGTGTAGTGTAGTTAGTGTAGTTAGTGTAGTGTAGTTAGTGTAGTGTAGTTAGGGTTAGTTAGTGTAGTTAGTGTAGTGTAGTTAGGGTTAGTTAGTGTAGTGTAGTTAGGGTTAGTTAGTGTAGTGTAGTTAGTTAGTGTAGTTAGTTAGTGTAGTTAGTATAGTGTAGTTAGGGTCAGTTAGTGTAGTTAGTGTAGTGTAATTATGGTTAGTTAGTGTAGTGTAGTTAGGGTTAGTTAGTGTAGTGTAGTTAGGGTTAGTTAGTGTAGTGTAGTTAGGGTTAGTTAGTGTAGTTAGTGTAGTGTAGCTAGTTAGTGTAGTTAGTTAGTGTAGTTAGGGTTAGTTAGTGTAGTTAGTGTAGTGTAGTTAGGGTTAGTTAGTGTAGTGTAGTTAGGGTTAGGTAGTGTAGTCAGGGTTAGTTAGTGTAGTGTAGTTAGGGTTAGTTAGTGTAGTGTAGTTAGGGTTAGTTAGTGTAGTGTAGTTAGGGTTAGTTAGTGTAGTGTAGTTAGTGTAGTGTAGTTAGGGTTAGTTAGTGTAGTGTAGTTAGGGTTAGTTAGTGTAGTGTAGTTAGGGTTAGTTAGTGTAGTGTAGTTAGTGTTGTTAGTGTAGTGTAGTTAGGGTTAGTTAGTGTAGTGTAGTTAGTGTAGTTAGTGTAGTGTAGTTAGGATTAGTTAGTGTAGTGTAGTTAGTGTAGTTAGTGTTGTGTAGTTAGGGTTAGGTAGTGTAGTGTAGTTAGTGTAGTTAGTGTAGTGTAGTTAGGGTTATTTAGTGTAGTTAGTGTAGTGTAGTTAGGGTTAGTTAGTGTAGTTAGTGTAGTTAGGGTTGATTAGTGTAGTGTAGTTAGGGTTAGTTAGTGTAGTGTAGTTAGTGTAGTTAGTGTAGTGTAGTTAGGGTTAGTTAGTGTAGTGTAGTTAGGGTTAGTTAGTGTAGTGTAGTTAGGGTTAGTTAGTGTAGTGTAGTTAGGGTTAGTTAGTGTAGTGTAGTTAGGGTTAGTTAGTGTAGTGTAGTTAGTGTAGTGTAGTTAGGGTTAGTTAGTGTAGTGTAGTTAGGGTTAGTTAGTGTAGTGTAGTTAGTGTAGTTAGTGTAGTGTAGTTAGGATTAGTTAGTGTAGTGTAGTTAGTGTAGTTAGTGTAGTGTAGTTAGGGTTAGTTAGTGTAGTGTAGTTAGTGTAGTTAGTGTAGTTAGGGTTAGTTAGTGTAGTTAGTGTAGTGTAGTTAGGGTTAGTTAGTGTAGTGTAGTTAGTGTACTTAGTGTAGTTAGGGTTGATTAGTGTAGTGTAGTTAGGGTTAGTTAGTGTAGTGTAGTTAGTGTAGTTAGTGTAGTGTAGTTAGGGTTAGTTAGTGTAGTGTAGTTAGGGGTAGTTAGTGTAGTGTAGTTAGTGTAGTTAGTGTAGTGTAGTTAGTGTAGTGTAGTTAGGGTTAGTTAGTGTAGTGTAGTTAGGGTTAGTTAGTGTAGTGTAGTTAGGGTTAGTTAGTGTAGTGTAGTTAGGGTTAGTTAGTGTAGTGTAGTTAGGGTTAGTTAGTGTAGTGTAGTTAGGGTTAGTTAGTGTAGTGTAGTTAGTGTAGTTAATGTAGTGTAGTTAGGGTTAGTTAGTGTAGTGTAGTTAGGGTTAGTTAGTGTAGTGTAGTTAGGGTTAGTTAGTGTAGTGTAGTTAGTGTAGTGTAGTTAGGGTTAGTTAGTGTGGTGTAGTTAGGATTAGTTAGTGTAGTGTAGTTAGGTTTAGTTAGTGTAGTTAGGGTTAGTTAGTGTAGTTAGTGTAGTGTAGTTGGGTTAGTTAGTGTAGTGTAGTTAGGGTTAGTTAGTGTAGTGTAGTTAGTTAGTGTAGTGTAGTTAGTTAGTGTTAGTTAGTGTAGTTAGTGTAGTGTAGTTAGGGTTAGTTAGTGTAGTGTAGTTAGTGTAGTGTAGTTAGTTAGTGTAGTTAGTTAGTGTAGTTAGTTAGTGTTAGTTAGTGTAGTTAGTGTAGTGTGTTAGTTAGTGTAGTTAGTGTAGTGTAGTGTAGTTAGGGTTAGTGAGGATACGTTTGAGCCTCAACTTTTTTTTAAAGTCGGTGAAAGAAGAAATATATTGAGAAATGAGAGTAACATGTAGCCTACTGTATTTTACACAATAACATTTGATTTGATTTAATGGGTGTCCTGAGAACAAATATATTATATCACCCATGTCATTGCTGAAAAACTAGACAGTTCAAGTTTTCAGTCAACTTAGTTGATAAAATAAGGGTTAATGATAATATGCTTGTGCATTGACTGTTACAAATACATAAACGTGGAGGAAAATCCCGAGTGACCATTAGTTTAACCAGGAGGTTAACCAGGTGATGTCACCTCATCTCCCTGTATCTGTTCAGTACCTTCTGGATCGCTGCATTAGAGAATCAGACGACGATACCAGAAGTCCTGACTACCACGTGAGTATATTCTACATTCTATATTCACTTTTACACAAAAATTCCCTGGTTTTACAGAAATTTTGGTTGGAGGATTCCCTATTTCCCTGCGTATTCCCTCTAGATTCCAGAAATATCCCAGAATTTCATGGAAAACCTGAACAATTTTGGGTTAGATTCTGGAATTTTGCAACCCTCCTGTACGATTTCAGTTAAAAAATAAATACAAATCTGAACGTTTCTTACAATTTGAAATGTTGTTTTCTTTCTTTTGTGTAGATCGACTACAATTTCCAGTGGCTCCAGGCTCCAATAGCACTGACGAAGCATGCAAAGGTAGACAAAGGCTTGAAGATCCAGCCTCTGGCCACTCTGAATGTAAGAACACTACATGTACATTAGAATATGTTTTTTTTACCTCAGCTTCTATTGTAGATTTAGTGTAAAAGCAAGCCTGTACTGTTCAGAACAGTGAGCTCCTGTGAACAGCGAGAGTTCTAACGAGAGCGTGGTTTCACCTCTCTGTAAAACAGCCTGGTGAAGGTCTATTGGGACAGAAACGTTGGTGTACAAGATATCCATTAGCTGTTGGAAGCATCAAGCATCACCAGTGTGCTAGAGTTAAATGTTTTAGTAAGAGAGAGATTATTTTTTACATACAATGATCCAAATACTCGCCAACCTTTTATTCTCTCTCTCTCAGGCCATGGTGAAATACAACCGCATAGAGCTCCTCTCACACCCTGTCTGCAAGAAATACCTGGAGATGAAGTGGTCAGTATTTAGAGCATTTTTTAACCTTTATTTAACTAGGCAAGTCAGTTAAGAACAAATTCTTATTTTCAATGATGGTGGGTTAACTGCCTGTTCAGGGGCAGAATGACAGATTTGTACCTTGTCAGGTTACTATTCCAACACTCTAACCACTAGGCTACCCTACCACCTCTACACTCTAACCACTAGGCTACCCTACCACCTCTACACTCTAACCACTAGGCTTCCTGACACCTCTACACTCTAACCACTAGGCTACCTGCCACCTCTACACTCTAACCACTAGGCTACCTGCCACCTCTACACTCTAACCACTAGGCTACCCTACCACCTCTACACTCTAACCACTAGGCTACCCTAGAAACCTATTCTGTATAGCAAAGGGTTGGAACCGAAATCATTTCACAATCGTTTCATTTTAAACGGAACCATAATTTGTTAAGTTCCTTTCCACTGTTCCGGCCAGCAACATAAAGTTCTGAACCGGTTCGAACCACCCAAAAAGTTTATATCAGTCCTTTTTAACCTGTAAAATCACGTTTGTTTTTAAAAATTTAGCTCATTAAACTACTTCACCAATCAGTGCGGATCGAGCAGGTAAGCTAGTTGTTAACATGTGTGATGGACAAACAATTGTAGCCTATGGTGCAAGATGAGAGCGAGATTGGATTGAGGGGGAGGCTTGAAGCGCTGGGCACCTTGTTATGACATGCATTATCTGAATTAGGTCCACATAATTATATCTAGGAGGAGTGGCTTGTAAGGAGGAACTTTGAATGTCCTTTGAGCTAGCTAGCTAACAAGCTTGTGTGTGCAGATCGGCAACAGAATTAAAAACACATCTTTCCTTTTTGTAGTTAATAAACTTTTGTATTTAGCCTTTATTTAAACAAATTCTTAATTACAATGACGGCCTCCAAGAGGCAAAAGGCCACCTGCGGGACGAAGACTGGGATTAAAACTAAAAATGTAGGCCAAAACATGCATCACGGCCAGAGAGACACCACAACACTACACAAAGAGAGACCTAAGACAACAACACAGCATGGCAGAAACACATGACAACACAGCATGGTAGAAACACAACATGACAACAACACGGTATCAAGACAACAAGGTAGCAGCACAAACTCGGTACAAAAATAATGTTGTTGACCAGTTCAAAAGCCTTTAAAAATAACATTTCTGTTCCAGAACAGTATGGATCACGTTCGTTCCAGGTTCCGTTTCTGTTCCTTGAATTTTGTTCCAGTTTTCGGTTCTGGTCCCTGAACTGGTTCCAACCCCTGCTAAACAGTACAGTACACTGATTTTGACCAGGGCCCATTAGGCTTTTATGATTATTCTATTTCCTCACTCCAGGGTGGCCTACGGGAGCGCTGCCCACCTTCTGAACCTGTTTGTGTACCTGCTGGGTCTTCTTCCTCTCACCCACCTCATAGTGAGCCTGAGACCCAGCCTGGACTACACCGGCCCTGACAACACCACAGCTGTCACCATGGTGCCCATTTCCTTCAGAGAGGTACTGTACACTAATACTGGCTGCATGGCTGTCAAATGCCAGGTGCTGTGGGCTCCGCTGTAATGGTGTGTGTGTGTGTTAGGAGAAATTGTAATGAAAGGAGAAGATGCTTTGTGTTATTAACAAACAAAAGACAGCAAGTGCATGGGGGTGAGACCTTGCCATCATGGATTGGCTAGTATCAATTTACTAGTGGGAATAAAAATGACATGATTCTCACACCGTGCCTTAGTATATGTCTAGTGGTCAAGCAGTTGAATGGAAGTGATTTACATTATGCATTCGCTAGTATACGCTATATAAACAACACATTGCTATAGGCAAGGTTCTCAAACTTGGTCCTGGGGACCCAAAGGGTCGCACATTTTGATGTTTTCCCTGGCACAACACGGCGGATTCAAATAGCCTAACCACCTCATCATCAAGACTAGGGCAAAGAAAACTACATGTGCACCCCAGGACCATGTTTGGGAAAGGCTGCTATAGAAAGTATAGTCAAAGTTGCAGGTTATTGAATTGATTCAAGCAGTACATTACAACAGTCTCTAAGTAGTGCACTCTATAGGGAATAGGGCGCTATTTGGGATGCAAACAGGGTGATGTCATCACACATCTCTCATTCCCCAGAAGGAGGAGGATACAATCATGTGACCTTGTGACCAGATCATTGTCTGGGTCCGAAATGGCACCCTGTTCACTATATGGTGCACTACTCTGGTCAGACCCATAGGTCTCTGGTCAGAACCCGCAGGTCTCTGGTCAGGCCCCATAGGTCTCTGGTCAGGACCCATAGGTCTCTGGTCTCTGGTCAGACCCCATAAGTCTCTGGTCAGGCCCCATAGGTCTCTGGTCAGGACCCATAGGTCTCTGGTCTCTGGTCAGACCCCATAGGTCTCTGGTCTCTGGTCAGGTCCCATAGGTGTCTGGTCTCTGGTCAGGCACCATAGGTCTCTAATCAGACCCCATAGGTCTCTGGTCAGACCCCATAGGTCTCTGGTCAGACCCCATAGGTCTCTAATCAGACCCCATAGGTCTCTGGTCAGACCCCATAGGTCTCTGGTCAGACCCCATAGGTCTCTAGTCAGGAGGTCTCTGGTCTCTGGTCAGACCTCATAGGTCTCTGGTAAGGACCAATGGGACTCTGGTCTATGGTCAGACGCTATAGGTCTCTAATTCGGGACCACAGGTCTCTGGTCAGACCCCATAGGTCTCTGGTCAGGCCTCATAGGTCTCTGATCTCTGGTCAGACCCCATAGGTCTCAGGTCAGACTCCATATGTCTCTGGTCTCTGGTCAGACCCCATAGGTCTCTGGTCTCTGGTCAGGCCCCATAGGTCTCTGGTCAGGCCCCATAGGTCTCTGGTCTCTGGTCAGACCCCATAGGTCTCTGGTCTCTGGTCAGGCCCCATACGTCTCTGGTCAGGCCCCATAGGTCTCTGGTCAGGCCCCATAGGTCTCTAATCAGACCCCATAGGTCTCTGGTCAGGCCCCATAGGTCTCTGATCAGGCCCCATAGGTCTCTGGTCTCTGGTCAGACCCCATAGGTCTCTAATTAGGGCCCACAGGTCTCTGGTCAGGCCACATAGGTCTCTGGTCTCTGATCAGACCCCATAGGTCTCTGGTCAGACCCCAAAGGTCTCTGGTCAGGCCCAGCAGGTATCTGGTCAGACGCCATAGGTCTCTGGTCTCTGGTCAGACCCCATAGGTCTCTGGTCAGACCCCATAGGTCTCTGGTCAAGAGGTCTCTGGTCAGACCCCATAGGTCTCATGTCAGACCCCATAAGTCTCTGGTCAGACCCCATAGGTCTCTGGTCTCTGGTCTCTGGTCAGACCCTGTAGGTCTTTGATCAGGCCCGGCAGGTCTCTGGTCAGGCCCGGCAGGTCTCTGGTCAGGCCCCATAGGTCTCTGGTCAGGACCCATAGGTCTCTGGTCTCTGGTCAGGACCCATAGGTCTCTAATTTGTCGTTCTGCCCCTGAACAGGCAGTTAACCCACTGTTCCTAGGCCGTCATTGAAAATAAGAATTTGTTCTTAACTGACTTGCCTAGTAAAATAAAGGTAATTAGTACCCACAGGTCTCTGATCAGACCCCATAGGTCTCTGGTCAGGCCCCATGGGTCTCTGATCAGACCCCATAGGTCTCTGGTCAGGCCCCATAGGTCTCTGGTTAGATCCCATAGGTCTCTGGTCAGGCCCCATAGGTCTCTGATCAGATCCCATAGGTCTCTGGTCAGGCCCCATAGGTCTCTGGTCAGGCCCCATAGGTCTCTGGTCAGGCCCCATAGGTCTCTGGTTAGATCCCATAGGTCTCTGGTCAGACCCCATAGGTCTCTGGTCAGACCCCATAGGTCTCTGATCAGACCCCATAGGTCTCTGGTCAGGCCCCATAGGTCTCTGATCAGACCCCTTAGGTCTCTGGTTAGATCCCATAGGTCTCTGGTTAGATCCCATAGGTCTCTGGTCAGACCCAATAGGTCTCTGGTCTCTGGTCAGGCCCCAAAGGTCTCTGGTCAGGCCGCATAGTTCTCTGGTCAGGCCCCATAGGTCTCTGGTATCTGGTCTCAGGTCAGACCCCATAGGTCTCTGGTCAGGTAGGTGTCTGGTCTATGGTCAGACACTATTGGTCTCTGGTCAGGCCCATAGGTCTCTGGTCAGTCCCCATAGGTCTCTGGTCTCTGGTCAGACCCCATAGGTCTCTGGTCTCTGGTCAGGCCCCATAGGTCTTTCTGGTCTCTGGTCAGGCCCCATAAGTTTCTGGTCTCTGGTCAGGCCCCATAGGTCTAGGTCTCTGGTCAGACCCCATAGGTCTCTGGTCAGACCCGTAGGTCTATGGTCTCTGGTCAGACCCCATCGGTCTCTGATCAGGAGGTCTCTGGTCAGACCCCATAGGTCTCTGGTTAGGACCCATTGGTCTCTGGTCAGGTCCAATAGGTCTCTGGTCAGACCCCATAGTTCTCTGATCAGGCCCCATAGGTCTCTGGTCAGGCCCAATAGGTCTCTAATCAGGCCCCACAGGTCTCTGGACTCTTGTCAGGCCCCATATGTCTGGTCTTTGGTCAGACCCCATAGGTCTCTGGTCAGGCCCCATAGGTCTCTGGTCAGGAGGTCTCTGGTCTCTGGTCAGACCCAATAGGTCTCTGGTCAGGCCCATAGGTCTCTGGTCAGGCCCCATATGTCTGCTGGTCAGACCCCATAGGTCTCTGGTCAGACCCCATAGGTCTCTGGTCAGGCCCCATAGGTCTCTGGTCTCTGGTCAGGCCCCATAGGTGTCTGGTCTCTGGTCAGGCCCCATAGGTCTCTGATCAGACCCCATAGGTCTATGGTCAGACCCCATAGGTCTCTGGTCTCTGGTCAGGAACCATAGGTCTCTGGTCTCTGGTCAGGCCCCATAAGTTTCTGGTCTCTGGTCAGGCCCCATAAGTTTCTGGTCTCTGGTCAGGCCCCATAGGTCTCTAATCATACCCCCTAGGTCTCTGGTCAGACCCCATAGGTCTCTGGTCAGACCCCATAGGTCTCTGATCAGGAGGTCTCTGGTCAGACCCCATAGGTCTCTGGTTAGGACCCATTGGTCTCTGGTCAGGTCCAATAGGTCTCTGGTCAGACCCCATAGGTCTCTGGTCAGGACCCATAGGTCTCTGGTCAGGACCCATAGGTCTCTGAATAGGGCCCACAGGTCTCTGGTCAGACCCCATAGGTCTCTGGTCTCTGGTCAGACCCCATAGGTCTCAGGTCAGACTCCATAGGTCTCTGGTCAGTAGGTGTCTGGTCTCTGGTCAGGACCCATTGGTCTCTGGTCAGACCCCATAGGTCTCTGGTCAGTCCCCATAGGTCTCTGGTCTCTGGTCAGGCCCCATAGGTCTCTGGTCAGACCCCATAGGTCTCTGATCAGACCCCATAGGTCTCAGGTCAGACCCCATAGGTCTCTGGTCAGACCCCATAGGTCTCTGGTCAGTCTCCATAGGTCTCTGGTCTCTGGTCAGGCCCCATAGGTCTCTGGTCTCTGGTCAGGCCCCATAGGTCTCTAATCAGACCCCATAGGTCTCTGGTCAGGACCCATAGGTCTCTGGTCAGGACCCATAGGTCTCTAATTCGGGACCACAGGTCTCTGGTCAGACCCCATAGGTCTCTGGTCAGGCCTCATAGGTCTCTGAATAGGGCCCACAGGTCTCTGGTCAGACCCCATAGGTCTCTGGTCTCTGGTCAGACCCCATAGGTCTCTGGTCAGGCCCCATAGGTCTCTGGTCAGGAGGTCTCTGGTCTCTGGTCAGACCCAATAGGTCTCTGTTCAGGACCCATAGGTCTCTGGTTAGGCCCCATAGGTCTCTGGTCAGATCCCATAGGTCTCTGGTCTATGGTCAGGCCCCATAGGTCTCTGGTCAGGCCCCATAGGTCTCTGGTCTCTGGTCAGGCCCCATAGGTCTCTGGTCTCTGGTCAGACCCAATTGGTCTCAGGTCAGACCCCATAAGTCTCTGGTCAGTCCCCATAGGTCTCTGGTCTCTGGTCAGACCCCATAAGTCTCTGACCAGACCCCATAGGTCTCTGATCTCTGGTCAAGCCCCATAGGTCTCTGCTCTCTGGTCTCTGATTAGGGCCCATAGGTCTCTGGTCTTTGATTAGGGCCCACAGGTCTCTGGTCTCTGATTAGGCCCCACAGGTCTCTGGTCTCTGACTAGGCCCCACAGGTCTCTGGTCTCTGATTAGAACCCAACGGTCTCTGGTCTCTGATTAGGGCCCACAGGTCTCTGATTAGGCCCCACAGGTCTCTGATTAGGCCCCACAGGTCTCTGGTCTCTGATTAGGACCCAACGGTCTCTGGTCTCTGATTAGGCCCCACAGGTCTCTGGTCTCTGATTAGGGCCCACAGGTCTCTGGTCTCTTATTCGGACCCAATGGTCTCTGGTCTCGGATTAGGGCCCACAGGTCTCTGGTTGAATGTATTGCACCATAAAGGGAACAGAGCAGGTGTGCCTTTAGACAAGTTTTGTAATTTTCCACCTAAAATATTTGTGATTATTTTATATTGTTATTTAATGTAGCTGACTGCCGCAGCAGAGAGTTAGTTCACACGCATCGTCGCTGAAGAGCGTACTACACACAACGCTGCAATGTAATGTTGTCTGCAGTGGTTTGTACATCGTATTTGCTATTTCTAATTGCTATTAACTAATCTTTTTGCATCGCTATGTATCTTTTACCAGAAAACGGTTACATTTTGGGGGCTTCTTCCCTTGATTTCCTGTATAAAGTACAACCAGGGACCCTCTGCACACATTAACAACAGTCACCCACGAAGCATCGTTACCTATCGCTCCACAAAAGCTGCGCGGGAGAACCACTACTTCAAGTTCTCAGAGCGAGTGACGTCACCGATTGAAAGCTATTGCACCACCGCTAACTAGCTAGCACCACCGCAAACTAGCTAGCACCACCGCAAACTAGCTAGCACCACCGCAAACTAGCTAGCACCACCGCTGACTAGCTAGCTGTTTCACATCCGTTACTCTCACCCCCCTTTTGCCGCTCCTCCTTTTTCGCAGCAACCAGTGATCCGGACTCTATCAACTTTCGAACCAGCTCCTTCTCCCACCAAATAAATATGCACATGCTCAGTTGTGACCCATATCCACTGCTGTGGCAGTCAGCTATGCAAAATAATCGCAAATGTTTTAGGTGGAAAAGTACTGTACACATATCCTGACTCAAAACCGATAGTACATTTTACAACAACAAAAAAAATCTAATTTGGCCGTACGCTTTCGATTAAACAATGAATCTGTCCACAGTTTGCTGATTTGTGAATCAGGTATTCACTGACAACAGAGCAGAGTTGGGTCTGCTTCCAATAACGTGTCACATGACCCGTTGTTTTTTTTGCAGCTGTCTCCGTCCTGCAATCCAGGGAGAGGGGGGGGGGAGAGCAAACTCCACTGAACTAGTTGCAATACATGGAATCACTTATTTGATTTTGGGTAAACTTCTCCTTTAAATCTGACGACCTTTGACCCACAGCAAGGATCCTTCCTGTCCAGCTGCATGGTGATGGTGCTGGTGATGAACATTTATTCCATGGGGAAGGAAGTGACGCAGATGTACCACCAGGTAGACCTTCAGTAACGTCTCCAGGCAGATCAGGGGGGGGGATCTCTTATTTAAACGTGTTATCACAGTACAAATGTGCCAAAATAGGAACTTTACAACTTTAACGATACAGGTTACTGGTGACTGCTACCAGTTACCACCTGTAACTATGGTGACTGCTGCCAGTTACTACCTGTAACTATGGTGACTGCTGCCAGTTACTACCTGTAACTATGGTGACTGCTACCAGTTACCACCTGTAACTATGGTGACTGCTGCCAGTTACTACCTGTAACTATGGTGAATGCTGCCAGTTACTACCTGTAACTATGGTGACTGCTGCCAGTTACTACCTGTAACTATGGTGACTGCTGCCAGTTACTACCTGTAACTATGTTACTACCTGTAACTATGTGTGACTGCTGCCAGTTACTACCTGTAACTATGGTGACTGCTGCCAGTTACTACCTGTAACTATGGTGACTGCTGCCAGTTACTACCTGTAACTATGGTGACTGCTGCCAGTTACTACCTGTAACTATGGTAACTGCTGCCAGTTACTACCTGTAACTATGGTGACTGCTGCCAGTTACTACCTGTAACTATGGTGACTGCTGCCAGTTACTACCTGTAACTATGGTGACTGCTGCCAGTTACTACCTGTAACTATGGTGACTGCTGCCAGTTACTACCTGTAACTATGGTGACTGCTGCCAGCTACTACCTGTAACTATGGTGACTGCTGCCAGTTACTACCTGTAACTATGGTGACTGCTGCCAGTTACCACCTGTAACTATGGTGACTGCTGCCAGTTACCCAGTTGCCAGTTACTACCTGTTATGGTGACTTGCCAGTTACACCTGTAACTATGGTGATAAGCCAGTTATATAAATGGTGACTCTGCCAGTTACCTGTAACTATGGTGACTGCTGCCAGTTACTACCTGTAACTATTGATGCCAGTTATTCCATGTAACTATGGTGACTGCTGCCAGTTACTACCTGTGCCAGTTATCAATGGTGACTGGCCAGTTAATACCTGTAACTATGGTGACCCCCAAAATATATGGTGATATTTTCAATATGGTGGCTTCATCATTTGAATTCAGTTCACCTGTAACATGGTGACTGTCAAGTTTTGTTTGTGACTTGCAATAAAGTCAATTGTAAATGGTGGCTCATTACTACCTAAAATGAGAGTGCCAGTGTACCTGTAATATGGTTCTCTTGTTTACCACCTCAATATGGTTTGAGTTATTAACTATGGTGATCCTGCCAGTTTAACTATCATGGTGACTGGACCTATGGTGGCCAGTTACCACCTCTCTATGGTGATCCCCCTGTAAATGGTTGCTGCCAGTTACCACCTGTAACTGGCAGGCTGGGGCGATGCTATGGTGACTTGCCAGTTAACTATGGTGGTGACTGCCCTGGTGACTGCTGCCAGTTACCACCTGTAACTATGGTGACTGCTGCCAGTTTACCTGTAACCTGCCTCCAGTTACCACCTGTAACTATGGTGACTGCTGCCAGTTACCACCTTGCTGCCAGTTACCATCCAGTTACCACCTGTAAATGGTGACTGCTGCCAGTTACCACCTGTAACTAGTTGCTAGTTGCTATTTTTTTTTACCAACTGTTAAACAATATATTATCAGTTCTTCCATGTGTGATCAATTGGGCTAATACAACATCCCCCAAAATATATATTTTCAATAGGCTTCATCATTTGAATTCTCACTTAACATAGGTCAAGTTTTGTTTGTCTTGCAATAAAGTCATTGAAGGCTCATTCTAAAATGTAGAGTTTCAGACGTGTACCTGACATTCTCTTGTTTTCTCTCAATAGCGTTTGAGTTATTTCAAGGATCCCTTTAACTATCAGGACTGGACCGTGGCCATCTCATCTCTTCTCTTCGTCATCCCCCTGAATTTCAATGTTGAGGGGTCTTGGTACTGGCAGGCTGGGGCGATGGCAGTCTTTCAATCCTGGATTAGTTTCCTCTTCTATCTGCAAAGGTTTTTTACCAACTGTCTAAACAATGTAGCTGACATTCCTCTGGTGTAGACTGACAATAAAAACACTATTTTACTTTGTTTTTAGAATAGGTGAGAAGAGACATATCAAAGTTATTCAAATCCTTTGGTCTTCCAGGTTTGCACTTTGGGATTTCGTGGTGATGCTCAATCAGGTGAGAATTGTGGGAAACATCTCCTTTCATGTGGTCCTTGGTCTTCCATGCCCTCATGCTCAATCAGGTGAGAAGAGACATCTCCAACAGTGGTCCTTGGTCTTCCATGCCCTCATGCTCAATCAGGTGAGAAGAGACATCTCCAACAGTGGTCCTTGGTCTTCCATGCCCTCATGCTCAATCAGGTGAGAAGAGACATCTCCAACAGTGGTCCTTGGTCTTCCATGCCCTCATGCTCAATCAGGTGAGAAGAGACATCTCCAACAGTGGTCCTTGGTCTTCCATGCCCTCATGCTCAATCAGGTGAGAAGAGACATCTCCAACAGTGGTCCTTGGTCTTCCATGCCCTCATGCTCAATCAGGTGAGAAGAGACATCACCAACAGTGGTCCACATTTTAAATGACGCAACATTTTTTTTTAAAGTCAACTGCCCTTGGAAAACCAGCTTCTCCTTTTGAAAGCCTATGTGGCATCGATAGGAGTCAGAAACATTGTTCTACTGGCTCTTACTATCTAGCCATAGAAATATCATCCAGATAGGATTAGGGCTGTGGCATTTACCAAATGTTGTCAGCCGGTGATGTATATGTATTTTAATATATATCCCATTTAGCAGACGCTTTTGTCCAAAGCGACTTACAAGTCGGCTGGGGCCACTACTTTTACATAGGTCGAACCCACGACGCTTGGCGTTGCAAGCGCCATGCTCTACCGACTGAGCCACACATTTTAGACAGGGGGCGGCAGGTAGCCTAGTGGTTAGAGTGTAGGGACGGCAGGGAGCCTAGTGGTTAGAGAGTAGAGGAGGCAGGTAGCCTAGTGGTTAGAGTGTAGAGGTGGTAGGTAGCCTAGTGGTTAGAGTGTAGAGGTGGCATGTAGCCTAGTGGTTAGAGTGTAGAGGTGGCAGGGTAGCCTAGTGGTTAGAGCGTTGGACTAGTAACCGGAAGGTTGTAAATTCAAACCCCCGAGCTGACAAGGTACCAATCTGTCGTTCTGCCCCTGAACAGGTAGTTAACCCACTGTTCCTAGGCTGTCATTGAAAATAAGAATTTGTACTTAACTGACTTGCCTAGTTAAATAAAGGTACAAAAAAATAATAATAAAAAAAGGTCTAAAGAAGCATGATATGAAGAAAATGTAGTCTATTTCAGAAGAACAGAATCAGAGTTGTCCTTATGTTAGGTCCTGATCTGGCCATGCCAAATGGCTGTGGGCTACACTAATTAATTTAGCAGACAAGATTTGCTTAAAATTCCTAGGCATTATTTTAAAGTATAAAAAAAACAATTGAACAAAGCTGAATAAAAGAATTCCCCCCTTTTTTCAATTTTCTTATAAAATGACAAACCAAAATCTAACTGCCTGTAGCTCAGGCCCTGAAGCAAGGATATGCATATTCTTGGTACCATTTGAAAGAAAACACTTTGAAGTTTATGACCATGTGAAATGAATGTAGTTGAATATATCACAATAGATCTGGTAAAAGATAAAACAAAGAAAAAAAACCTGTTATTTTGTACCATCATCTTTGAAATGCGAGAGAAAGGCCATAATGTATTTTTCCAGCCCAGTTGCAATTTAGATTTTGGCCACTAGATGGCAGCAGTGTATGTGCAAAGTTTCAGACTGATCCAATGAACCATTGCATTCTGTTCAAAATGTTGTTTTAAGACTGCTCAAATGTGCCTAATTTGTTTATTAATAACTTTTCTTATTCAAAATGATGCACTCTCCTCAAACAATTGCATGGTATTATTTCACTGTAATAGCTACTGTAAATTGGCCAATGCAATTTGATTAACAATAATTTAAGCTTTATGCAAATATCAGACATGTCTATGTCCTGGGAAATGTTCTTGTTACTTATAACCTCATGATAATCGCATTAGCCTACGATAGCTGTCCCGCGGAATGGACACCGATCCCAAATTTATAAAGTAGAAAGGTTATTTCCTCCAAACGATTTGAGGAAGTGCGCACATAAGGCTATTATGTGTTGAGTGGTTAACAAAAACATAGGTACTCCTATATGCTTAATTGAGAGTTATTTATGTAACTTTAGTTGTTTTACAAACGTTGGGCTACATGTTTTGATTTTTAATACATTGTAAGGCTCCATGATGCGACTCTGATGATCATTTTGAAAACAGTTGCTTGAAAGGCATGAGCTCTGGTTAGTTTTTTTGCCCGGGCTGCACACACAACATCAGTTTCTCATTTACAATTTGACAGAATTTCACGACGGCATCCCATTTGTGTGGCCGTAATGCACCCTAAAAAAATCCATGCCTTTGGGGCCAGTGTCCATTGTGCACTTGGCCCGGAGTACTGCGTTATCATAGTATAGCCAGCTGCAGCTATCACCAAGCTATGCTAGCTAGCTGCTGTCAGCTTGGCTAAACACAAGGTCCGTACAGGCTTGAGCTTACACATAGAACTGACCATCTTGAGGTGGCAGGTCAGTCAGGAGGGGAGAAGTCCTCAACTTCAAAACTTCATTCTCTCCATAGAAAAGCTAGTTTAGTTTACCTCGCTGTACCTACTACTGCTCTTTGTTGTGATTGAATGGCAAAGACACACCCAAGAAACCCCCATATCAAACCACACCCCAAAGAAAACTCTTGTTTGTCTTCAGTCATGGCTGCTAGCATTTCTTAATGAGCATTGATGAAAAACAAGGCCAAATCAAGAAGTGCAGATGCCCTATAAGTGCTAATGACGCCTTCATAAACCCTTCATAAGGCCTACATAGGTAATTTGTCATTTCAAAAAATCAACAAAGATATCTGAGATGGAACTAAGATCTGCTTATGTTTTAAGTCCTCTGCCATGTTCCATGTCATCCCATTTCTCTTCCTCTCTTTTGTTGTTTCAGAAAGAGTTTGAGCGACTGGACCTGTCTGGGGTCCAGATCTTTGTGATGATGGTTGGAGAACTGAATTACCAAAGCAACATTCTGGACATATACCTAGACAACAAACTTCCATTTCCCTTCCTCACTTTCTATATGTTTGTGGTGTTTGTCATCCTCATGCCGATCCTGCTGATGAACATGATGGTAAGCATCTCCATGATCTAAAGCGTGTCAAACTCATTTACTGGAGGGACGAATCTCTGAGGGTTTTCACTCCTCCCTTGTACATGATTGGAACTCCCCTCACCTGGGTATCTAGGTCTTAATTAGACACAAATTGAAAGAAAATAATAAAAAAAACAGCACACACACGGCCCCTCCATAGAATATACCTTGACACCCCTGGTCCATCTCAACTGTCCAAAATGGCTTCCTCTTCTTGTCTCCTTACCTTAGATCTGTGTTGATGAATGGAAGGAGATGAGGCGAGAAAGCTACTTAAGATTATTGAAATGCAGCCCCACATTTCACAGGAAAGATGGTTCTTATTTGAGTGTGTATGTCACGTCCTGATCTGTTTCACCTGTCCTTGTAATTGTCTCCACCCCCCCTCCAGGTGTCACCCATCTTCCCCATTATCCCCTGTGTATTTATACCTGTGTTCTCTGTTTGTCTGTAGCCAGTTCATTTTGTTCTTCAAACCTACCAGCGGTTTTCACCCCTGCTCCTGTCTTGCCTAACGTTCCTGTTTTTCCCGGTTTTGACCTCATGCCTTTCCTGAGCCTACCTGCCGTCCTGCACCACTACTCTGGATTATCGACCCCTGCCTGCCTTGACCTGCGGTTTGCCTGACCCTGTTGCTGTAATAAACATTGTGTCACGTCCTGATCTGTTTCACCTGCTCCTTGTGATTGTCTCCACCCCCTCCAGGTGTCGCTTATTATCCTTGTGTTTCCTGTCTCTCTGTTCCAGTTCATCTTGTATGTTTTCCAAGAAAACCAGCGTTCCTTTCCCCGTTCTCCTGCTTTTTGCTATTCTCCTTTTTCTAGTCCTCACAGTTTTGACCCTTGCCTGTTTCTGGACCCTGTACCCGCCTGCCTGACCATTCTGCCTGCCTTGACAACGATCCTGTCTGCCACTCTGTACCTCCTGGACTCTGATCTGGTTTTGACCTTTCACCTGTCCATGACCATTCTGTTGCCTACCCCTTTTTGGATTATTAAACATTGTAAGCCTCCAACCATCTGCCCCCTGCGTCTGCATCTGGGTCTCGCATTGTGTCAGGATACATTGTTACTTCGACACAGTCTGCAATTGGGTCTTACCTTCGAACCTGATAGTGTTGTAGGAAGGTTTATTGGGATGTGTCTTGTCCTGGAGGCAAAACTGAGGTATTTCGGCTAGGTGGGCGAGCTGCAATGTCAAAATTTTCTATAAAACACATTTTAATAAAATAGCTTTTTGGTAATAATTTAAGGTTAAGGTTAGGCATTAGGGTGTGCAGTGTGGTTAAAGTTAAAGGTTTGTATGACTTTGTCGCTGTGCCAGCTAGTGACCACTCTGCAGAGTTGCCTCCAGAACAACATTCATGACTAAAAATGCTAACCTACGTGTTGTAGATCGGTTTGGCAGTCGGAGACATCGCTGAGGTAAAGAGAACCGCAGCTCTGAAGAGAATAGCCATGCAGGTGTGTAGCTGACACATCCTTTTGTTAAGATAAAATTAGACACCATACATAACATCTAATGGATTCTTGTTCAGCGTGTTGCATCTTTCCTCAAAGTCCTCAATTTAGAAAATTCCTTTAGACATTCGTCACTGAAGTGTATTGAAAAGTTGTTCTGATTGGGTCAATATCCCTTCCTCATCATACTGTACCCATACTTGCTGATTTTGTTGACTGACGGCATTGATTTATTTCCATGTCAGATCGAGCTCCACACCAATCTGGAGGAAAAGATGCCGTACTGGTTGTTGAAGAGAGTGGACCAGTCATTCTTCACCATCTACCCCAACCGCAAGTGCTCCAAGGTGGGTATGGCTCCTGTCGGTAATTTATCTATAATTCCCAGGTTTTCCCAAAATACTGGTTAAGAAATTCCATGAATCAGGAATAAGCAGGAGATCCAGAATCCTTCAAACAGAATTTTGGTCAAGTTACCTGTCACGGTTTTCATATGGTGAAGGAGAGTCGGACCAAACTGCAGCGTGTATATTGTGATCCATGTTTAATAAAACAAACGTAACACGAATCCAAAAGACAAACTCTACAAAACAATAAACGTAATGAAAACCGAAACAGCCTAAACTGGTGCAAACTAACACATACTAAGGACGTCAAGACACTCAGGACAATCACCCACGACAAACTCAAAGAATATGGCTGCCTAAATATGGTACCCAATCAGAGACAACGATAAGCACCTGCCTCTGATTGAGAACCACTCCAGACAGCCATAGACTTTGCTAGATAACCCCACTAGCTACAATCCCAAATACATACACACCAAAACCCCAAGACAAAACACACCACAATACAAAAACTCCATGCCACACCCTGGCCTGACCCAATACATGAAGAAAAACACAAAATACTTAGACCAGGGTGTGACAGAACCCCCCCCCCTAAGGTGAGGACTCCCGAACGCACCTCAAAACAATAGGGAGGGTCCGGGTGGGCGTCTGTCCATGGTGGCGGCTCCGGCGCGGGACGTGGAACCCACTCAGACCTCATGTGGCTGGAGTGTGTCAGCAGTTCCTGCAAGAGGAAGGCATTGATGCTATGGACTGGCCCGCCCCCCAGACCTGAATCCAATTGAGCACATCTGGGACATCATGTCTCGCTCCATCCACCAACGCCACATTGCACCACAGACTGTCCAGGAGTTGGCGGATGCTTTAGTCCAGGTCTGGGAGGAGATCCCTCAGGAGACCATCCGCCACCTCATCAGGAGCATGCCCAGGCGTTGTAGGGAGGTCATACAGGCACGTGGAGGCCACACACACTACTGAGCCTCATTTTGACTTGTTTTAAGGACATTACATCAAAGTTGGATCAGCCCGTGGTGTGGTTTTCCACTTTAATTTGGAGTGTGACTCCAAATCCAGACCTCCATGGGTTGATGAATTTGATTTCCATTGATAATTTTTGCGTGATAAAGTTGTCAGCACATTACAATATGTAAAGAAAAAAGTATTTAATAAGAATATTTCATTAATTCAGATCGAGGATGTGTTATTTTAGTGTTCCCTTTATTTTTTTGAGCAGTGTATTATACACACATATATACAGTATATATACAGAATACTGTATATAGTGTGTATATAGGACTTACTGTGGTTTGGAGAAATCAATGGTTCTTTGTTCTTTCTTTCAAAAGGCCTCAATACTTAATTTCTGGAGTCAAGGAGAAGCAAACGAAGTGCAGACTCGTCTAATGACCAACTCATCAAATTCAACCTCTGTCGAGGCTGAACTACGCAGACAGAAGTACAGGTATGTCACACACACACACACACACACACACACACACACACACACACACACACACACACACACACACACACACACACACACACACACACACACACACACACACACACACACACACACACACACACACACACACACACACACACACACAATCAGGGATCTGGAGTGTTTTAAATGGTGCGTGAGCTGCCTCTAGTGGTCTTATGTAAAAACCAGTGCCACTCTTTTAGATAGACTAGACACACAGGGAGATAAAAACCAAATGTTGCTTTTTAGATTCTGCCCGTTTTTAAAAGCAACTCAAATTGTAAGAAAGTGCTCAACAGTAACATACTAAGTGCATATATGCTCTTAACACTAAGAGTAAGCAGAGCAACAAGGAGAGCCTCCCTACTGTAACTAAGCAGAGCAATAAGGAGAGCCTCCCTACTGTAACTAAGCAGAGCAATAAGGAGAGCCTCCCTACTGTAACTAAGCAGAGCAACAGGGAAAGCCTCCCTACCGTAACTAAGCAGAGCAACAAGGAGAGCCTCCCTACTGTAACTAAGCAGAGCAACAGGGAAAGCCTCCCTACTGTAACTAAGCAGAGCAACAAGGCGAGCCTCCCTACTGTAACTAAGCAGAGCAACAAGGAAAGCCTCCCTACAGTAACTAAGCAGAGCAACAGGGAAAGCCTCCCTACCGTAACTAAGCAGAGCAACAGGGAAAGCCTCCAAGCCTCCCTACTGTAACTAAGCAGAGCAACAGGGAAAGCCTCCCTGCTGTAAGCAGAGCAACAGGGAGAGCCTCCCTACTGTAACTAAGCAGAGCAACGGGGAGAGCCTCCCTACTGTAACTAAGCAGAGCAACAAAAGCCTCCCTACTGTAACTAAGCAGAGCAATAAGGAGAGCCTCCCTACTGTAACTAAGCAGATCAAGAGGGAAAGCCTCCCTACTGTAACTAAGCAGAGCAATAAGGAGAGCCTCCCTACTCTAACTAAGCAGAACAACAGGGAAAGCCTCCCTACTGTAACTAAGCAGAGCAACAAGGCGAGCCTCCCTACTGTAACTAAGCAGAGCAACAAGGAGAGCCTCCCTACTGTAACTAAGCAGATCAAGAGGGAAAGCCTCCCTACTGTAACTAAGCAGAGCAACAGGGAAAGCCTCCCTACTGTAACTAAGCAGAGCAACAGGGAGAGCCTCCCTACTGTAACTAAGCAGAGCAACAGGGAAAGCCTCCCTACTGTAACTAAGCAGAGCAACAAGGAGAGCCTCCCTACTGTAACTAAGCAGAGCAACAAGGAGAGCATCCCTACTGTAACTAAGCAGAGCAACAAGGAGAGCATCCCTACTGTAACTAAGCAGAGCAACAGGGAAAGCCTCCCTACTGTAACTAAGCGGAAACCTTGAGAAGCCAGTCAGACTGATAATACCAAACATGTTTCTATATGTTCCAGACTGAAGGAGATATCCAGTGTTTATATCTCTATATAATCCCATACAGACTGAAGGAGATATCTAGTGTGCTGGAGAAGCAGCACGACCTGGTAAAGCTGATGATACAGAAGATGGAGATCACATCGGAGGCAGACGAACATGATGGGCCCACAGAGGTCAAAGGTTACAGGCAGAGGTCAAACTGGGGCCAAGCCAAGGGCTCCAACTGGATCCCGCTGATGAAGGTCATCGAGTGCAAGAACGTTTGAGTCCTTCAATTTACTGGTGACTAAGGGTTTGCAAATTTCCATTTTGTCGGTTTTCCAGGAATCCTGGGTAGAAGATCCCTGGGATCAGAAGGGAATAAACAGGAGATCCAGAAACCTCCATCCAGGATTTGTGAAAACCAGGGAAATTTTAGGAAAGACCAGAATTGTAAATCCTCATTCATGACCATCAACAACATTACAAGAATATTTAAAATACAGAACATTTTCATTGTTATTTAATACACTACTTGAACTGATATTGTTTTCAAAATTTACTGTAGGAGACTATGATTAGCATGAATGACTTCATCATTGGGGATACTACCTCTGATGCACTTTTGATTGGTTAATTATGGATCCTCTCTCTCTCTCTCTCTCTCTCTCTCTCTCTCTCTCTCTCTCTGCAACCACTATACTTGTATTTCTCAATGTGTTCATAGATTCTTGTATGCACGTAATAATAATTGCATGTGATTGAAATTATTTGAATATTGTATGTATATTTTTATCTTATAACCTGTCTGAAACATACTGGAACTGAATGGTTGTATTTTGGATGGAACCAATAAAAATTGTCAAATCGTCCCCATATATTGTGCTCATGCCTCTCCCTAATATCAATATGCCTTGCCCATTACTGTCCTGGTTAGTGATTACTGTCTTATTTCACTGTAGAGCCTCTAGCCCTGCTCAATGTACCTTAATATGCCATGTTGTTCCACCTCCCACATATGCGATAACATCACCTGGTTTAAATGTCTCTAGAGACTATAACTCTCTCTACATTACTCAATGCCTAGGTTTACCTCCAATGTACTCTCTTCCTACCATACCTTTGTCTGAACATTATGCCTTGAATCTATGCTATCGTGCCCAGAAACCTGCTCCTTTTACTCTCTGTTCTGAACGTGCTAGACGGCCAGTTCTTTAGCCGTAAACTTCTCCTACTTCTCCTCTGTTCCTCTGGTGATGTGGAGGTTAATCCAGGACCTGCAGTGCCTAGCTCCACTCCCATTCCCCAGGCCCTCTCATTTCTTGACTTATGTAAGCGTAAAAGCCTTGGTTTCATGCATGTTAACATTAGAAGCCTCTAAGCCCCTAAGTTTGCTTTATTCACTCCTTTTGCACACTCTGCCAACCCAGATGTCTTAGCCATGTCTGAATCCTGGCTTAGGAAAACCGCCAAAAACCCTGAAATTTCCATCCCTCACTATAACATTTTCCACCAAGATAGAACTTCCAAAGGGGGCGGTGTTGCAATCTACTGCAGAGATAGCCTGCAGAGTTCTATTTTACTATCCAGGTCTGTACCAAAACAGTCCGACCTTCTACTTCTAAAAATTCACCTTTCCAGAAACACGTCTCTCACTGTTGCCGTTTGCTATAGACCACACTCTGCCCCCAGCTGTGCCCTGGAAACCACATGTGAACTGATTTCCACCCATCTATCTTCTGAGCTCGAGCTGCTAGGTGACCTAATCTGGGACATGCCAGTTAACACCCCAGCCATACTACAATCTAAACTTGATGCCCCCAGTCTCACACAGATTATCTATGAACCTACCAGGTACAGCCCCAAATCCGTAAACACAGGCACCCTCTTAGATATAATCCAAACTAACTCGCCCTCTAAATACACCTCTGCTGTTTTCAACCAAGATCTCAGCGATCACTGCCTCATTGCCTGCATCCGTATCGGGTCTGCTGTCAAACAACCACCCCTCATCACTGTCAAACGCTCCCTAAAACACTTCAGTGAGCAGGCCTTTCTAATGGACCTGGCCGGGATATCCTGGAATGACACTGACCTCATCCCGTCAGTAGAGGATGCCTGGTTATTCTTTAAAAGTGCCTCCCTCACCATCTTAAATAAGCATGCCCCGTTCAAAAAATGTAGAACCAGGAACAGATATAGCCCTTGGTTTTCTCCAGACCTGACTGCCCTTGACAAGCACAAAAACATCCTGTGGTGTTCTGCATTAGCATCGAATAGCCCCCGTGACATGCAACTTTTCAGGGAAGTTAGGAACCAATATACACAGGCAGTTAGGAAAGCTAAGGCTAACTTTTTCAAACAGAAATTTGCATCCTGCAGTACAAACAAAAAAAGGTTCTGGGACTCTGTAAAGTGGAGAATAAGAGCACCTCCTCCCAGCAGCCCACTGCTCTGAGGCTAGGAAACACTGTCACTACCGATAAATCCACAATAATATACATTTTTAATAAGCATTTTTCTACAGCTGGCCATGCTTTCCACCTGGCTACCCCTACCCCAGTCAACAGCCCTGCGCTCCCCACAGCAACTCGCCCAAACCTCTACCACTTCTCCTTCACCCAAATCCAGATAGCTGATGTTCTGAAAGAGCTGCAAAATCTGGACCCCTACAAATCAGCCGGGCTGGACAATCTGGACCCTCTCTTTCTAAAAGTATCTGCCGAAATTGTTGCAATCCCCATCACTAGCCTGTTTAACCACTCTTTCGTATCGTCTAAGATTCCCATAGATTGGAAAGCTCCTGCGGTCATCCCCCTCTTCAAAGGGGAGACACGATAGACTCAAACTGCTACAGACCTATATCTATTCTACCCTACCTTTCTATGGTCTTTGAAAGCCAAGTTAACAAACGGACTACCGACCATTTCGAATCTCACCGTACCTTCTGCACTATGCAATCTGGTTTCAGAGCTGGTCATGGGTGCACCTCAGCCACCCTCAAGGTCCCAAACGATATTGTCATGACGTTGCCCTCTTTGGGTACAGCAAGCCCCATCTCCCTCTCCCTGCCTCCCCCTTTCCTCCCTCAGTGATCAGGCTGCTGTGGTCAGAGAGAGGTCGTAAATTCCCGAGGTTCTTCTCATGGCCACACAGTATAGAGATAGAGTGAAGTTTCATAGAGAACAAAGGAATTTTTTTCCACCTCATAGAACATGAACAACGTTAGAATCCAGCTACAAACTGGTCCGTTTTTTACAACTTGGGGTAAGCTCAATGGAGACGGTGTGGCCACATCACCATCACGCTGTTTATATATTAGCCTCAGATATGAGGTTTACATCTAATTGTTGTATAAGATGAATGAGTTAGTATGATACTGTTTGTAAAATTGTGTAATGTGATTTTGGACTGTTTAATGAAGGAAACTCAATTCCCTCTTGAGTTGAACTAAATCAGAGGACCGCCCATGAGCCCAGTTAGGGTCAGGCATCCTGGGATAGCCCCTTTTCTGCAATTCCAAATAAAACCCAACTTTGAGAAATTCTCAGTGGACCATGTTTCTCTCAATCACGGGAGAACAAAGGTTACAAACCATTGCTGAATCTTTGAACCATACCATGTGGTTAAACACTTAGACTATCGATAACTACAGAATAAGAACAAGTCTTTGATATTAATTACTAGTCTGCATCTAGGAATTCGCTATCATTGAACGCAAAGAACGACAACTGCCGAAACATCCATTCTACAAAAACACGAATGAATGTCACTCTGAACTATCCACTATAACCACGACAGAAAGAGAGAGATGGACAATTCTACAAAAGAAACAAACTTTTCAACAGCGATCAAGACGACACACTGAGTTTAAATAAATATATTGATTGCAATTGTTCCCGAATGAGTGAGCGCTCATGGGTAAAGGATTAGCATTTCAATTGTTATAATTATCACCCTGTAGTGACTTCTTAGTCGACCCCCACTTCCCCCTTTGTCTAACAAGCCGCCATGCCGGTTTAGCCCACTAGGGCACATTCTCCTATCATTTCTTGTAACCATATTTACTTTGTTGTTTTGTTTATGCATTTCTGTGAATTACTTAGTTAGTAATAATCAAATGATTTAAGACAATTGATGTATGTATGACTCATAGTAAAGACTGGGTTCGTGCAGATAACCAACAATTTACAACATTTGGAATGAGACTAACGTGAGGTAAAGTAAATAATTCAATAATTCGAAGACTAATTGATCAGATATGAAAATATCTGAAAAGTTATTTTAGGAAATGATAACTTTGTAATCTGAATATTTTCCTTGGTGCCCCGACTTCATAGTTAATTACAGTTGCATGATTAATCAGTTTGATCGCGTAATACTAATTACAGAGAATCTTTGATAAAAATGAAGTCTTCAATTTAATGATAGTAAAGACACGACAATATCATAACCATCATTGATAAGAGACATTACTGTGGAGCCGTATTCGTCGACTCTGTCAATCACAACATTCTTATTGGCTGACTCAATAGCCTCAAATGATTGCCTCGCTTGGTTCACCAACTACTTCTCCAATAGAGTTCAGTATGTCAAATCGGAGAGCCTGTTGTCCGCACCTCTGGCAGTCTCTATAGGGGTGCCACAGGGTTAAATTCTCGGGCCGACTCTCTTCTCTGTTTACATCAATGATGTCGCTTTTGCTGCTGGTGAGTCTCTGATCCACCTCTACGCAGATGACACCATTCTGTATACTTCTGGCCCTTCTTTGGACACTGTGTTAACAACCCTCCAGATGAGCTTCCATGCCATACAACTCTCCTTCCGTGGCCTCCATATGCTCCAATGCAAGTGAGCCTAAATGCATGCTCTTCAACCGATCGCTGCCCGCACCTGCCTGCCCGTCCAGCATCACTACTCTGGACGGTTCTGACTTAGAGTATGTTGACAACTACTGCAAACTCTCCTTTCAGACTCACATTAAGCATCTCTAATCCAAAATTTAATCTAGTCAGTTTCCTATTTTTCAACAAAGCATCCTTCACTCATGCTGCCAAACATACCCACGTAAATTGACCATCCTACCTATCCTCGACTTCGGCGATGTCATTTACAAAATAGATTTCAACACTCTACTCAACAAATTGGATGCAGTCTATCACAGTGCCGTCCGTTTTGTCACCAAATCCCCATATACTACCCACCACTGCGACCTGTATGTTCTCGTTGGCTGGCCCTCGATTCATACTCGTCGTCAAACCCACTGGCTCCAGGTCATCTACAAGGTAAAAACACCACCATATCTCAGCTCACTATAGCAGCACCCATCCATAGCACGCGCTCCAGCAGGTATATTTTTATTTTTTACCTTTTATTTAACTAGGCAAGTCAGTTAAGAACAAATTCTTATTTTCAATGAGTTAACTGCCTGTTCAGGGGCAAAACGACAGATTTGTACCTTGTCAGCTCGGTGGTTTGAACTTGCAACCTTCCGGTTACTAGTCCAACGCTCTAACCACTAGGCTACCCTGCCGCCCCATATCTCACTGGTCACCCCCAAAGCCAATTCTTCATCTCTGCTGCCAATGACTGGAACGAACTGCAAAAATCTCTGAAGCTGGAGACTCATATCTCACTATCTTTAAGCACCAGCTGTCAGAGCAGCCCACAGATCACTGCACCTGTACATAGCTCATCTGTAAATAGCCCATCCAATCTACCTCATCCCCATACTGTCTTTATTTATTTATCTTGCTCCTTTGCACCCCAGTATCTGAACTTGCACATTATCCTCTGCACATCCTACCATTCCAGTGATTAATTGCTATATTGTAATTACTTCGCCACCATGGTCTATTTATTGCCTTACCTCTCTTATGCATTTGCTCTTTTGCATATGCTGTATATAGATGTTTGTTTATTCCATGTGTAACTCTGTGTTGTTGTATGTGTCGAACTGCTTTGCTTTATCTTGGCCAGGTCGCAGTTGTAAATGAGAACTTGTTCTCAACTGGCCTACCTGGTTAAATAAAGGTGAAATAAAAAATAAAATATGTGTGAGGAAATCAAACAACATAACTATTATCCACAAACGAGTCAGCAGTATAAACCCATTTCTTATAGACCTAGGGTTGCAGAAATCTGGTAACTATTCCATAATTCCTAGATTTGATAGAAATCCCAGTTGGTCTATTCCTGGAATCAGCACAAACTCTGTGAATCTTCCAACCAGGATTTCTGGAAAACCTGTGAATTTGGGGGAAGTGACCAGATATTTTGGCATACTATTACACTCCAGAAACTTGGTTGTATATATAATATAATATAATGAGATTAGGGGGAAACCCATGAGGAAGATATATGTAGAGGTCAGCAGTCCTGTGTGACTGATGCACTGGAAAGAGGAAAGACCTGAAACCGATCCACACTAACCACAGCAGCCTTAAAACCGATCCACACTAACCACAGCAGCCTTACAACCGATCCACACTAACCACAGCAGCCTTAAAACCGATCCACACTAAGCACAGCAGCCTTACAACCGATCCACACTAACCACAGCAGCCTTAAAACCGATCCACACTAACCACAGCAGCCTTGATCCACACTAACCACAGCAGCCTTACAACCGATCCACACTAACCACAGCAGCCTTAAAACCGATCCACATAACCACAGCAGCCTTGATCCACACTAACCACAGCAGCCTTACAACCGATCCACACTAACCACAGCAGGTACAACCGATCCACACTAACCACAGCAGCCTTACAACCGATCCACACTAACCACAGCAGCCTTAAAACCGATCCACACTAACCACAGCAGCCTTAAAACCGATCCACACTAACCACAGCAGCCTTACAACCGATCCACACTAACCACAGCAGCCTTACAACCGATCCACACTAACCACAGCAGCCTTACAACCGATCCACACTAACAACAGCAGCCTTAAAACCGATCCACACTAACCACAGCAGCCCTGATCCACACTAACCACAGATACAACCGATCCACACTAACCACAGCAGCCTTAAAACCGATCCACACTAACCACAGCAGCCTTAAAACCGATCCACACTAACCACAGCAGCCTTACAACCGATCCACACTAACCACAGCAGCCTTAAACCGATCCACACTAACCACAGCAGCCTTACAACCGATCCACACTAACCACAGCAGCCTTACAACCGATCCACACTAACCACAGCAGCCTTAAAACCGATCCACACTAACCACAGCAGCCTTAAAACCGATCCACACTAACCACAGCAGCCTTACAACCGATCCACACTAACCACAGCAGCCTTACAACCGATCCACACTAACCACAGCAGCCTTACAACCGATCCACACTAACCACAGCAGCCTTACAACATCCACACTAACCACAGCAGCCTTACAACCGATCCACACTAACCACAGCAGCCTTACAACGATCCACACTAACCACAGCAGCCTTACAACCGATCCACACTAACCACAGCAGCCTAAAACCGATACTAAACAGCGATCCACACTAACCACAGCAGCCTTACAACCGATTAACCACAGCAGCCTTACAACCGATCCACACTAACCACAGCAGCCTTACAACCGATCCACACTAACCACAGCAGCCTTACAACCGATCCACATCCACACTAACCACAGCAGCCTTACAACCGATCCACACTAACCACAGATCCACACTAACCACAGCAGCCTTACAACCGATCCACACTAACCACAGCAGCCTTACAACCATCACTAACCACAGTAGGTGTGTAACTCCTGAGAAGAGTGTGTGTGTGTGTGTGTGTGTGTGTGTGTGTGTGTGTGTGTGTGTGTGTGTGTGTGTGTGTGTGTGTGTGTGTGTGTGTGTGTGTGTGTGTGTGTGAGGGAACCTCTCAACACTTTCTTTTGAAGCGAGGGATGTGAAAAAGAAAAGAGAGAAAAGTAGAAAAACCTTCCACAGTCAAGAGCCCAAATCTGTCTGAGATCAGACTAGACTAGCTACACTATCCTACTGTACACCCCATTTACCAAGCCCTACTCTATATCCACTGTGCTATCAGACTAGCATTTAGCTACACCAGCCCACACCCCCTGGCGCTCACCCAGGTCCACTCTTAACCCAACATGCTAACAGGCTAGCCTTTCGCTACACCAGCCCACACCGCCTGGCTCTTACCCAGCCTGGCTCTGAAGTGTGTGAGAGAGTAGTAGCACTCAACTGTGTCAAAGCTCGGGAATTATATCCGATTCTCACACTCACAGACCCCCAAAACAAAAAGTGATTCACACACAAAGTAGGCAGATAAATGAAGATGTGTCTTTGGCAATTGTAATGAGTTTTCATCAGGAAAATATTTCCCTCTACAGTGAGAAATGCTCAACATCTGCGTGTCTCTTTGTCAGTCCCCCTCGAACCAACCTGACCCTGAATAAACACAGAGTGAGTCCTCAAACAGGGATTACTTGGAAACCTGGTAATTTTGATGACTACACCATTTAAAACTACACCAAAAATAGTTTGGTGAAAGTGTAATACCTGCGTCTTAAAATTGACAACTTAAAACCATTTAAATCTTGTCTCAAATACAGGACAACGCTGATTCCATGGCGATGACATTTAAAGAGGCATCCGTTCTCTCTAACAGCGTTTAGCTGTTGTCACACATCATTCGTTCTGCAGCTGTGAAACCACCTCGGTGACCATGGAAACCCAAGAGTCGGTTGGGGAAGAAAACACAAAATGGCCACAGCTGACGTCATAGCCTGGGAATAGCACCTGTCTCCTCCATCTATCAGCCACACTACTGTGTGGACGGACTGGGGTTGTGTCCCAAATGTCACGCTATTCTGTTTTACCACAACCCTACGATCGATAGGGTTCTGGTGAAAAGTGGTGCACTTTGTAGGTAATTTGAGATGCACGAAAAGGGCTTCGATAGAGAGGTCACAACCTCTGAGAGACCATTGTTGATGGACAAATGTTAAAATGTCCCCTTCAAGCCGGGATTCCCAAAACAATATGCATGCAGTCATCCATTATCCTGATGGTTTTGGGAACGTAATTTGAGGGATTCTTTTTTTTTTTTTTTTTACTTGACTAAATAGAGAAAGAAGTGATAAATGCATCCCCCTGGTTTCAGATAGCCATGTGACTTCGCTCTCTGGCTGGCATCCCAAATGGAGCCTGGTCAAAAGGAGTGCAGGGTAGCCTAGTGGTTAGAGTGTAGAGGTGGCAGGTAGCCTAGTGGTTAGAGTGTAGAGGTGGCAGGGTAGCCTAGTGGTTAGAGTGTAGAGGTGGTAGGGTAGCCTAGTGGTTAGAGTGTAGAGGTGGCAGGTATCCTAGTGGTTAGAGTGTAGAGGTGGCAGGTAGCCTAGTGGTTAGAGTGTAGAGGTGGCAGGGTAGCCTAGTGGTTAGAGTGTAGAGGTGGCAGGTAGCCTAGTGGTTAGAGTGTAGAGGTGGCAGGTAGCCTAGTGGTTAGAGTGTAGAGGTGGCAGGTAGCCTAGTGGTTAGAGTGTAGAGGTGGTAGGTAGCCTAGTGGTTAGAGTGTAGAGGTGGCAGGTAGCCTAGTGGTTAGAGTGTAGAGGTGGCAGGTAGCCTAGTGGTTAGAGTGTAGAGGTGGCAGGGTAGCCTAGTGGTTAGAGTGGAGAGGTGGTAGGTAGCCTAGTGGTTAGAGTGTAGAGGTGGCAGGGTAGCCTAGTGGTTAGAGTGTAGAGGTGGCAGGTAGCCTAGTGGTTAGAGTGTAGAGGTGGTAGGTAGCCTAGTGGTTAGAGTGTAGAGGTGGTAGGTAGCCTAGTGGTTAGACTGTAGAGGTGGCAGGTAGCCTAGTGGTTAGAGTGTAGAGGTGTTAGGTAGCCTAGTGGTTAGAGTGTAGAGGTGGCAGGTAGCCTAGTGGTTAGAGGTGGTAGGGTAGCCTAGTGGTTAGAGTGTAGAGGTGGCAGGTAGCCTAGTGGTTAGAGTGTAGAGGTGGCAGGTAGCCTAGTGGTTAGAGGGTAGAGATGGTAGGGTAGCCTAGTGGTTAGAGTGTAGAGGTGGCAGGTAGCCTAGTGGTTAGAGTGTAGAGGTGGCAGGTAGCCTAGTGGTTAGAGGGTAGAGGTGGTAGGTAGCCTAGTGGTTAGAGTGTAGGGGAGGCAGGTAGCCTAGTGGTTAGAGTGTAGAGGTGGCAGGGTAGTCTAGTGGTTAGAGTGTAGAGGTGTCAGGTAGCCTAGTGGTTAGAGTTTTGAGGTGGCAGGTAGCCTAGTGGTTAGAGCGTTGGACTGTTAACCGGAGGTTGACTTAACCTCTTACACTTATGGTGGCGCGATTTCATTTTTGGAAGAAAAACGTTCCCGTTTTAAACAAGATATTTTGTCACAAAAAGATGCTCGACTATGCATATAATTGCTACTGTTCGAAAGAAAACACTCTGACGTGTCCAGAAATACAAATATCTTCTCTGTGCGTGCCCTTTAACGTGAGCTTCAGGCAAAACCAAGATGACTTGGCATCCAGGAAATGACAAGGATTTTTGAGGCTCTGTCTTTCATGATCTCCTTATATGGCTGTGAACGCAAGAGGAATGAGTCTGCCCTTTCTGTCGTTTCCCCAAGGTGTCTGCAGCATTGTGACGTATTTGTAGGCAGATCGTTGGAAGATTGACCATAAGAGACCACATTTACCACGTGTCCGCCCGGTGTCCTGCGCCGAAATTGGTGCGCAAAAGTCACCTGCCAGTATTTTTCCATGGGGCACAGAGAGAGAAGCAAGCTTCCACGAACTGCATGTCAATGAAGAGATATGTGAAAAAACACCTTGAGATTGATTCCAAACAACGTTTGCCATGAACCAGGTCGATATTATGTAGTTAATCCGGAAAAAGTTTCACGTTGTAGGTGACTGCATTTTCGGTTGTTTATAGCCAGGCGCAATGTAGAAAACGGACCGATTTCTCCTACACACAGACGCTTTGGAAACACTGCGCATTTGGTATGTGGCTGGGAGTCTCCTCATTGAAAACATCAGAAGCTCTTCAAAGGTAAATGATTTTATTTATTTGGTTATCTGGCTTTTGTGAAAATGTTGCGTAAAAACAAATGCTATGCTGATTTGCATACTCTTACACAAATTAGTCAATTTCTATGGTTCAAAAGCATATTTTGAAAATCTGAGATGACAGTGTTGTTAAGAAAAGGCTAAGCTTGAGAGCAAACGCATTATTTTAATTTTATTTGCGATTTTCAGAAATCGTTAACGTTGCGTTATGCTAATGAGCCTGAGGCTTAGTCACAAACCCGGATCCGGGTTGGGGAGTTTCAAGAAGTTAACTAGTAAAATTTAAAAGATGTAAAATAGGGAGTACACTCTCAGAGAAAAAAAATAAAGGTGCTAACTACAACCTAAAAGGGTTCTTTGGCTGTCCCCTCCATTGGAGAACCTTTTAAATAACAATTTTTGGGTCCAGGTAGAACGCTTTCCACAGAGGGTTCTACATGGAATGAAAAAAAGGGTTCTACCTAGAACCAGAAAGGGTTCTACCTGGAACCAGAAAGGGTTCTTCCTAGAACCATAAAGGGTTCTTCCTAGAACCAGAAAAGGGTTCTACCTGGAACCAGAAAAGTGTTCTACCTAGAACCAGAAATGGTTCTACCTGGAACCAGAAAATGTTCTTATTGGAACCAGAAAGGGTTCCACCTGGAACCAGAAAAGGGTTCTACCTAGAACCAGAAAAGGGTTCTACCTAGAACCAGAAAGAGTTCTACCTAGAACCAGAAAAGGGTTCTACCTAGAACCAGAAAGGGTTCTACCTGAATCCAAAAAGTGTTATCCTTGCGGGACCGCCAAAGAACCCTTTTGGAACCCTTTTTGCTAGGCTACCAGTTGGGACAGAGAAAAGTCGCGCCTGAAACATTCTCCTTGTAGCGAATACCTTTTCATGTTATTTAAAAACAAATATATATGATAGTGAATCAGATGATACATAAATCCTATTATAAGACATGAAATCCCCTGAGCTTGCACTTCCCTGGCTGAGTCAGTCTGTTGAATCCCTAACCCGGTGGATGGATGTCCTGCCGGACAGGCGATCTACCAAGGACAGAGGAAGTCAATATTTCACCATGATATATAGGCATAGGGTCAGGTGTTTTTATCCCCCCCCCAAAAAAACATTAACCCATTCATGTTTCACTATGTATAGCAGGGATGGGCAGCTTCCAGGCCTCGGGGGCCTGATTCGTGCCACATTTACCCCCAGCCCCAGCTAAACACACCTGACTCCAATTATTAATAACTAACTCATCATGATCTTCAATTCACATAGAAATGTAAGTTATAGATCTCTCATTCTCATTAAACGAAAGAGTAATAATCAGTAGATCTGTTCTATGTGTGCAGTTTCTATGCCTCCCTCTCTCTCTCTCTTAAGCTTTCTTTTTGAGTCTTTTACTGTCGGTTTTGTACACCAGCCTCAAACCGCTGAAAATACAATATTTTTGGTTATGGAAAATATATTTCACAGTGGTTTAGATGGTACAATGATTCTTGCTTGTTATCCCACATAAACTGAAATTAGGCTATAAAAAATTGTAACAACCAGGAAATGGCAGAGCGATTTCTGCTTATTGCACCTTTAAATCAGCTGTGTTTGCTATGGGATGGAGAACAAGTAATATTACTCCTGTAGGACTAGAGTTAGATGTAGAGAATCGCAACATGAGATACAGACATAGGGTCAGGTTTAGAAATCTTATAGTGTACAACCCCTCTTCACCTGTTACTATGTCTAACTAGACGTATAGCAGTATGATAGAGAATTACAACAAGCCTTATTCACCTGTTACTATGTCTAGCTAGACGTATAGCAGTATGATAGAGAATTACAACAAGCCTTATTCACCTGTTACTATGTCTAGCTAGACGTATAGCAGTATGATAGAGAATTACAACAAGCCTTATTCACCTGTTACTATGTCTAGCTAGACGTATAGCAGTATGATAGAGAATTACAACAAGCCTTATTCACCTGTTACTATGTCTAGCTAGACGTATAGCAGTATGATAGAGAATTACAACAAGCCTTATTCACCTGTTACTATGTCTAACTAGATTTAAATCAGTATGATAGAGAATTACAACAAGCCTTATTCACCTGTTACTATGTCTAGCTAGATTTATATCAGTATGATAGAGAATTACAACAAGCCTTATTCACCTGTTACTATGTCTAGCTAGATTTATAGCAGTATGATAGAGAATTACAACAAGCCTTATTCACCTGTTACTATGTCTAGCTAGATTTATATCAGTATGATAGAGAATTACAACAAGCCTTATTCACCTGTTACTATGTCTAACTAGATGTATAGCAGTATGATAGAGAATTACAACAAGCCTTATTCACCTGTTACTATGTCTAACTAGATGTATAGCAGTATGATAGAGAATTACAGTTAATGGCACATATGTTCAGGATTCAGAATTGAGCTATTCCGCGAAGGGAATAGAAACCCACAACTCTACATTCTCAACTCAGCCCGGGCAGGTCCAGAATAGGATACATGGCCCGTATTCATGAAGAGTCAGAGAGTAAAATCAGATCCTCCCTGTCCATGAAGCCTAATCTGTTTCTTTACAATCGAAAAGACTAAACAGATCCTAGATCAGGGTTTATGAGTAACGGTCCAGAATCCAGAACGTGACGGAAGTTCAAGGGTGAGCTGGACGAACGATATATTCCCGGAAGTTTTCACGTGGAAAACGGTCAGAGAATAAACGGGATTAACGGAAGTGATGGGAACATTCCTGACCACTGAGACAGAGGGAAATGTGAGGAATAGAAATCGGGGGGGGGGGGGGACCAGGACACGTGATGCCCTCTCAGTGATGCCATGGATGAATATGTGCGGTGGCCCTTGGAGAGAAAAGGACACCATGAATGTGTACAGGCCTAAAGTGCAGGAACAGAGCTGAAAAAATAACAGAATTTTGCAAACTCTAAACAAATGGTTACACTAACACTATAGTTACACTAACACTGTAGTTACACTAACACTGTAGTTACACTAACACTGTAGTTACACTAACACTATAGTTACACTAACACTGTAGTTACACTAACACTATAGTTACACTAACACTGTAGTTACACTAACACTGTAGTTACACTAACACTGTAGTTACACTAACACTGTAGTTACAATACTAACACCACTGTAGTTACACTAACACTGTAGTTACACTAACACCACTGTATACTAACACTGTAGTTACACTAACACTGTAGTTACACTAACACCACGGTACACTAACACGATGTAGTTACAATAACACTAGTTACACTAACACTGTAGTTACACTAACACCACTGTATACAAACACTGTAGTTACACTAACACTGTAGTTACACTAACACTGTAGTTACACTAACACTATAGTTACACTAACACTGTAGTTACACTAAAACTATAGTTACACTAACACTGTAGTTACAATACCAATAGTTACACTAACACTGTAGTTACACTAACACTGTAGTTACACTAACACCACTATATACTAAAACTGTAGTTACACTAACACCACTATATACTAACACTGTAGTTACACTAACACCACTGTAGTTACACTAACACTGTAGTTACACTAACACTGTAGTTACACTAACACCACTGTATACTAACACTGTAGTTACACTAACACTGTAGTTACACTAACACCACTGTATACTAACACTGTAGTTACACTAACACTGTAGTTACACTAACACCACTATATACTAACACTGTAGTTACACTAACACTGTAGTTACACTAACACCACTATATACTAACACTGTAGTTACACTAACACCACTATATACTAACACTGTAGTTACACTAACACTGTAGTTACACTAACACCACTATATACTAACACTGTAGTTACACTAACACCACTGTATATACTGTAGTTACTAACACTGTAGTTACACTAACACTTTCTCTGTGATGTTCTAACACTAAGTTAACACCACTGTATACTAACACTGTAGTTACACTCACTGTGTTACACTAACATGTCCCTAAGTTCCCAATGGAACTAACACTGTAGTTTGACATGTAACACCACTAAGTTCACCAATGGTTACACTAACACCACTGTAACTAAACGATAGTTAAAATAACTCTGTATGTCACTGTAAGTTACACTAACAATGGATACAAACACTGTAGGGATGTACACTAACACTGTAGTTACACCCAATGGAACACTAACACTGATAGATAGTTACACTAACACTGTAGTTCACCAACTGGAACTAACACCACTATATACTAACACTCTGTGATGTCTAACCTGTAGTTACACCACTGTATACTAACACTGGAACTATATACTAACACTGTGACTAACACTGTAGTTACACTAACACCCCTAAGTTCCCAACTGGAACTAACTCTGTGATGTCACTAAAGTTCCCACTGGAACTCTCTGTGATGTCCCTAAGTTCCTAAGTTCCCAACTCTCTGTGATGTCCCTAAGTTCCCAATGGAACTCTCTGTGATGTTCCCCCTAAGTTCCCAATACTAACACTGGAACTCTCTGTGATGTCCCTAAGTTCCCTAAGATTCCCAAGTTCCCAACGGAACTCTCTGTGATGTCCCTAAGTTCCCAATGGAACTCTCTGTGATGTCCCTAAGTTCCCAATGGAACTCTCTGTGATGTCCTAAGTTCCCAATGGAACTCTCTGTGATGTCCCTAAGTTCCCAATGGAAGTTCCCAATGGAACTCTCTGTGATGTCCCTAAGTTCCCAATGGAACTCTCTGTGATGTCCCTAAGTTCCCAATGGAACTCTCTGTGATGTCCCTAAGTTCCCAATGGAACACTCTGTGATGTCCCTAAGTTCCCAATGGAACTCTCTGTGATGTCTCTAAGTTCCCAATTGAACGCTCTGTGATGTTCCTAAGTTCCCAATGGAACTCTCTGTGATGTCTCTAAGTTCCCAATGGAACGCTCTATGATGTCCCTAAGTTCCCAATGGAACGCTCTGTGATGTCTCTAGGTTCCCAATGGAACGCTCTGTGATGTCCCTAAGTTCCCAATGGAACGCTCTGTGATGTCTCTAAGTTCCCAATGGAACGCTCTGTGATATCCCTAAGTACCCAATGGAACGCTCTGTGATGTCCCTAAGTTCCCAATGGAACGCTCTGTGATGTCCCTAAGTTCCCAATGGAACTCTCTGTGATGTCCCTAAGTTCCCAATGGAACGCTCTGTGATGTCCCTAAGTTCCCAATGGAACTCTCTGTGATGTCCCTAAGTTCCCAATGGAACTCTCTGTGATGTCCCTAAGTTCCCAATGGAACTCTCTGTGATGTCCCTAAGTTCCCAATGGAACGCTCTGTGATGTCCCTAAGTTCCCAATGGAACTCTCTCTAAGTTCCCAATGACTCTCTGTGATGTCCCTAAGTTCCCAATGGAACTCTCTGTGATGTCCCTAAGTTCCCAATGGAACTCTCTGTGATGTCCCTAAGTTCCCAATGGAACTCTCTGTGATGTCCCTAAGTTCCCAATGGAACTCTCTGTGATGTCCCTAAGTTCCCAATGGAACGCTCTGTGATGTCCCTAAGTTCCCAATGGAACGCTCTGTGATGTCCCTAAGTTCCCAATGGAACTCTCTGTGATGTTCCTGATGTCCCTAAGTTCCCAATGGAACTCTCTGTGATGTCTCTAAGTTCCCAATGGAACTCTCTGTGATGTCCCTAAGTTCCCAATGGAACGCTCTGTGATGTCCCTAAGTTCCCAATGGAACGCTCTGTGATGTCCCTAAGTTCCCAATGGAACTCTCTGATGATGTCCTAAGTTCCCAATGGAACTCTCTGTGATGTCCCTAAGTTCCCAATGGAACGCTCTGTGATGTCCCTAAGTTCCCAATGGAACGCTCTGTGATGTCCCTAAGTTCCCAATGGAACTCTCTGTGATGTCCCTAAGTTCCCAATGGAACGCTCTGTGATGTCCCTAAGTTCCCAATGGAACTCTCTGTGATGTCCCTAAGTTCCCAATGGAACTCTCTGTGATGTCCCTAAGTTCCCAATGGAACTCTCTGTGATGTCCCTAAGTTCCCAATGGAACGCTCTGTGATGTCCCTAAGTTCCCAATGGAACTCTCTGTGATGTCCCTAAGTTCCCAATGGAACTCTCTGTCTCAAGAGGCAATTCATGGGTACTGTGAGAACAGAAAGGAACTGAAAGACTCACGCTTAATTAACGTTGTGTCTATGAATTCATCCAACTGTATTTTAGCCTATACAAGGGCAATGTACTGTACATATAGATCCAGAAATAGCTAAGAGGTTCAAAGTAGCACACTAATTTGCCAATAGGGTGTCATTTGGGAGTGGGATGCAACCCTGGCGTGAATTAGACATCCTCCCTTCAGCTGTCTGGATGCTATGGAGAGAAGTGGTATACAGTAGCTCTCTTCCATCCCTTTCTCCCTCCCTCCATCCATGTCTCCCTCTATCTCTCCATCTATCTCTCCCTCCATCCATCCATGTCTCCCTCTGTCTCTCCATCTATCTCTCCCTCCATCTCTCTCCAATCCCCCTCCCCGCTCTCCCTCCCTCCCTCCATCCATGTCTCCCTCCCTCCTTGATGTCTCTAAGTTCCCTGGAACTCTCTGTCTGTCCCTCCCTCCATCTCTCCCTCCCTCCATATCTCATTCCTAAGTTCCCTCCATCTCTCCCTCCCTCCCTCCATCTCCCTAAGTTCCCTCCCTCCATCTCTCCCTCCCTCCATCTCTCCCTCTGTCCATCTCTCCTCCCTCCATCTGTGAGAACCATCTCCCCTCCCTCCATCTGTCTATGAATTCATCCAACTCCATTTTCTATCCAATGTACTACCCTCCATCTTCCCTCCCTCCATCTCTCAATAGGGTGTCATTTCCTGGGATCTCTCCCTCCATCTCTCCCTTCCCTCCATATCTCATTCTCTCCCTCCCTCCATCTCTCCCTCCCATCCATCATGTCTCCTCTGTCTCCCTCCATCTCTCCCTCCTCCATCTCCCCCTCCATCCATCTCCCCTCCCTCCATCTCTCCCCCCTCCATCTCTCCCTCCCTCCATCTCTCCCCCCCATCTCTCCTCCCTCTCCCTCCCTCCATCTCCCATCCCCCATCTCTCCCTCCATCTCCCTCCCTCCTCCATCTCTCCCTCCATCCATCTCTCCCTCCCTCCATCTCTCCCTCCTCCCTCCCTCCCTCCATCTCCCCTCCCTCCATCTCTCCCTCCCTCCATCTCTCCCTCCATCTCCCTCCTCCATCTCCCCTCCCTCCATCTCCCTCCCTCCATCTCTCCATCTCTCCCTCCCTCCCTCCCTCCCTCCATCTCTCCCTCCATCTCTCCCTCCCTCCATCTCCCCTCCCTCCATCTCTAACTCCCTCCATCTCTCCCTCCCTCCATCTCAACTCCCTCCTATCTCCCTCCCTCCCTCCATCTCCCCTCCCTCCATCTCTCCCTCCCTCATCTCTCCATCTCACCCTCCCTCCATCTCTCCCTCCCTCCATCTCTCCCTCCCTCCATGTCTCCCTCCATCTCCCCTCCTCCTCCATCTCTCCCTCCCTCCATCTCCCCTCCCTCCATCTCTCCCTCCCTCCCTCCATCTCCCCTCCCTCCATCTCTCCCTCCCTCCCTCCATCTCTCCCTCCCTCCATCTCTCACTCCCTCCATCTCTCCTTCTCTCCCTCCCTCCACCTCTCCCTCCCTCCATCTCTCCCTCCCTCCCTCCACCTCTCCCTCCCTCCATCTCTCCCTCCCTCCATATCTCCATCTCTCCCTCCCTCCATCTCCCCTCCCTCCATCTCCCTCCCTCATCTCTCCATCTCACCCTCCCTCCATCTCTCCCTCCCTCCATCTCTCCCTCCCTCCATGTCTCCCTCCATCTCCCCTCCCTCCATCTCTCCCTCCCTCCATCTCCCCTCCCTCCATCTCTCCCTCCCTCATCTCTCCATCTCACCTCTCCCTCCATCTCTCCCTCCCTCCATGTCTCCTCCCTCCATCTCCCCTCCCTCCATCTCCCCTCCCTCCATCCCTCCCTCCCTCCATCTCCCTCCCTCCATCTCCCTCCCTCCCTCATCTCCCTCCATCTCCTCCCTCCCTCCATCTCTCCTCCCTCCATCTCTCCCTCCCTCCATCTCTCCCCTCCATCTCCCCTCCCTCCATCTCTCCCTCCTCCATCCCTCTCCATCTCTCTCCCTCCCTCCATCTCCCCTCCCTCCATCCCCCTCTCCCCTCTCCCTCCATCTCCCCTCCCTCCATCTCCCTCCCTCCATCTCTCCCTCCCTCCCTCCTCTCCCTCCCTCCATCTCTCCCTCCCTCCATCTCTCCCTCCCTCCATCTCTCCCTCCCTCCATCTCCCCTCCCTCCATCTCCCCTCCCTCCATCTCTCCCTCCCTCCATCTCTCTCCCTCCCTCCATCTCCCTCCCTCCATCTCCCCTCCCTCCATCTCTCCCTCCCTCCATCTCTCCCTCCCTCCATCTCTCCCTCCCTCCAACTCTCCTCCCTCCCTCCATCTCTCCCTCCCTCCATCTCTCCCTCCCTCCATCTCTCCCCTCCCTCCCTCCTCTCTCTCCCTCCCTCCATCTCTCCCTCCCTCCATCTCTCCCTCCCTCCATCTCTCCCTCCCTCCTTCTCTCCCTCCTTCCATCTCTCTCTCCCTCCCTCCATCTCCCCTCCCTCCATCTCTCCCTCCCTCCATCTCTCCCTCCCTCCATCTCCCTCCCTCCATCTCCCCTCCCTCCATCTCTCCCTCCCTCCATCTCTCCCTCCCTCCATATCTCCATCCATCCCGTTCTCTTTCTAGTGAACATGGCCATCCACCAGAATGGATCATGGATCTCAGCTGTGCCGTTAGATAATCGCTGGCCCAAAGTTACAGTTGTAATAAAAATCACAATTTCACCCCAATTACCGGGGACTGACTAGGCCTACTCATAGCTATCAGATGTGCTGGGGATATTCCTCAGAACGAGGAGGAGATGTATTCTGACTGTGCTTCTGCTGCAATTTGTTTTCACCACTAAACTTGGGAGAGAATTTTGTATGACTTTTTTATTTTATTTAAAACTTTAAAAAAATACATTATAGTGATCTGAGTCCAGATGTGCTTCTATATCTGTGGTTAGGGGCAACTTCAGCCTCGGCCTGCTTATGAAGGAAGGGAAACAAGGACAGCAAGGAACATGGCACCTATAGGATCCTGGTCAAAGTAGTGCACTATGTAGGGAATAGGGTCCCATAGGGCTCTGGTCAAAAGTAGTGCACTATGTAGGGAATAGGGTTCCATATGGCTCTGGACTAAAGTAGTGCACTGTATATGGAATAGGGTGCCATATGGCTCTGGTCTAAAATAGTGCACTCCGTAGGGAGTAGGGTGCCATATGGCTCTGGTCAAAAGTAGTGCACTACGTAGGGAATAGTGTTCCATATGGCTCTGGTCTAAAATAGTACACTATGTAGGGAATAGGGTTCCATAGGGCTCTGGTCTAAAGTAGTGCACTATATAGGGAATAGGGTGCCGTTGGGCTCTGGTATAAAGTAGTGAACTATATAGGGAATAGGGTGCCATAGGGCTCTGGTCTAAAGTAGTCCACTATGTACAGTTGAAGTTGGAAGTTTCATTAAAAGTCATTAATGAGTCATTAAAACTCGTTTTTCAACCACTCCACAAATGTCTTGTTAACAACCTATAGTTTTGGCAAGTCGGTTAGGACATCTACTTTGTGCATGACACAAGTCATTTTTCCAACAATTGTTTACAGACAGATTATTTCACTTATAATTCACTGTATCACAATTCCAGTGGGTCAGAAGTTTACATACACTAAGTTGACTGTGCCTTTAAACAGCTTGGAAAATTCCAGAAAATTATGTCATGGCTTAAGAAGCTTCTGATAGGCTAATTGACATCATTTGAGTCAATTGGAGGTGTACCTGTGGATATATTTCAAGGCCTACCTTCAAACTCAGTGCCTCTTTGCTTGACATCATGGGAAAATCAAAAGAAATCAGCCAAGACCTCAGAAAAAAAATGGTAGACCTCCACAATTCTGGTTTATCCTTGGGAGCAATTTCCAAACTCCTGAAGGTACCATATTCATCTGTTTAAACAATAGTACGCAAGTATAAACACCATGGGACCACGCAGCCGTCATACCACTCAGGAAGGAGACGAGTTCTGTCTTCTAGAGATGAACGTACTTTGGAAAGAAAAGTGCAAATCAATACCAGAACAACAGCAAAGGACCTTGTGAAGATGCTGGAGGAAACAGTTACAAAAGTATCTATATCCACAGTTAAACGAGTCCTATATTGACATAACCTGAAAGGCCGCTCAGCAATGAAGAAGCCACTGCTCCAAAACCGCCATAAAAAAGAAGCCTGACTACGGTGGCTTAGGTAAACTTCCGACTTCAACTGTAGGTAATAGGGTCCTGGTGAAAAGTAGTGCACTATGTAGGGACTAGGGTGCCACTTGAGACACAGTCAATGCTGCTTCCCTGAGAAAGTGGAGGGTCCCCTCCCCCCTAACCTCCACCCTCTGCCACGCCCCCTGTCATGCCAGCGCTCCAGATGGGACAGCTGAGGCCGCGTGTGAAAGGACAATCTGCAGAAACTCTATCCCTCTGTGAAACACACACAGGATTAGTCACTTTTTTGATAAGATCTTCGGACATTTCTATTACCAAAAGATGTGTGAGAGAGACTCGTCACATTGGATTGTGATGTATTCTTGCCATCTAGCTAGCCTGACGATTGTTTGGAGAGGATGACTGAACTGTTTCTGTCAATGAAGTAGGCTGTGGTAAAATTAAATGACTGTTTACGAGACAGTGAGATAGCTGATTTATATTGGGTATGTCGCCTGGTCAAAAGTACTGCACTATATAGGGAACAGGGTGCCTTTTGGGACACAAAAATTGCTTTGCCCCTGTCCCGCTAGATAACTCAACCTCTAACATAACCTTGTCATTATATTACAGTGTAGTAGGTTACAGTGTGCCCGTAGCTCAGGGTTTTGGTTTGTTTGCCCTAGAACTACACAGCTCATTCAAATAATCAACTAATCCCACAAGCTTTGATCATTTGAAACAGCTGTGTCGTTTGGGCAAAAAAATCTAAAAAAAGTGGACTCTTTGGTGTCCAGAGGAACGAGTTTGGGAAACATTGCTTTATATTGTCTGAGATGGAATTAAAGATCCAGGAAACCATTTCAGAACATCTGGGAAATTCTACCATAAAATCATTTCCAGATCATTTCCCAGTCATATATTGTTTATCGATGACTAACAAGTAGCAAAGAAGCAACTAGGCATTCCCATTGCCATTGTACAGTAACGCTAGACGAGAGGTCACTCTGGTTTGGAGAGAGAGAGCGAGAGAGAAAGAGAGAGGGGGTGGTTGGGGGGGTTCCTGAAAACACAGTTGCCCTGCTAATTCCAGGACACTTAAATTAACCGGGTGAGAGAGGGGGCAGGTTTCAGTTTTACAGAGACTTGACTTGCTGTAGAGAATGTAAGAGACTACACACTTAGCTCTGAACTAAACTTTAGATAAACTTTAAGTTTACTGGTAAATAAATATTCCTAAACTAAGAATATCATACTGAAATCTGAGTATGAGATGGATCAACTATAGGGACTTTCTAAATATTTTTTTTTATTGTAATTTTGGTTGAAGAAGCACCTGGAGCAGAAGAAGTGGACCGTCTATTTCCCAAACCACCTATACATAGACATCAAAGTAAGAGAGTCTATTGTTGAGGACGTTCAATCATCTCACCTGTAACTCTCCAGCTCTGTCCTGCTACAGGGCACAGGTGAAACAGACATGTCCACCGGCTCAGTAAGCGACGGTGAGGACATTGAGACACGTCACAAACGGACAGACGCTCCGTTCGAAAGCAGTAAAACCAAGCGGAACGTTGCACAGAACCACTACGCCTCCACCGAGTACTCAGATGACGAGTTCGGTAACGACGGAGCTTACGAAGTCGAGACCAAGCGAACACGCATCACTGCTGCCGGAGGAAAACAAGTTGTGAAAGGACGGCAGATACAAAGGAACGCTGCCAACGCCAGAGAGAGGGCGAGGATGAGGGTGCTGAGTAAAGCCTTTTCCAGACTGAAAACCAGCCTGCCGTGGGTACCGGCCGATACCAAACTGTCCAAACTGGACACGCTGCGTCTAGCATCTAGCTATATATCACACCTCCGACAGCTACTACAAGACAACCACTACGAGAGCAGCTTTGTACACCCTGTCAACCTGGTAGGAAGCATTATTTTATTCAAACTTGAGCCTGTAAACTTTGTGCATGAAAGACACACATTTACATTTTTACAATCACCATTTTGGTAATTTAGCAGAGGCTCTTATCCAGACTAATTCCATTGGATGCAGTAGTAGTTGAATGTAAAGTGTTGCATCCATTGCCTTCTGATCTGCTGTATGATGTGGTGAGAGTCAGACCATTTATGAGTCTACGGTGTAACTGAATGCTTCAGAAGGTAATTCACACCCCTTGACTTTTTCCACATTTCGTTGTTTTTCAGACTGAATTTTAAATGCATGAGAATGAGATTTTGTGTCGCTTGCCCACACACACACACACACACACACACACACACACACACACACACACACACACACACACACACACACACACACACACACACACACACACACACACACACACACACACACACACACACACACACACACACACACACACACACACACACAATACCCCATAATATAAATGTGGAATTATATTTTCAGAAATGTTTATAATTTAATTAAAAATGAATAGCTTAAAATGTCTTGAGTCAATAAGTATTCAACCTCTTTGTTATGGCAAGCCTAAATAAGTTCAGGAGTAAACATTTGCTTAACAAGTCACGTAATAAGTTGCATGGACTCAATCTGTGTGCAATAAAAGTGTTGATATTCTTTTTGAATGACTACCTCATCTCTGTACCCCATGCATACGATTATCTGCAATTGAGTTGTGAATTTTCAAGCACAGATTCAACCACAAAGACCAGGGAGGTTTTTCAATGCTTTGCAAAGAAGGGCACCGATTGGTAGATACATATAGATAGTTACAAAAAATGTAAAATAAACATCCGCTGAAAATTCCTTTGAGTGAAGTTATTAAATAGGCTTTGAATGGAGTATCAACACAGTCACTACAAAGATACAGGCCTCGTTCCTAACTCAGTTGCCGGAGAGGAAGGAAACCACTCAGGGATTTTCACCATGAGGCCAATGGTGACTTTAAAACAGTTACAGAGTTTAACGGCTGTGATAGGAGAAAACTGAGGATGTTGTTACTCCACAATACTAACCTAAATGACAGAGTGAAAAAAAAGGAAACTTGTAGAGAATATAAAAATATTTCAAAACATCCGTCCTGTTTTACAATAAGGCACTAAAGTAATACTGGAAAATAAGGTTGGCATAGCAGTAAACTTCATGTCCTAAACAGTGTAATGCTTGGGGCAAATCTAACACATCACTGAATACCACTCATCAAATCTCCAAGCATGGTGGTGGCTGCATCATGTTATGGTTATGCATCCTTTTTGCTCTATGTCTTCATATGTCTTGTATTTTCATTAAATCTATCTCTCTATCTGTCCACAGACTTGGCCATTTGTGGGAGGTAGATCAGAGGACAACAAGGACATTTCTGCAGCCAGACAGTGTGGAGCTACATCATAGGACAGGAGAGACCTCTCTCTGCTGGGACTATCTTCTTCTACCATGGCTGCTGGCACCCTATTCCCTTCATAGTGCACTAAATTACTGCACTATATAAGGAATAGGGTGGATGACATTTGAGACTAATTCCAAGTTGTTGTTTTTTTGTCCTATGTCTAATACTATTAGAATATTTCGTTATTCCATATCGGTGATTTCTTTATGGACTTTAATAGATCATTTTATTGTCGTAAACTTGCCAGGTGGAATTGAGTGTTTCTTTTATATCGAATCAGTGATGAGATGAGAAAACAGGACAGAGGAAAAACAAGAAACTTTAACAGCATTGATGTTATAGACTGGCACACTACACAGTGTACAAAACATTAAGAACACCTTCCTAATATTGAGTTGCCCCCCCCCCCCGTTTCCCCCCCAGGACAGACTCAATTTGTCCGGGGACATGGACTCTTTAAGGTGTGAAAGCTTTCCACAGGCTCCATGTGTTCCCCACAGTTGTGTCAACTTGGCTGGGTGTCTTATTGGGTGGTAGATCAGTTTTGATCCATGAGCGTGAAAAACCCAGCATTTCTTGACACACTCAAACCCGGTGCACCTACTACCATATCACATTCAAAGAACTTCAATATTTAGTCTTGCCCATTTGGCACACATACAAAATCCATGTCTCAATTGTCTCAAGGCTTAAAAATCCTTGTTTAACCCGTCTCCTCCCCTTCATCTACACCGATTGAAGTGACATCACTAAGAGATCATAGCTTTCACCTGGATTCACCTGGTCAGTCTGTGTCCATGGAAAGAGCAGGTGTTCTTAATGTTTTGTCCACTCAATGTATATAATCTATTACTTATAATACAGGGAGGAAATGTTTCCTCCTTTAGCTTGTGGGAAGTTTCACTTCTTTTTTTTACTTTACATTTTACATTTGGGGAAGAAGGAAGTCTCTAATTAATTTATGGGGCAGGTGATGAGAAGGTGTTGTTCATTTTGAGTCTGTCCTCTCCTGCTAACCATGTAATTGCCAGGCTACGATCACTAATTCGGAAGGTTGGTTAAGGTTGTGCTTTGCATGTTTGGTATTCACCTAAAGTCTCGTTCAAGTGTTCGTTAGCGTTCCATCTTTCTCTGACCTTCGACTCCGCCAACAGTTGATAGTTGATGTTTGTGTTCTTATCATTCACCTACAGCTGTCAAAATGTTGCCCTTGGAGCCAGATCACTTGTGTTCATTTCAATCTTGTGTTTGTTTTTGTTTTTTTTTTTTTTTTTTTGGGGGGGGGGGTTGTTAAGTAGTCACCAGTCTCCGGGCTGAGATTGTTGTCCATAAATGCTCTGTGTTTGTATGACCGTTCGTTTGATAGGTTGCCTTACCTTTCTTTTCAGTGGGCAGCAGAAGAGCACATATTGCTAGTTCTGTCCTGGTTACTGGAATTTCTGTGTACCTGAAGGATGTTTTTGCTAAATTCAAGGGTCCGTTTTTCTGTGGCTGTTTTGTGCCATGATGTGTATTTTGACTATAACAGTGGGTCCCATATTTCACTGACATTGAGGAGGATTGGTTGGATTTTGCATCCAAATATCTGCAGCCAGATTTTAAATTTGTCTACTGTTTTCTTTATTGAGTAGTATTTTCTGTTGAGACAGCATCTATCACTGATAGACTATGTTGTAACTCCTGTTCTGCTCAAACTGTGTTGAAAATTCATCAATATAGATATTAAACCATGTCGTTCTCAGATTGGTGACCCCAGTGTGGAAAAAAATCAGTGTGTTTTTTTTTTTTTAAACAGTTTCATTTCAACATGTATTTTCATAATCTTTATTCAACTTAAGAACACATTCTTATTTTCGGCCTAGGAACAGTGGGTTAACTACCTTGTTCAGGGGAACAGTGGGTTAACTACCTTGTTCAGGGGAACAGTGGGTTAACTACCTTGTTCAGGGGAACAGTGGGTTAACTACCTTGTTCATGGGAACAGTGGGTTAACTACCTTGTTCAGGGGAACAGTGGGTTAACTACCTTGTTCAGGGGAACAGTGGGTTAACTACCTTGTTCAGGGGAACAGTGGGTTAACTACCTTGTTCAGGGGAACAGTGGGTTAACTACCTTGTTCAGGGGAACAGTGGGTTAACTACCTTGTTCAGGGGCAGAATGACAGAGGGATTTGATCTTGCAACCTTTTGGTTACTAGTCCAACAGTCTAAACCACTAGGCTACCTGCCGCCCCAACTTAATAACTTACTAGGTTCTTTCTCAAATTCCACTTTGGGTGAGTTTGAGGAAGAGCCCTTTATGGAATCTAAAGCTTTTTTGGAAGTCTATAAAGCAGGCCAATATTTGACCCTTGGTGGATTGATGAACATGTATTTTCATAAGGGTGTGGAGGGTGTCGATGTTATTTGTTTCGGTAAGAAGCCAATTTGACATGCACTTAAAACACCGTTTTTGTTGACATGCTCTGAAAATACTGTTTTCGTTAAGGAAAGTCTGTATTCTAGTATATACTATTATGCTGCAGAAACATTCCCTAGAAGGTTTCTCCAGGCACTGCAATAATTATTAGGGTTATATTCGGGACCACTCTTGAATATGGACCTTTATTCCATATTTCTGGAAAGCATTCTACATTCAGCACCTCTCTCTCCGCTATTCACTTTAAACTCTATTCCTACTCTAGGTTTTATTTAACCAGGCAAGTCAGTTAAGAACAAATTCCTATTTACATTGATGGCCTACCGGGAAACAGTGGGTGAACTGCCTTGTTCAGGGGCAGAACGACAGATTTTGATCTTGTCAGCTCAGGGATTCGATCCAGCAACCTTTCGGTTATTAGCCCAACGCTCTAACCACTAGACTCCCTGCCACCCCAAAATGCACTATTTGTGAGCATGTTCATGATCTTGTATTACATCTGTCGATTAGCATCTGGAATGGCCAGCTTCTTCAAAGCGACAGAGGGGACACTCTTGAAGCAAGATACGGAGAACATTTCCTTAATGAGAAAGCTTTGTTATGAGGAGGAAACATGGTTGTTGTGCATTGTCTGTTCTGTTCGTGACCTAAAACCCGTCGTCTGTGTTTTGTTACTTCAAACCAAACAGCACCGTACAATAATGCTTTACACTGGATGCAGTGTTGTGTTTTGTTTTCCATTCATGTGGAGAATAGAGATGAAAGAACCGGCCTATGTCAGACATGTCACGTCTGCTCCTGCCCTCCCTCCCCTGGCCCTCGAGGGCGCCAGGCTGCCCTGCTCTCCCTTCCCTGGCTCTCGAGGGCGCCAGGCTGCCCTGCACGACGCACTCCTGCCACCGTCATTACGCACACCCGCTCCCCTCGTCACGCGCATCACCGATTCATTGCACTCACCTGGACTCAAATCACCTGTGTTTATTTCCTTCCCTATATCTGTCTGTTCCCCAGTTTTGTTCCCGGCTTCAGCATTAATTCCCGTTTGTCGTTGTGTTACCCTTGTTCTGATGCGGTTCCTGTCCTGTTCCATGTCTGTTCCAAAGTAAATGTTCTCTGTACCTGCTTCTCTGCTCCAGCGTCGGTTCAAACAAGACATGTTACAGATTGTTGATGTCCAACGCCATGCAGACAGCCAAAACATATTGCAATACCCAACATCTAAGTGTCCAATAGTGATAACCATCAGCTAGATATGCAGAGGAGTGTTGTTGGCACTTTCCCAGTGTCAGTTCGCCTGTGTGAAAGAGTTCAAGTCTTCCAATATGAGTTAAATTTGTTTCACATAATAAAGTACTTTTTATGAGGACACAGTACATCTGTGCATTCAACCGTTCTGTAATCAATTACATCCTCCCAAAGGCTTTTAGAAGAGACCCAGTTCCATAGACACTGTCTCAAATAGTTATCTCTCAAAGAGTTATCTCTCAAAGTTCAATCTCAAAGAGTTATCTCTCAGAGTTATCTGTCAGTTATCTCTCAGAGTTATCTCTCAAAGAGTTAACTCTCAAATAGTTATCTCTCAGAGTTATCTCAGAGGTATCCCTCAAATAGTTATCTCTCAAAGAGTTATGTATCAAAGAGCTATCTCTCAAAGAGTTATCTCTCAGAGTTATCTCTCAAAGAGTTATCTCTCAAAGTTAAATCTCATAGAGTTATCTCTCAAAGAGTTATGTATCAAAGAGCTATCTCTCAGAGCTATCTCTCAAATAGTTATCTCCCAGAGTTATCTCTCAAAGAGTTATCTCTCAAATAGTTATCTCTCAAATAGTTATCTCTCAGAGAGTTATCTCTCAGAGAGTTATCTCTCAGAGAGTTATCTCTCAAAGAGTTATCTATCAAATAATTATCTCTCAAAGCTTTATCAACATTTCCTGCGTTCCAAATGGCACTCTGTTCCCTCTAGCATGTACTGCACTGCTTTCAACCAGAGACAATATGTCACAAGTCAAAAGGAGTGGACTTTAAAGGCCAAAGATGTGCTACGCAGGCACATAGCCATTATGGTTCAAGTTGTTATTCTGCCTTATAGGACCAGATAGACACACAAACATATCTATCTTGAAGTGGGCCCAAGATTTTGCTAGAATTAAGTGATGGCGATGTGGTGATGTAGTGATGATGATGTGGTGATGTGGTGAGGTGGTGATGGTGATGATGATGTGGTGATGTGGTGATGATGATGATGGTGATGATGATGTGGTGATGTGGTGATGGTGGTGATGGTGGTGTGGTGATGTGGTGATGGTGGTGATGGTGGTGTGGTGATGTGGTGATGGTGATGTGGTGATGGTGGTGTGGTGATGTGGTGATGGTGGTGTGGTGGTGTGGTGATGTGGTGATGGTGATGTGGTGGTGATGTGGTGATGGTGTGTGGTGATGGTGATGTGGTGATGGTGATGTGGTGATGGTGATATGTGGTGATGGTGATGTGGTGATGGTGATGTGGTGATGGTGATGATGGTGATGTGGTGATGTGGTGTGATGTGGTGATGGTGATGTGGTGTTGGTGATGTGGTGATGGTGATGTGGTGATGGTGATGTGGTGATGGTGGTGTGGTGATGTGGTGTGGTGATGTGGTGATGTGGTGATGGTGATGTGGTGATGTGGTGTGGTGATGGTGATGATGATGTGGTGTTGGTGATGTGGTGATGGTGATGTGGTGATGGTGATGTGGTGATGTGGTGATGTGGTGTGGTGATGTGGTGATGTGGTGATGGTGATGTGGTGATGTGGTGATGTGGTGATGATGTGGTGATGGTGATGTGGTGATGTGGTGATGTGATGTGATGTGGTGATGATGGTGATGGTGATGGTGATGTGGTGATGTGGTGATGTGGTGATGTGTGGTGATGGTGATGTGGTGATGTGATGTGGTGATGTGGTGATGGTGATGTGGTGATGTGGTGATGGTGATGTGGTGATGGTGATGTGGTGATGGTGATGTGGTGATGGTGATGTGATGATGATGTGATGTGGTGATGTGGTGATGATGGTGATGTGGTGATGGTGATGTGGTGATTGGTGATGATGGTGATGGTGATGTGGTGATGATGTGGTGATGGTGATGTGGTGATGATGATGTGGTGATGGTGATGTGGTGATGGTGATGTGGTGATGGTGTGGTGATGTGGTGATGATGATGGTGATGGTGATGGTGATGTGGTGATGTGGTGATGTGATGGTGGTGTGGTGATGGTGATGTGGTGATGGTGATGGTGATGGGTGATGTGGTGATGTGGTGATGGTGATGTGGTGATGGTGATGTGGTGATGATGGTGATGTGATGGTGATGGTGATGGTGATGTGGTGATGGTGATGGTGATGTGGTGATGTGGTGATGGTGATGTGGTGATGGTGATGGTGTGGATGTGGTGATGATGGTGATGGTGATGTGGTGATGTGGTGATGTGGTGATGGTGATGGTGATGTGGTGATGGTGATGATGTGATGTGGTGATGATGTGGTGATGGTGATGATGGTGATGATGGTGATGATGGTGGTGATGTGATGGTGATGTGGTGATGTGGTGATGTGGTGATGTGGTGATGTGGTGATGGTGATGTGGTGATGGTGATGTGGTGATGTGGTGATGTGGTGATGGTGATGTGGTGATGGTGATGTGGTGATGTGATGTGGATGGTGATGTGGTGATGGTGATGTGGTGATGGTGATGGTGATGTGGTGATGGTGATGTGGTGATGGTGATGTGGTGATGGTGATGGTGGTGTGGTGATGTGGTGATGGTGATGGTGATGTGGTGATGTGGTGATGGTGTGGTGATGTGGTGATGGTGTGTGATGTGGTGATGTGGTGATGGTGATGGTGGTGATGTGTGATGATGTGGTGATGATGATGTGGTGATGGTGATGTGGTGATGGTGATGTGGTGATGGTGATGATGTGGTGATGGTGATGTGGTGATGGTGATGTGGTGATGGTGATGTGGTGATGTGATGATGTGGTGATGGTGATGTGGTGATGATGTGTGTGATGGTGATGTGGTGATGGTGATGTGGTGATGGTGATGTGGTGATGGTGATGTGTGATGATGATGGTGATGGTGATGTGGTGATGGTGATGTGGTGATGGTGATGTGGTGATGTGGTGATGGTGGTGATGGTGATGTGGTGATGGTGTGATGGTGATGTGGTGATGGTGATGTGGTGATGTGGTGATGTGGTGATGGTGATGGTGATGGTGATGTGATGGTGATGTGGTGATGGTGATGTGGTGATGGTGATGTGGTGATGTGATGGTGATGTGATGTGGTGATGGTGATGTGGTGATGGTGATGGTGATGGTGATGTGGTGATGGATGATGGTGATGTGGTGATGGTGATGTGGTGATGGTGATGTGGTGATGGTGATGGTGATGTGGTGATGGTGATGGTGATGTGTGATGTGGTGATGTGGTGATGTGGTGATGGTGATGATGTGGTGATGGTGATGTGGTGATGGTGATGTGGTGATGTGGTGATGTGTGATGATGATGGTGATGGTGGTGATGGTGGTGATGATGTGTGATGGTGATGTGGTGATGGTGATGTGGTGATGGTGTGGTGATGTGGTGATGGTGATGTGGTGATATGATGTGATGTGATGGTGATGTGGTGATGTGATGTGGTGATGGTGTGTGGTGATGGTGATGGTGATGTGGTGATGGTGATGTGGTGATGTGGTGTGGTGATGTGGTGATGTGGTGATGTGGTGGTGATGGTGATGTGGTGATGGTGATGTGGTGATGGTGATGTGGTGATGGTGATGGTGTGGTGATGGTGATGTGGTGATGTGATGATGGTGATGTGGTGATGGTGGTGGTGATGTGGTGATGTGGTGATGTGGTGATGTGGTGTGGTGATGGTGATGTGGTGATGTGGTGATGTGGTGATGATGTGGTGATGGTTATGTGGTGATGATGGTGATGGTGATGTGGTGATGTGGTGATGGTGTGGTGATGTGGTGATGGGTGATGGTGATGTGATGTGTGTGATGTGGTGATGTGGTGATATGATGATGGTGATGGTGATGGTGGTGTGGTGATGGTGATGTGGTGATGTGGTGATGGTGATGTGGTGATGGTGATGTGGTGATGTGGTGATGATGATGTGGTGATGGTGATGTGGTGATGGTGATGGTGGTGATGGTGATGGTGATGGTGATGTGGTGATATGGTGATGGTGATGTGGTGATGTGGTGATGTGGTGATGGTGATGTGGTGATGTGGTGATGTGGTGATGTGGTGATGTGGTGGTGGTGATGTGGTGATGGTGGTGTGGTGATGGTGGTGTGATGATGGTGATGTGGTGATGGTGATGTGGTGATGGTGATGTGGTGATGGTGTGGTCATGTGGTGATGTTGATGTGGTGATGTGGTGATGGTGGTGATGTGGTGATGGTGGTGTGGTGATGGTGATGTGATGATGATGATGATGTGGTGATGATGTGGTGATGGTTATGTGGTGATATGATGATGTTGTGATGGTGATGTGGTGATGGTGATGTGGTGATGGTGTGGTCATGTGGTGATGGTGATGTGGTGATGGTGATGTGGTGATGTTGATGTGGTGATGATGGTGTGGTGATGGTGGTGTGGTGATGGTGATGTGGTGATGGTGGTGTGGTGATGGTGATGTGGTGATGGTGATGTGGTGATGTGTTGATGTGGTGATGTGGTGATGATGATGTGGTGATGGTGATGTGGTGATGGTGGTGATGTGGTGATGGTGATGTGGTGATGTGGTGATGTGGTGGTGGTGATGTGGTGATGTGGTGTGTGGTGATGTGGTGATGGTGATGTGGTGATGGTGATGTGGTGATGGTGATGTGGTGATGATGATGTGATGATGTGGTGATGGTGTTGTGGTGATGTGGTGATGGTGATGTGGTGATGGTGATGTGCTGATGTGGTGATGATGATGTGATGATGTTGTGATGTGGTGATGTGGTGATGATGATGTGGTGATGTGGTGATGTGGTGATGATGATGTGATGATGTGGTGATGTGGTGATGGTGATGGTGATGTGATGATGGTGATGTGGTGATGTGGTGATGGTGATGTGCTGATATGATGATGTGGTGATGATGTGGTGATGGTGATGTGGTGAAATGATGATGTGGTGATGGTGATGTGGTGATTTGTGATGTGGTGATGGTGATGTGGTGATGATGTGGTGATGATGATGTGGTGATGATGATGTTGTGATTGTGATGTGGTGATGATGATATGGTGATGTGGTGATGGTGATGTGGTGATGGTGGTGTGGTGATGGTGATGTGGTGATGGTGATGTGGTGATGGTGATGTGGTGATGGTGATGTGGTGATGGTGATGTGGTGATGTGGTGATGTGTGGTGTGGTGATGGTGATGTGGTGATGGTGATGTGGTGATGGTGATGTGGTGATGGTGATGTGGGTGATGTGGTGATGGTGATGTGGTGATGGTGATGTGGTGATGTGGTGATGGTGATGTGGTGATGGTGATGTGGTGATGTGATGTGATGATGATGGTGTGGTGATGATGTGGTGATGATGGTGATGTGGTGATGGTGATGGTGGTGATGGTGATGTGGTGATTTGTGATGTGGTGATGTGTGTGATGTGGTGATGATGATGTGGTGATGGTGATGTGGTGATGGTGGTGTGGTGATGGTGGTGTGATGGTGATGTGGTGATGGATGTGGTGATGTGGTGATGATGATGTGGTGATGATGATGTGGTGATGGTGATGTGGTGATGGTGATGTGGTGATGTGGTGATGGTGATGTGGTGATGGTGATGTGGTGATTTGGTGATGGTGATGTGGTGATGGTGTGGTGATGGTGATGTGGTGATGGTGATGGTGATGTGGTGATGGTGATGTGGTGATGTGGTGATGATGTGGTGATGGTGATGTGGTGATGGTGATGTGGTGATGGTGATGTGGTGATGTGGTGATGTTGATGTGTGATGGTGTGGTGATGTGGTGATGTGATGTGGTGATGTGGTGATGTGGTGTGGTGATGTGGTGATGATGTGGTGGTGATGATGTGATGTGATGATGATGATGGTGATGATGTGGTGATGGTTATGTGGTGATATGATGGTGATGTGTGGTGATGGTGATGTGGTGATGGTGATGTGGTGATGGTGATGTCATGGTGATGTGGTGTGATGTGGTGATGGTGATGTGGTGATGATGTGGTGATGGTGATGTGGTGATGGTGATGGTGTGGTGATGGTGGTGATGTGATGATGGTGATGTGGTGATGGTGATGTGGTGATGGTGTGGTGATGTGGTGATGGTGATGTGGTGATGGTGATGTGGTGATGTGGTGATGGTGGTGTGGTGATGGTGATGTGGTGATGGTGATGTGGTGATGGTGATGTGATGTGGTGATGGTGTGGTGATGTGGTGATGTGGTGATGATGATGTGGTGATGGTGATGTGGTGATGTGATGTGGTGATGGTGTGGTGATGTGGTGATGGTGATGTGGTGATGTGGTGATGTGGTGTGATGATGGTGATGTGATGATGGTGATGTGGTGATGGTGGTGATGGTGATGGTGATGTGGTGGTGTGTGGTGATGTGGTGATGGTGATGTGGTGATGGTGGTGTGATGATGGTGTGATGATGGTGATGTGGTGATGGTGATGTGGTGATGGTGTGATGTGGTGATGTGGTGATGTGGTGATGTGGTGATGTGGTGATGTGGTGATGTGGTGATGGTGATGTGGTGATGGTGATGTGGTGATGATGATGATGATGATGTGTGTGATGTGGTGATGGTTATGTGGTGATGGTGATGATGTTGTGATGGTGATGTGGTGATGGTGATGTGGTGATGATGGTGATGGTGATGTGGTGATGGTGTGTGGTGATGATGGTGATGTGGTGATGTGATGTGGTGATGTGGTGATGTGGTGTGATGGTGATGTGGTGATGGTGATGTGGTGATGGTGATGTGGTGATGATGATGATGTGGTGATGGTGATGATGTGGTGATGGTGTGGTGATGGTGTGGTGATGTGGTGATGATGATGTGGTGATGTGGTGATGGTGATGTGGTGATGGTGATGTGATGGTGATGTGGTGATGGTGGTGGTGTGATGATGATGTGGTGTGGTGATGGTGATGTGGTGATGTGTGGTGTGGTGATGGTGATGTGGTGATGATGGTGATGTGGTGATGTGGTGATGTGGTGATGTGGTGATGGTGATGTGGTGATGGTGATGTGGTGATGATGGTGATGTGGTGATGTGGTGATGGTGATGTGGTGATGGTGGTGATGTGGTGATGGTGATGTGGTGATGGTGTGGTGATGTGGTGATGGTGATGTGGTGATGTGGTGTGGTGATGTGGTGGTGGTGATGTGGTGATGTGGTGATGTGTGATGGTGATGTGGTGATGATGATGATGTGGTGATGATGTGGTGATGGTGATGTGGTGATGGTGTGGTCATGTGGTGATGGTGATGTGGTGATGGTGATGTGGTGATGTGGTGATGATGGTGTGGTGATGGTGGTGTGGTGATGGTGGTGATGGTGATGGTGATGGTGATGTGGTGATGGTGATGTGGTGATGATGTGTGGTGATGGTGATGTGGTGATGTGATGTGGTGATGGTGATGTGGTGATGGTGATGTGGTGATGTGGTGATGTGGTGATATGGTGATGGTGATGTGGTGATGTGGTGATGTGGTGATGATGATGTGGTGATGTGGTGATGGTGATGTGGTGATGTGGTGGTGGTGATGTGGTGATGGTGGTGTGGTGATGGTGGTGTGATGATGGTGATGTGGTGATGGTGATGTGGTGATGGTGATGTGGTGATGGTGTGGTCATGTGGTGATGTTGATGTGGTGATGTGGTGATGTGGTGATGGTGGTGTGGTGATGGTGATGTGGTGATGATGATGATGATGTGGTGATGATGTGGTGATGGTTATGTGGTGATATGATGATGTTGTGATGGTGATGTGGTGATGGTGATGTGGTGATGGTGTGGTCATGTGGTGATGGTGATGTGGTGATGGTGATGTGGTGATGTTGATGTGGTGATGATGGTGTGGTGATGGTGGTGTGGTGATGGTGATGTGGTGATGGTGGTGGTGTGGTGATGGTGATGTGGTGATGGTGATGTGTGTGTTGATGTGTTGATGTGGTGATGTGGTGATGATGATGTGGTGATGGTGATGTGGTGATGGTGATGTGGTGATGTGGTGATGGTGATGTGTGGTGATGTGGTGATGGTGGTGTGGTGATGTGGTGATGGTGATGTGGTGATGGTGATGTGATGGTGATGGTGATGTGGTGATGATGATGTGATGATGTGGTGATGGTGTTGTGGTGATGTGGTGATGGTGATGTGGTGATGGTGATGTGCTGATGTGGTGATGATGATGTGATGATGTTGTGATGTGGTGATGTGGTGATGTGGTGATGATGATGTGGTGATGTGGTGATGTGGTGATGATGATGTGATGATGTGGTGATGTGGTGATGTGGTGATGGTGATGTGATGATGGTGATGTGGTGATGTGGTGATGGTGATGTGCTGATATGATGATGTGGTGATGATGTGGTGATGGTGATGTGGTGAAATGATGATGTGGTGATGGTGATGTGGTGATTTGTGATGTGGTGATGGTGATGTGGTGATGATGTGGTGATGATGATGTGGTGATGATGATGTTGTGATTGTGATGTGGTGATGGTGATGTGGTGATGGTGTGGTGATGTGGTGATGATGATATGGTGATGTGGTGATGGTGATGTGGTGATGGTGGTGTGGTGATGGTGATGTGGTGATGGTGTGTGGTGATGGTGATGTGGTGATGTGGTGATGTGGTGATGTGGTGATGGTGGTGTGGTGATGATGATGTGGTGATGGTGATGTGGTGATGGTGATGTGGTGATGTGGTGATGTGGTGATGTGGTGATGGTGATGTGGTGATGTGGTGATGGTGATGTGGTGATGGTGATGTGGTGATGGTGGTGTGTGATGATGTGGTGATGATGATGTGGTGATGGTGATGGTGGTGTGGTGATGTGGTGATTTGTGATGTGGTGATGTGGTGATGATGTGGTGATGATGATGTGGTGATGATGATGTTGTGAGGGTGATGTGGTGTTGGTGATGTGGTGATGGTGTGGTGATGTGGTGATGATGATGTGGTGATGTGGTGATGGTGATGTGGTGATGGTGATGTGGTGATGTGGTGATGGTGGTGTGATGATGGTGGTGTGGTGATGGTGATGTGGTTATGGTGGTGTGGTGATGGTGATGTGGTGATGGTGATGTTGTGATGTGGTGATGTGGTGATGTGGTGATGATGATGTGGTGATGGTGATGTGGTGATGGTGATGTGGTGATGGTGATGTGGTGATGTGGTGATGGTGATGTGGTGATGGTGTGGTCATGTGGTGATGTTGATGTGGTGATGTGGTGATGTGGTGGTGGTGATGTGGTGATGGTGGTGTGGTGATGGTGATGTGGTGATGATGTGGTGATGGTTATGTGGTGATATGATGATGTTGTGATGGTGATGTGGTGATGGTGATGTGGTGATGGTGTGGTCATGTGGTGATGGTGATGTGGTGATGGTGATGTGGTGATGTGGTGATGATGGTGTGGTGATGGTGGTGTGGTGATGGTGATGTGGTGATGGTGATGTGGTGATGGTGTGGTGATGTGGTGATGGTGATGTGGTGATGGTGATGTGGTGATGTGGTGATGGTGGTGTGGTGATGGTGATGTGGTGATGGTGGTGTGGTGATGGTGATGTGGTGATGTGTTGATGTGGTGATGTGGTGATGATGATGTGGTGATGGTGATGTGGTGATGATGTGGTGATGTGGTGATGTGGTGATGTGGTGATGTGGTGATGGTGATGTGGTGATGTGGTGATGTGGTGATGATGATGTGGTGATGTGGTGATGGTGATGTGGTGATGTGGTGGTGGTGATGTGGTGATGGTGGTGTGGTGATGGTGGTGTGATGATGGTGATGTGGTGATGTGTTGATGGTGATGTGGTGATGGTGTGGTCATGTGGTGATGTTGATGTGGTGATGTGGTGATGTGGTGGTGGTGATGTGGTGATGGTGTTGTGGTGATGGTGATGTGGTGATGATGATGATGATGATGATTTTGGTGATGATGTGGTGATGGTTATGTGGTGATATGATGATGTTGTGATGGTGATGTGGTGATGGTGATGTGGTGATGTGGTGATGGTGATGTGGTGATGGTGTGGTCATGTGGTGATGTTGATGTGGTGATGTGGTGATGTGGTGGTGGTGATGTGGTGATGGTGGTGTGGTGATGGTGATGTGGTGATGATGATGATTTGGTGATGATGTGGTGGTGATGTGGTGATGGTGTGGTGATGTGGTGATGATGATGTGGTGATGTGGTGATGGTGATGTGGTGATGGTGATGTGGTGATGTGGTGATGGTGGTGTGATGATGGTGATGTGGTGATGGTGATGTGGTGATGGTGGTGTGGTGATGGTGATGTGGTGATGGTGATGTGATGTGATGATGGTGATGTGGTGATGTGGTGATGATGATGTGGTGATGGTGATGTGGTGATGGTGATGTGGTGATGGTGATGTGGTGATGTGGTGATGGTGATGTGGTGATGGTGGTGTGGTCATGTGGTGATGTGGTGATGTGGTGATGTTGATGTGGTGATGTGGTGATGTGGTGGTGGTGATGATGGTGATGGTGATGTGTGGTGATGGTGATGTGGTGATATGATGATGATGATGATGTGGTGATGATGTGGTGATGGTGATGTGGTGATGGTGTGGTCATGTGGTGGTGATGTGGTGATGGTGGTGATGTGGTGATGTGGTGATATGATGATGGTGTGGTGATGGTGATGTGGTGATGGTGATGTGGTGATGGTGATGTGGTGATGGTGTGGTGATGTGGTGATGGTGATGTGGTGATGTGGTGATGGTGATGTGGTGATGTGGTGATGATGGTGTGGTGATGGTGGTGTGGTGATGGTGATGTGGTGATGGTGGTGTGGTGATGATGATGTGGTGATGGTGATGTGGTGATGTGATGTGGTGATGTGGTGATGTGGTGATGTGGTGATGGTGATGTGGTGATGTGGTGATGTGGTGATGATGATGTGGTGATGTGGTGATGGTGATGTGGTGATGTGGTGGTGGTGATGTGGTGATGGTGGTGTGGTGATGGTGGTGTGATGATGGTGATGTGGTGATGTGGTGGTGTGGTCATGGTGATGTTGATGTGGTGATGTGGTGATGTGGTGATGTGGTGGTGGTGATGTGGTGATGGTGTTGTGGTGATGGTGATGTGGTGATGATGATGATGATGTGGTGATGGTTAGGTGGTGATATGATGATGTTGTGATGGTGATTTGGTGATGGTGATGTGGTGATGGTGATGTGGTGATGTTGATGTGGTGATGTGGTGATGATGGTGTGGTGATGGTGGTGTGGTGATGTGGTGATGTGGTGATGTGGTGATGGTGATGTGGTGATGGTGATGTGGTGATGTGTTGATGTGGTGATGTGGTGATGATGATGTGGTGATGGTGATGTGGTGATGGTGATGTGGTGATGTGGTGATGTGGTGATGTGGTGATGGTGATGTGGTGATGTGGTGATGTGGTGATGGTGATGTGGTGATGTGGTGATGGTGATGTGGTGATGTGGTGATGTGGTGATGGTGGTGTGTGGTGATGTGGTGATGTGGTGGTGTGGTGATGGTGATGTGGTGATGGTGATGTGGTGATGGTGATGTGGTGATGTGGTGATGGTGATGTGGTGATGTGTGATGTGGTGATGATGGTGATGGTGATGTGGTGATGGTGATGTGGTGATGTGGTGATGTGGTGATGGTGATGTGGTGATGGTGATGTGGTGATGGTGGTGGTGATGTGGTGATGGTGATGTGGTGATGGTGATGTGGTGATGTTGATGTGGTGATGTGGTGATGTGGTGATGGTTGATGGTGATGTGGTGATGATGATGTTGTGATGGTGATGTGGTGATGGTGATGGTGATGTGGTGATGTGGTGATGGTGATGTGGTGATGGTGATGGTGATGTGGTGATGTGGTGATGATGGTGGTGATGGTGATGTGTGTGATGGTGATGTGGTGATGGTGATGTGGTGATGGTGATGTGGTGATGGTGATGTGGTGATGATGTGGTGATGTGTTGATGTGGTGATGTGGTGATGATGATGTGGTGATGGTGATGTGGTGATGGTGATGTGGTGATGTGGTGATATGGTGATGGTGATGTGGTGATGTGGTGATGTGGTGATGATGATGTGGTGATGTGGTGATGGTGATGTGGTGATGTGGTGATGTGGTGGTGGTGATGTGGTGATGGTGGTGTGGTGATGGTGGTGTGATGATGGTGATGTGGTGATGGTGATGTGGTGATGGTGATGTGGTGATGGTGTGGTGATGGTGATGTGATGTGATGATGGTGATGTGGTGATGTGGTGATGTGGTGATGATGATGTGGTGATTTGTGATGTGGTGATGGTGATGTGCTTATATGATGATGTGGTGATGATGTGGTGATATGATGATGTGGTGATGGTGATGTGGTGATTTGTGATGTGGTGATGGTGATGTGGTGATGATGTGGTGATGATGATGTGGTGATGATGATGTTGTGATGGTGATGTGGTGATGGTGATGTGGTGATGGTGTGGTGATGTGGTGATGATGATATGGTGATGTGGTGATGGTGATGTGGTGATGGTGATGTGGTGATGTGGTGATGGTGGTGTGGTGATGGTGATGTGGTGGTGATGGTGATGTGGTGATGTGGTGATGGTGATGTGGTGATGGTGATGTGGTGATGGTGATGTGGTGATGTGGTGATGTGGTGATGGTGATGTGTTGATGGTGATGTGGTGATGGTGATGTGGTGATGTGGTGTGGTGATGATGTGGTGATGATGATGCGGTGATGGTGATGATGATGTGGTGATGTGGTGATGGTGGTGTGGTGATGTGGTGATTTGTGATGTGGTGATGGTGATGTGGTGATGATGTGGTGATGATGATGTGGTGATGGTGATGTTGTGATGGTGATGTGGTGTTGGTGATGTGGTGATGGTGTGGTGATGTGGTGATGATGATGTGGTGATGTGGTGATGTGGTGATGGTGATGTGGTGATGGTGATGTGGTGATGGTGTGTGTGATGATGGTGATGTGGTGATGTGGTGATGTGATGTGGTTATGGTGGTGTGGTGATGGTGATGTGGTGATGGTGATGTGATGTGGTGATGTGGTGATGTGGTGATGTGGTGATGATGATGTGGTGATGGTGATGTGGTGATGGTGATGTGGTGATGGTGGTGATGGTGATGTGGTGATGGTGGTGTGGTGATGGTGATGTGGTGATTAGGTGATGGTGATGATTATGTGGTGATGGTGATGTGGTGATGTGGTGATGGTGATGGTGATGTGGTGATGTGGTGATGATGATGTGGTGATGGTGATGTGGTGACATGGTGATGTGGTGATGGTGATGTGGTGATGGTGATGTGGTGATGTGGTAATGTGGTGATGATGATGTGGTGATGTGGTGATGTGGTGATGGTGAGGTGCTGATATGGTGATGTGGTGATTTGTGATGATGTGGTGATGATGATGTGGTGATGGTGATGTGGTGATGGTGATGGTGATGGTGATGTGGTGATGTGGTGGATGATGTGGTGATGGTGATGTGGTGATTATGTGGTGATGGTGATGTGGTGATGGTGATGTGGTGATGGTGATGATGTGGTGATGTGGTGATGTGGTGATGTGGTGATGGTGATGTGGTGATGTGGTGATGTGGTGATGATGATGTGGTGATGGTGATGTGGTGACGTGGTGATGTGGTGATGGTGATGTGGTGGTGATGTGGTAATGTGGTGATGATGATGTGGTGATGTGGTGATGTGGTGATGGTGATGTGCTGATATGGTGATGTGGTGATTTGTGATGATGTGGTGATGATGATGTGGTGATGGTGATGTGGTGATGTGGTGATGGTGATGTGGTGATGGTGATGTGGTGATGTGATGATGTGGTGATGGTGATGTGGTGATGGTGATGGTGATGATGATGTGGTGATGTGGTGATGTGGTGATTGTGGTGTGGTGATGTGGTGATGTGGTGGTGGTGATGTGGTGATGGTGATGTGGTGATGGTGATGTGGTGATGATGATGTGGTGATGTGGTAATGTGGTGATGATGATGTGGTGATGTGGTGATGTGGTGATGGTGATGTGCTGATATGGTGATGTGGTGATTTGTGATGTGGTGATGGTGATGTGGTGATGATGTGGTGATGATGATGTGGTGATGATGAGGTTGTGATGGTGATGTGGTGATGGTGATGTGGTGATGGTGTGGTGATGTGGTGATGATGATGTGGTGATGTGGTGATGTAGTGATGTGGTGATTTGTGATGTGGTGATGGTGATGTGGTGATATGATGATGTGGTGATTTGTTGATGTGGTGATGTGGTGATGATGTGGTGATGGTGATGTGGTGATATGATGATGTGGTGATGTGGTGATGTGGTGATGGTGATGTGGTGATGTGTGATGGTGATGTGGTGATGGTGATGTGGTGATGTGGTGGTGATGTGGTGATGATGATGTGGTGATTTGGTGATGTGGTGATGTGGTGATGATGTGGTGATGGTGATGTGGTGATATGATGATGTGGTGATGTGGTGATGTGGTGATGGTGATGTGGTGGTGGTGATGTGGTGATGATGTGGTGATGGTGATGTGGTGATGTGGTGATGATCATGGTGGTGATGCGGTGATGTGGTGATGTCGTGATGTCTATGGTGATGATGATGTCGTTATGTCGTGATGTCTATGGTGGTGATGTGGTGATGATGATATGATGGTCCCAGCCTTCCTGAGTTGGTCTCATCCCTCCTGAGTGATGGTGATGTCTCATGATGATCTTGAGTTGGTCTCATCCCTCCTGAGTGATGGTCTCATGATGTCCTGATGGTAGGTCTGATCACTCCTGAGTTGGTCTCAATGATGGTCCTGGTGAGTGAGGTCTCATCCCTCCTGAGTTGGTCTCATCATGATGTGGTGATCCTGAGTATGGTGGTCTCATCCCTCCTGAGTGAGGTCTCATGGTGATGCTGAGTAGGTCTCATGGTGGCCCTCCTGAGTAGGTCTCATCCCTGCTGAGTTGGTCTCAGCCCTCCTGAGTAGGTCTCATCCCTGCTGAGTTGGTCTCAACCCTCCTGAGTAGGTCTCATCCCTGCTGAGTTGGTCTCAACCCTCCTGAGTAGGTCTCATCCCTCCTGAGTTGGTCTCATCCCTCCTGAGTAGGTCTCATCCCTCCTGAGTTGGTCTCATCCCTGCTGAGTTGGTCTCAACCCTCCTGAGTAGGTCTCATCCCTCCTGAGTTGGTCTCATCACTCCTGAGTAGGTCTCATCCCTTCTGAGTTGGTCTCATCCCTCCTGAGTTGGTCTCAGCCCTTCTGAGTTGGTCTCAGCCCTCCTGAGTAGGTCTCATCCCTCCTGAGTAGGTCTCATCCCTCCTGAGTTGGTCTCAGCCCTCCTGAGTAGGTCTCATCCCCCCCAGATGTCCCTACTACTCGCTCCAGATGGTATGTTTGTTAGGCTATCCCACAGTCTGTCCCAGTCCAGACATAACACACCACTTCAACAAATCCTTTGAACCTTAGTCACTGTTCCATGCCTCAATTAAACTCACGCTATGTTAAAACACGGCACCCAAACATGACAGGGATCTCTTGATCTACCAGCAGTTTCTGTTGGTAAAATCCCTAAATTATACATATTGGGAGCTCTGTTGGGACACACGCACGCACCCACGCACCCCCACACACACACACACACACACACGCACACGCACTCGCACACACACACACACACACACACACACACACACACACACACACGCACACTGATAATTAGAACTTCTGCAGACAGAGGAGAGGAAAAGAGAAGAGAGAAGGACTGTGTCAGGCTCCTGGAGGGTTGCAGCTGTTGGTGAGTTTCCCAGGGCTGTGAACCGGTCCCATGGGACATATGAGGTACTCTACTGGGCTAGGCCAGCTAATGGGTCAGCCTCTCATTCACACACTGGTTCTTCCTCACGGCAACCATCTACAAAGATATGTACAATAACAAGGGAAACAAAGCTTGATGTAACTATGGGACTTCAAGAATGAATTGGGGTGGGAAATGTGGTTGCTATCTAATAAATATGTTTATAGGCATCACCAAGCATCCACAGGTCCTCATTTGAATGAAGGAATCACCTCCAAGCATCCACAGGTCCTCATTTGCATGAAAGCATCACCTCCAAGCATCCACTGGTCCTCATTTACATGAAGGCATCATCCACAGGTCCTCATTTGCATGAAGGCATCATCCACAGGTCCTCATTTGCATGAAGGCATCACCACCAAGCATCCACTGGTCCTCATTTGCATGAAGGCATCACCGCCAAACATCCACAGGTCCTCATTTGCATGAAGGCATCACCACCAAACATCCACAGGTCCTCATTTGCATGAAGGCATCACCTCCAAGCATCCACTGGTCCTCATTTGCATGAAAGCATCACTGCCAAACATCCACTGGTCCTCATTTGCATGAAAGCATCACTGCCAAACATCCACTGGTCCTCATTTGCATGAAAGCATCACTGCCAAACATCCACTGGTCCTCATTTGCATGAAAGCATCACTGCCAAACATCCACTGGTCCTCATTTACATGAAGGCATCACCTCCAAACATCCACTGGTCCTCATTTACATGAAGGCATCACCTCCAAACATCCACTGGTCCTCATTTACATGAAGGCATCACCTCCAAACATCCACTGGTCCTCATTTGCATGAAAGCATCACTGCCAAACATCCACTGGTCCTCATTTGCATGAAAGCATCACTGCCAAACATCCACTGGTCCTCATTTGCATGAAAGCATCACCGCCAAGCATCCACAGGTCCTCATTTGCATTTTCACCATGCCGGCAGGATGGGTACAACCTCCTATTCATGATCTCTCAGCACCATGCTGACAGATGGGAAATGTACTTTTTGGTCAACCAGCCACAGTGGCAGTTAGATTAAACAAATCTACCAGCCACTCAGATATTTTTTTTTCCAAAACATGTTTGTCTTTGTTGCCTTAAGTGAGAGATCAAAATTTACACAGAAGTTACTCTGATTCTCTGGGTCATGCTTTTAAAATTTCAGTCAGGGGGGTCACGTAATTTGTAATCAATTAAATATATTGCTCAGGGTTTGAGAAATGAGTTGTTTATTATAGTGTAGCACACTCACTACCTCTATCCATCTCTCTCCAGGTGTTTGAGAGACAGACTGGTCCAAGGACCTCCAGAGCCTTCTGACCCACTACCTGCAGTCTCTGGTGGGTAGGTAGCCTGGCGGGTAGGAGCATTGGAAAGGTAGCTGGATTGAGTCCCGAGCTGACAAGGTAAAAAAAAAAATCTGTCGTTCTGCCCCTGAGCAAGGCAGTTAACCCACTTGTCATGTTGACAGAATGGCTGTGAGACATGTTGACAGAATGGCTGTGAGACATGTTGACAGAATGGCTGTGAGACATGTTGACAGAATGGCTGTGAGACATGTTGACAGAATGGCTGTGAGACATGTTGACAGAATGGCTGTGAGACATGTTGACAGAATGGCTGTGAGACATGTTGACAGAATGGCTGTGAGACATGTTGACAGAATGGCTGTGAGACATGTTGACAGAATGGCTGTGAGACATGTTGACAGAATGGTTGTGAGACATGTTGACAGAATGGCTGCGAGACATGTTGCTTTACTCCCAGTTCAGGCCCTTGCTTCTGGATACATGTTGACAGAATGGATGTGAGACATGTTGACAGAATGGCTGTGAGACAGTGAGAGACTGTTGCTGAACTCCCAGTTCAGGCACTTTTGCTTCCAGAACCACTGAAGACTCCCAGTATTCAATCAGGAAACTTGAAGGAGATGTGTGTGACCATCCAAGCCCATATCCCAGCCCATGTCCCAGCCCATGTCCCAGCCCATGTCCAAGCCCATGTCCCAGCCCATATCCCAGCCCATGTCCCAGCCCATGTCCCAGCCCATATCCAAGCCCATGTCCAAGCCCATGTCCCAGCCCAAGTCCAAGCCCATGTCCCAGCCCATGTCCCAGCCCATGTCCCAGCCCATGTCCCAGCCCATGTCCCAGCCCATATCCCAGCCCATGTCCCAGCCCATGTCCCAGCCCAAGTCCCAGCCCATGTCCCAGCCCATATCCCAGCCCATGTCCCAGCCCATGTCCCAGCCCATATCCCAGCCCATGTCCCAGCCCATGTCCCAGCCCATGTCCCAGCCCATGTCCCAGCCCATATCCCAGCCCATGTCCCAGCCCATGTCCCAGCCCAAGTCCAAGCCCATGTCCCAGCCCATGTCCCAGCCCATGTCCCAGCCCATGTCCCAGCCCATGTCCCAGCCCATATCCCAGCCCATGTCCCAGCCCATATCCCAGCCCATGTCCCAGCCCATGTCCCAGCCCATATCCCAGCCCATGTCCCAGCCCATATCCCAGCCCATATCCCAGCCCATGTCCCAGCCCATATCCAAGCCCATGTCCAAGCCCATTTACATTTACATTTAAGTCATTTAGCAGACGCTCTTATCCAGAGCGACTTACAAATTGGTGAATTCACCTTCTGACATCCAGTGGAACAGCCACTTACAATAGTGCATCTAAATCATTTAAGGGGGGGTGAGAAGGATTACTTATCCTATCCTAGGTATTCCTTGAAGAGGTGGGGTTTCAGGTGTCTCCGGAAGGTGGTGATTGACTCTGCTGTCCTGGCGTCGTGAGGGAGTTTGTTCAACCATTGGGGGGCCAGAGCAGCGAACAGTTTTGACTGGGCTGAGCGGGAACTGTACTTCCTCAGTGGTAGGGAGGCGAGCAGGCCAGAGGTGGATGAACGCAGTGCCCTTGTTTGGGTGTAGGGCCTGATCAGAGCCTGGAGGTACTGCGGTGCCGTTCCCCTCACAGCTCCGTAGGCAAGCACCATGGTCTTGTAGCGGATGCGAGCTTCAACTGGAAGCCAGTGGAGAGAGCGGAGGAGCGGGGTGACGTGAGAGAACTTGGGAAGGTTGAACACCAGACGGGCTGCGGCGTTCTGGATGAGTTGTAGGGGTTTAATGGCACAGGCAGGGAGCCCAGCCAACAGCGAGTTGCAGTAATCCAGACGGGAGATGACAAGTGCCTGGATTAGGACCTGCGCCGCTTCCTGTGTGAGGCAGGGTCGTACTCTGCGGATGTTGTAGAGCATGAACCTACAGGAACGGGCCACCGCCATGATGTTGGTTGAGAACGACAGGGTGTTGTCCAGGATCACGCCAAGGTTCTTAGCGCTCTGGGAGGAGGACACAATGGAGTTGTCAACCGTGATGGCGAGATCATGGAACGGGCAGTCCTTCCCCGGGAGGAAGAGCAGCTCCGTCTTGCCGAGGTTCAGCTTGAGGTGGTGATCCGTCATCCACACTGATATGTCTGCCAGACATGCAGAGATGCGATTCGCCACCTGGTCATCAGAAGGGGGAAAGGAGAAGATTAATTGTGTGTCGTCTGCATAGCAATGATAGGAGAGACCATGTGAGGTTATGACAGAGCCAAGTGACTTGGTGTATAGCGAGAATAGGAGAGGGCCTAGAACAGAGCCCTGGGGGACACCAGTGGTGAGAGCGCGTGGTGAGGAGACAGATTCTCGCCACGCCACCTGGTAGGAGCGACCTGTCAGGTAGGACTCAATCCAAGCGTGGGCCGCGCCGGAGATGCCCAACTCGAAGAGGGTGGAGAGGAGGATCTGATGGTTCACAGTATCGAAGGCAGCCGATAGGTCTAGAAGGATGAGAGCAGAGGAGAGAGAGTTAGCTTTAGCAGTGCGGAGCGCACCGTGATACAGAGAAGAGCAGTCTCAGTTGAATGACTAGTCTTGAAACCTGACTGATTTGGATCAAGAAGGTCATTCTGAGAGAGATAGCGGGAGAGCTGGCCAAGGACGGCACGTTCAAGAGTTTTGGAGAGAAAAGAAAGAAGGGATACTGGTCTGTAGTTGTTGACATCGGAGGGATCGAGTGTAGGTTTTTTCAGAAGGGGTGCAACTCTCGCTCTCTTGAAGACGGAAGGGACGTAGCCAGCGGTCAGGGATGAGTTGATGAGCGAGGTGAGGTAAGGGAGAAGGTCTCCGGAAATGGTCTGGAGAAGAGAGGAGGGGATAGGGTCAAGCGGACAGGTTGTTGGGCGGCCGGCCGTCACAAGAAGCGAGATTTCATCTGGAGAGAGAGGGGAGAAAGAGGTCAGAGCACAGGGTAGGGCAGTGTGAGCAAGTCCCAGCCCATGTCCAAGCCCATGTCCCAGCCCATGTCCCAGCCCATGTCCCAGCCCATGTCCCAGCCCATGTCCCAGCCCATGTCCCAGCCCATGTCCCAGCCCATGTCCCAGCCCATATCCCAGCCCAAGTCCAAGCCCATGTCCAAGCCCATGTCCCAGCCCATGTCCCAGCCCATGTCCCAGCCCATGTCCCAGCCCATGTCCCAGCCCATGTCCCAGCCCAAGTTCAAGCCCATGTCCCAGCCCATGTCCCTGCCCATATCCCAGCCCAAGTCCAAGCCCAAGTCCAAGCCCATGTCCAAGCCCATGACCCAGCCCATATCCCAGCCCATGTCCCAGCCCATGCCCCAGCCCATATCCCAGCCCATGTCCCAGCCCATGTCCCAGCCCAAGTCCCAGCCCATGTCCCAGCCCAAGTCCCAGCCCAAGTCCAAGCCCATGTCCCAGCCCATGTCCCAGCCCACGTCCCAGCCCATGACCCAGCCCATATCCCAGCCCATGTCCCAGCCCATGCCCCAGCCCATATCCCAGCCCATGTCCCAGCCCATGTCCCAGCCCAAGTCCAAGCCCATGTCCCAGCCCAAGTCCCAGCCCAAGTCCAAGCCCATGTCCCAGCCCATGTCCCAGCCCATGTCCCAGCCCATGTCCAAGCCCATGTCCCAGCCCATGTCCAAGCCCATGTCCCAGAATGCAGTGGCCTGCTAGGGAGATGATGAATACATCCATGATGTACCTTCCATCACCAAAGCCATGTTCACCGTACATGTTTTCTTGAACAATTCACCCCTTTTGTTAAGTGTCATTGATATATGGCAATTCACATACAACTATTCAGTTCATTATCCACCCGAAGGAGTTATCCGGCTGGCTCCTCCGTCGCGACGTTACCTGAACGCCCATCTGCGGCCTGCTAACCGTTTAGCTGTCTTATCGGCTGTTATCTGAATAGACAATCGGAAAATTTATTTATTTTTATTATTATTTTTCTTCTTCTTGGGCCTCTATAACTATATCTATTGTTTTTTGTTGTTGTTGTGGGATTTGGATTAATCCCCTCTGCAACACGGAACCCCACTAATCTACTGATGGAATGCAAGAGGTGGCTAATAACAGACCTCCATCCTATGCTAGCTTGCTACCGATGGCCTGGCTAGCTGTCTAAATCGCCGGGACCCCAACCAACCTTTCTACTCACTGGACCCTTTTGATCACTCGACTAAGCATGCCTCTCCTTAACCTCTTACATCTATGGTGGCGCTATTTCATTTTTGGATGAAAAACGTTCCCGTTTTAAACAAGATATTTTGTCACAAAAAGATGCTCGACTATGCATATAATTGCTACTGTTCGAAAGAAAACACTCTGACGTGTCCAGAAATACAAAGATCTTCTCTGTGCGTGCCCTTTAACGTGAGCTTCAGGCAAAACCAAGATGAGATGGCATCCAGGAAATGAGCAGGATTTTTGAGGCTCTGTCTTTCATGATCTCCTTATATGGCTGTGAACGCAAGAGGAATGAATCAACCCTTTCTGTCGTTTCCTCAAGGTGTCTGCAGCATTGTGACGTATTTGTAGGCAGATCATTGGAAGATTGACCATAAGAGACCACATTTACCACGTGTCCGCCCGGTGTCCTGCGCCGAAATTGGTGCGCAAAAGTCACCTGCCAGTATTTTTCCAAGGGATACAGAGAGAAAAGCAAGCTTCCACGAACTGCATGTCAATGAAGAGATATGTGAAAAAACACCTTGAGGACTGTTTCCAAACAACGTTTGCCATGTTTCGGTCGATATTATGTAGTTAATCCGGAAAAAGTTTTACGTTGTAGGTGACTGCATTTTCGGTTCGTTTCAGTAGCCAGGCGCAATGTAGAAAACGGAACGATTTCTCCTACACACAGACGCTTTCAGGAAACACTGCGCATCTGGTATGTGACTGAGAGTCTCCTCATTGAAAACATCAGAAGCTCTTCAAAGGTAAATGATTTTATTTATTTGGTTATCTGGCTTTTGTGAAAATGTTGCGTGCTACATGCTACACAAAATGCTATGCTAGCTTTGCATACTCTTACACAAATTAGTCCATTTCTATGGTTCAAAAGCATATTTTGAAAATCTGAGATGACAGTGTTGTTAAGAAAAGGCTAAGCTTGAGAGCAAACGCATTATTTTAATTTTATTTGCGATTTTCAGAAATCGTTAACGTTGCGTTATGCTAATGAGCCTGAGGCTTAGTCACAAACCCGGATCCGGTTTGGGGAGTTTCAAGAAGTTAATGTCAATATGCCTTGTCCATTGCTGTTCTGGTTAGTGTTTATTGGCTTATTTCACTGTAGAGCCTCTAGTCCTGCTCACTATACCTTATCCAACCTATTAGTTCCACCACCCACACATGCAATGACATCGCCTGGTTTCAATGATGTTTCTAGAGACAATATATCTCTCTTCATCACTCAATACCTAGGTTTACCTCCACTGTATTCAAATCCTATCATACCTTTGTATGTACATTATACCTTGATGCTATTTTATCGCCCCCAGAAACCTCCCTTTACTCTCTGTTCCAGACGTTCTAGACGACCAATTCTTATTGCTTTTAGCCGTACCCTTATTCTACTCCTCCTCTGTTCCTCTGGCGATGTAGAGGTGAATCCAGGCCCTACAGTGCCTAGCTCCACTCCTATTCCCCAGGCGCTCTCTTTTGACGACTTCTGTAACCGTAATAGCCTTGGTTTCATGCATGTTAACATTAGAAGCCTCCTCCCTAAGTTTGTTCTATTCACTGCTTTAGCACACACTGCAAACCCGGATGTTCTAGCTGTGTCTGAATCCTGGCTTAGGAAGACCACCAAAAATTCAGAAATTTTAATCCCAAACTACAACATTTTCAGACAAGATAGAACTGCCAAAGGGGGCGGTGTTGCAATCTACTGCAAAGATAGCCTACAGAGTTCTGTCCTACTATCCAGGTCTGTACCCAAACAATTTGAACTTCTACTTTTAAAAATACACCTCTCTAAAAACAAGTCTCTCACCGTTGCCGCCTGCTATAGACCACCCTCTGCCCCCAGCTGTGTTCTGGACACCATATGTGAACTGATTGCCCCCCATCTATCTTCAGAGCTCGTGCTGCTAGGCGACCTAAACTGGAACATGCTTAACACCCCAGCCATCCTACAATCTAAACTTGATGCCCTCAATCTCACACAAATTATCAATGAACCTACCAGGTACCTCCCCAAAGCCTTAAACACGGGCACCCTCATAGATATCATCCTAACCAACTTGCCCTCTAAATACACCTCTGCTGTCTTCAATCAAGATCTCAGCGATCACTGCCTCATTGCCTGCATCCGTAATGGGTCAGCGGTCAAACGACCTCCACTCATCACTGTCAAACGCTCCCTGAAACACTTCAGCGAGCAGGCCTTTCTAATCGACCTGGCCGGGGTATCCTGGAAGGATATTGATCTCATCCCGTCAGTAGAGGATGCCTGGTTATTTTTTTTAAAATGCCTTCCTAACCATCTTAAATAAACATGCCCCATTCAAGAAATTTAGAACCAGGAACAGATATAGCCCTTGGTTCTCCCCAGACCTGACTGCCTTTAACCAACACAAAAACATCCTATGGCGTTCTGCATTAGCATCGAACAGCCCCCGTGATATGCAGCTGTTCATGGAAGCTAGAAACCATTATACACAGGCAGTTAGAAAAGCCAAGGCTAACGTTTTCAAGCAGAAATTTGCTTCCTGCAACACTAACTCAAAAATGTTCTGGGACACTGTAAAGTCCATGGAGAATAAGAACACCTCCTCACCACTGATAAAGAACACTGTCACCACTGATAAATCCACCATAATTGAGAATTTCAATAAGCATTTTTCTACGGCTGGCCATGCTTTCCACCTGGCTACTCCTACCCCGGTCAACAGCACTGCACCCCCCACAGCAACTCGCCCAAGCCTTCCCCATTTCTCCTTCTCCCAAATCCGTTCAGCTGATGTTCTGAAAGAGCTGCAAAATCTGGAAATCAGCTGGGCTAGACAATCTGTACCCTTTCTTTCTAAAACTATCTGTCAAAATTGTTGCCACCCATATTACTGCCTGTTCAACCTCTCTTTCGTGTCGTCTGAGATTCCCAAAGATTGGAAAGCAGCTGCGGTCATCCCCCTCTTCAAAGAGGGGGACACTCTTGACCCAAACTGCTACAGACCAATATCTATCCTACCATGCCTTTCCAAGGTCTTCGAAAGCCAAGTCAACAAACAGATTACCGACCATTTCGAATCACACCATACCTTCTCTGCTATGCAATCTGGTTTCAGAGCTGGTCATGGGTGCACCTCAGCCACGCTCAAGGTCCTAAACGATATCTTAACCGCCATCGCTAAGAAAAATTACTGTGCAGCCGTATTCATTGATCTGGCCAAGGCTTTCGACTCTGTCAATCACCACATCCTCATCGGCAGACGCGACAGCCTTGGTTTCTCAAATGACTGCCTCGCCTGGTTCACCAACTACTTCTCTGATAGAGTTCAGTGTGTCAAATCGGAGGGTCTGCTGTCCGGACCTCTGGCAGTCTCTATGGGGGTGCCACAGGGTTCAATTCTTGGACCGACTCTCTTCTCTGTATACATCAATGAGGTCGCTCTTGCTGCTGGTGAGTCTCCGATCCACCTCTACGCAGACGACACCATTCTGTATACTTCTGGCCCTTACATTTACATTTACATTTAAGTGATTTAGCAGACGCTCTCATCCAGAGTGACTTACAAATTGGTGAATTCACCTTCTGACATCCAGTGGAACAGCCACTTTACAATAGTGCATCTAAATCATTTAAGGGGGGGGTGAGAAGGACCACTTTATCCTATCCTAGGTATTCCTTGAAGAGGTGGGGTTTCAGGTGTCTCCGGAAGGTGGTGATTGACTCCGCTGTCCTGGCGTCGTGAGGGAGTTTGTTCCACCATTGGGGGGCCAGAGCAGCGAACAGTTTTGACTTCTTTGGACACTGTGTTAACAACCCTCCAGGTAAGCTTCAATGCCATACAACTCTCCTTCCGTGGCCTCCAATTGCTCTTAAATAGAAGTAAAACTAAATGCATGCTCTTCAACCGATCGCTACCTGCACCTGCCCGCCTGTCCAACATCACTACTCTGGACGGCTCTGACTTAGAATACGTGGACAACTACAAATACTTAGGTGTCTGGTTAGACTGTAAACTCTCCTTCCAGACCCATATCAAACATCTCCAATCCAAAGTTAAATCTAGAATTGGCTTCCTATTTCGCATCAAAGCATCCTTCACTCATGCTGCCAAACATACCCTTGTAAAACTGACCATCCTACCAATCCTCGACTTTGGCGATGTAATTTACAAAATAGCCTCCAATACCCTACTCAACAAATTGGATGCAGTCTATCACAGTGCAATCCGTTTTGTCACCAAAGCCCCATACACTACCCACCATTGCGACCGGTACGCTCTCATTGGCTGGCCATGGCTTCATACTCGTCGCCAAACCCACTGGCTCCATGTCATCTACAAGACCCTGCTAGGTAAAGTCCCCCCTTATCTCAGCTCGCTGGTCACCATAGCATCTCCCACCTGTAGCACACGCTCCAGCAGGTATATCTCGCTAGTCATCCCCAAAACCAATTCTTTCTTTGGCCGCCTCTACTTCCAGTTCTCTGCTGCCAATGACTGGAACGAACTACAAAAATCTCTGAAACTGGAAACACTTATCTCCCTCACTAGCTTCAAGCACCAACTGTCAGAGCAGCTCACAGATAACTGCACCTGCACATAGCCCACCTATAATGTAGCCCAAACAACTACCTCTTTCCCTACTGTATTTAATTAATTAATTTATTTTGCTCCTTTGCACCCCATTATTTTTATTTCTACTTTGCATATTCTTCCATTGCAAATCTACCATTCCAGTGTTTTACTTGCTATATTGTATTTAATTCGCCACCATGGCCTTTTTTTGCCTTTACCTCCCTTATCTCACCTCATTTGCTCACATCGTATATAGACTTGTTTATACTGTATTATTGACTGTATGTTTGTTTTGCTCCATGTGTAACTCTGTGTCGTTGTATGTGTCAAACTGCTTTGCTTTATCTTGGCCAGGTTGCAATTGTAAATGAGAACTTGTTCTCAACTTGCCTACCTGGTTAAATAAAGGTGAAATAAAAAATAACAAATAAAAATAAACATTGACTGTAATACTGTGCCTCTCGGGTCCTGGGGTAAAAGGCTGCGCTGCTGGCATTGGGATCTGTATTCACAAAGCTCTTCAGAGTAGGACGAGGAACAGCTCCCCCTGTAATCATTGGTTCTGATATAAAAGGCAAAACTGATCCTGAATCACTACTCCCTACTCTGAGAGGGTTTATAAAAACGGGCCCTGGTATGTCTGCATGCCTCCCCTGTCTGTCTGCATGCCTCCCTGGTCTGTCTGCATGCCTCCCTGGTCTGTCTGCATGCCTCCCTGGTCTGTCTGCATGCCTCCCTGGTCTGTCTGCATGCCTCCCTGGTCTGTCTGCATGCCTCCCTGGTCTGTCTGCACGTATAAAGAGACCATGTACACATATATAGACCAATCACCTTCATGTACACGTATATAGGCCAATCACCTTCATGTACACATATATAGACTATTCACCTTCATGTACACATATAAAGAGACCAATCACCTTCATGTACACGTATATAGACCAATCACCTTCATGTACACATATATAGACCAATCACATTCATGTACACGTATAAAGAGACCAATCACCTTCATGTACACATATATAGACCAATCACCTTCATGTACACGTATAAAGAGACCAATCACTTCATGTACACGTATATAGACCAATCACCTTCATGTACACATATTAAGAGACCAATCACCTTCATGTAGACGTATAAAGAGACCAATCACCTTCATGTACACGTATAAAGAGACCAATCACCTTCATGTACACATATATAGACCAATCACCTTCATGTACACGTATAAAGAGACCAATCACATTCATGTACACATATATAGACCAATCGCCTTCATGTACACGTATAAAGAGACCAATCACCTTCATGTACACGTATAAAGAGACCAATCACCTTCATGTACACATATATAGACCAATCACCTTCATGTACACATATATAGACCAATCACATTCATGTACACGTATATAGACCAATCACCTTCATGTACACATATAAAGAGACCAATCACCTTCATGTACACATATATAGACCAATCACCTTCATGTACACGTATAAAGAAATGCCTGCGTATTCCTGGCCTGTACAGAGCCAGGGTAAAGATTTGTAAATACGGTAGTAGTGACCCAGTGGCATGAAAATAATGCTCAATATATTTATAGAGACATTTATAAAAGGAAGCAGTAAATCCTCTGATATAAATCTTTAAAGATATTCTATGGTACTTTTTGTATATTTTCAATTCAAACAAACTTTGATTTGACTCTCACAACCTACCCCTAAAGCCCTAACGGACCAATCAGTTTTGAAGAGTTGGACTAGGAGGCGGGACGAAGGACAACTGAGGGAAATGTTTCGGGCGAGTCTCTCATGTGAAATCTCGAGAACGGACGGCAAATTCTCGCATACAGTAATATTGTCACTGTAAAAACTTGCATCGATGCACTCTAGTCATTTGGCATATTGTCTGTCTGTATGAAATATTGACTTGGCCAGAACAATGTTCAGTTTCGCTAGCTAGCTACTAGCTTGTGTGTGTTTTGTCCACCTTAGCTACAGTCAGTGTAACTAGCTAGCTAGCCAACTAGCTACTTAGCTGACTCTGCTAGGTTCGATGGAAAGCATCGATGGTGGCTAGTCATTCAACATTATCTGGCTAGCTAGCTGTGTGAATGTAACACCTCAGGGACGATTCCACCTCCAAAGTCAGGAAACCAGATATAAATCCCTCTTGGTAGAAGGATGAATGCCGTGTAAAGATTGTTTACCATTTCTCTCATTTGTCTTTACCTTGTCAAGTAGCTACCAGTAATTTGAATTCACGCACGCTAGTTTGTTGGTTGGCTTGCTGCTGCACCTGTTCTGAGTCTGAGGATAGCCACGTGTCCCCCGGTGGACACTCACTGAACTTCACCTCAAGGGTCTGGTGAGTACAGACATTGGATGAGAAAGCCAGAGGTCCATCCCATCTGACCTTCTCCTGCAATTAGTTTTGAGAAGGAGATGAGGAGAGATGATGCAAGGAGTATTCAATTGAGATTTTCCAATAGACACAGCCCATTGAACTTTAGTTCTTGGACGTTACATTACAACATTGGACACCTATTTTATGTGGTTGAAATAACCTTTAATGTTGCAGACATAGACAGCACGTTTCCATGGTCCCCTAACCATGCATTCACATTCTCTCAACATGCTGAAATAAATTAACCAATTAACCAAAATGAACATTTGGTGTTTCATTTTACTACAATAAATACTTACTTACGCAGGAGTTCATATTATGTTAGATGATATGAGAGGTTATAAACCTAGAGTTAATATTATATTAGACTATATGAGAGGTTATAGATCTATATGAGTGGTTATAAACCTAGAGTTAATATTATATTAGACTATATGAGAGGTTATAGAACTATATGAGAGGTTATAGACTATGTGAGAGGTTATAAACTTAGAGTTAATATTATATTAGACTATATGAGAGGTTATAAACCTAGAGTTAATATTATATTAGACTATATGAGAGGTTATAGACCTATATGAGAGGTTATAGACCTATATGGGAGGTTATAGGCCTATATGAGAGGTTATAAACCTAGAGTTAAAATTATATTAGACTATATGAGAGGTTATAGACCTATATGAGAGGTTATAAACCTAGAGTTAATATTATATTAGACTATATGAGAGGTTATAGACCTATATGAGAGGTTATAAACCTAGAGTTAATATTATATGAGACTATATGAGAGGTTATAGACCTAGAGTTAATATTATATTAGACTATATGAGAGGTTATAAACCTATATGAGAGGTTATAGACCTATATGAGAGCTTATAGACCTAGAGTTAATATTATATTAGACTATATGAGAGGTTATAGACCTATATGAGAGGTAATAGACTATGTGAGAGGTTATAAACTTAGAGCTAATATTATATTAGACTATATGAGAGGTTATAAACCTATAGTTAAAATTATATTAGACTATATGAGAGGTTATAGACCTATATGAGAGGTTATAGACCTATATGAGAGAATATAAACCTAGAGTTAATATTATATTAGACTATATGAGAGGTTATAAACCTAGAGTTAATATTATATTAGACTATATGAAAGGTTATAGACCTAGAGTTAATATTATATTAGACTATATGAGAAGTTATAGACCTACAGTTAATATTATATTAGACTATATGAGAGGTTATAAACCTAGAGTTAATATTATATTAGACTATATGAGAGGTTATAGACCTATATGAGAGGTTATAAACCTAGAGTTAATATTATATTAGACTATATGAGAGGTTATAGACCTATATGAGAGGTTATAAACCTAGAGTTAATATTATATTAGACTATATGAGAGGTTATAGACCTATATGAGAGGTTATAGACTATGTGAGAGGTTATAAACTTAGAGTTAATATTATATTAGACTATATGAGAGGTTATAAACCTAGAGTTAATATTATATTAGACTTTATGAGAGGTTATAGAACTATATGAGAGGTTATAGACCTATATGAGAGGTTATAGACTTATATGAGAGAATATAAACCTAGAGTTAATATTATATTAGACTATATGAGAGGTTATAAACCTAGAGTTAATATTATATTAGACTATATGAAAGGTTATAGACCTAGAGTTAATATTATATTAGACTATATGAGAGGTTATAGACCTACAGTTAATATTATATTAGACTATATGAGAGGTTATAAACCTAGAGTTAATATTATATTAGACTATATGAGAGGTTATAGACCTATATGAGAGGTTATAAACCTAGAGTTAATATTATATTAGACTATATGAGAGGTTATAGACCTATATGAGAGGTTATAAACCTAGAGTTAATATTATATTAGACTATATGAGAGGTTATAGACCTATATGAGAGGTTATAAACCTAGAGTTAATATTATATTAGACTATATGAGAGGTTATAGATCTATATGAGAGGTTATAAACCTAGAGTTAATATTATATTAGACTATATGAGAGGTTATAGAACTATATGAGAGGTTATAGACTATGTGAGAGGTTATAAACTTAGAGTTAATATTATATTAGACTATATGAGAGGTTATAAACCTAGAGTTAATATTATATTAGACTATATGAGAGGTTATAGACCTATATGAGAGGTTATAGACCTATATGGGAGGTTATAGGCCTATATGAGAGGTTATAAACCTAGAGTTAATATTATATTAGACTATATGAGAGGTTATAGACCTATATGAGAGGTTATAAACCTAGAGTTAATATTATATTAGACTATATGAGAGGTTATAGACCTATATGAGAGGTTATAAACCTAGAGTTAATATTATATGAGACTATATGAGAGGTTATAGACCTAGAGTTAATATTAAATTAGACTATATGAGAGGTTATAAACCTATATGAGAGGTTATAGACCTATATGAGAGCTTATAGACCTAGAGTTAATATTATATTAGACTATATGAGAGGTTATAGACCTATATGAGAGGTTATAGACTATGTGAGAGGTTATAAACTTAGAGTTAATATTATATTAGACTATATGAGAGGTTATAAACCTAGAGTTAATATTATATTAGACTATATGATAGGTTATAGACCTATATGAGAGGTTATAGACCTATATGAGAGGTTATAGACCTATATGAGAGAATATAAACCTAGAGTTAATATTATATTAGGCTATATGAGAGGTTATAAACCTAGAGTTAATATTATATTAGACTATATGAAAGGTTATAGACCTAGAGTTAATATTATATTAGACTATATGAGAAGTTATAGACCTACAGTTAATATTATATTAGACTATATGAGAGGTTATAAACCTAGAGTTAATATTATATTAGACTATATGAGAGGTTATAGACCTATATGAGAGGTTATAAACCTAGAGTTAATATTATATTAGACTATATGAGAGGTTATAGACCTATATGAGAGGTTATAAACCTAGAGTTAATATTATATTAGACTATATGAGAGGTTATAGACCTATATGAGAGGTTATAGACTATGTGAGAGGTTATAAACTTAGAGTTAATATTATATTAGACTATATGAGAGGTTATAAACCTAGAGTTAATATTATATTGGACTATGTAAGAGGTTATAAACCTAGAGTTAATATTATTTTGGACTATGTGAGAGGTTATAGACCTATGTGAGAGGTTATAGACCTAGAGTTAATATTATATTAGACTATGTGAGAGGTTATAAACCTAGAGTTAATATTATATTGGACTATGTGAGATGTTATCAACCTCGAGTTAATATTATATTAGACAACATACTCTTTCAAAAGGCCGCTGCCCTCCTCCTCTGACAACATACTCTTTCTGAAGGCCGCTGTCCTCCTCCTCTGACAACATACTCTTTCTGAAGGCCGCTGTCCTCCTCCTCTGACAACATACTCTTTCTGAAGGCCGCTGTCCTCCTCCTCTGACAACATACGCTTTCTGAAGGCCGCTGTCCTCCTCCTCTGACAACATACGCTTTCTTCCGAGAGTTTAACAGTCATTTAACTTAAATGAAGGGTAGAAGACAACTGCCTTTCCAGATAGGAAGTTATGATCAAATCGTGGATGAATTGATTGAATCGATAAGGGGTCACGTTCAAGTTGACAAACGTTGTCGAACGTTACAAAAATAGAAATGCCGTGAATAGAGCAGACATGATTTGGAGCGGCATGTTTGTTCTACATAACATATTTCTAGCTTAACGTTCCAAAATGTCCTGTTGAACAGTGTTTTGTTGTGTCGTGGTTATGGCTGGCACAATTATCGTATGTTCGTGTAAGCGACAATTATGGACAACAAAAAAGGCTATTAAAAACAAACGTTATAGCTAATGTTGTTAATACATTCATTTTTGGAGACTTTATATTCAAGAAGATACAGTTTACCCAATAGCAGTTTAAAATGTTTACATGAAGTGGGTAAAGCCGGTCATTATTTTAGGGCCCAGTTGGGAGGAGCTACTTCATTTCCAAGCCGTCAAAGCGGACTTTTGTCATAGCTAATTTTCAAAAGATGAATTACAAGTTCAACACATTTTTTCAACAACATTTTTTTTATTAATTCATGAATTATTAGTTTTGTATTTATTTAAACTTTTATTTAACCAAGAACAAATTCTCATTTACAATGACGGCCTACCCGGCCAAACCCGGACGACGCTGAGCCAATTGAGCGCCACCCTATGGGTCTCCCAAACAGGGCCGGTTGTGACACAGTCTGTATGTGAACCAGGGATTGAGATGCAGTGCCTTAGACCACTGCGCCACTCTGAGCAATCAGTGTAATTGGCTAGCTAACAATGATAATCATGACAATAACACTTTTCTATTTGCATGACAATTAATGGTTACCACACATTCCATAATTGTCACAGCCCTAGATGTAGTGTTGAGCTGGAACAAAAGCCTGTGCACCCTAAACTATAAAGAACCAATGGTTAGTGCAATAGCCCGCTGTACTTTATGGAGAGTACGCAGTTCAGTCATTTCACCAGCAGAGGTCAGTACAGGTCTGCAATATAATAATGTCCGTTTGTAGGCCCCTATAAAAGTAGTTTTATTTTTTGCATGATTCCACTTATTTATTTTTTCACAAATTCCATTTTCTACGTTTTGTTTTTCCAAATGTCTGGTTTTCCAGTTTTTGATATTATAAATCACGCTTTAAAATCAGTAAAAACAAATACAAAATGGACGTTCTATGTCCACAAAAAAATCTTAAAACACATCATGAGACCACTTTTGAGGTCTGGGGAAAAATCTAAGAAATGTATATATTTGTTATCCTTTAATTCCTTTAATTCGCACCAGCTAGATACCATTGTTTGGTTAGCGATGTTTCTGTAGTGCTCATGAGTTTGCAAAAACAAATAGCCACTGGATGGATGGAAATAATCGTGACCTCATTCAGCCAAGTAGGCATAGGCTATTTGGGGAAAGGCATTCAATCTCTCCCAGAAGATAATTATCACTACCTTCATCACTACAAAATCACTACACCGTTCCAGAAAGTTGCAGGAAAATATGAATAATTTATGCATTTTCTTCATATCTGATGATTAACTTGGGCAAATGAATGAATTTCCTACTAAGTTCAATACATTTAGTTGATTTCCTACTAATTTCAATACATTTAGTTGATTTCCTACTAATTTCAATACATTGTTGAATATTGTTTAATGAAGTTAATGTTTACATTCCGTGATTCTGTGATTCCGTCCGGCCCTAAATTTGAGGAACCTTGGAAACACATTCCTCTATTTGTCACTTTGCTCCAACAGCCCTCGAGTCATTCCGTGAAATAAGTCCCTTATGCGTCCATTCCATATTTTAAGTCGAAATTGTGCACCATTATTGAATTCATTTTAAAAGACTATTATACTACATGAAGTGCTGTTTAATAATAGTCCACAATGGAAAATTCTATCAATCTGATTTTTAATATGACTAAAGACTGAAGTGCCAAAATTCTGCACATTTGACACGTCCCTCCTTCTTCACCTTCTACGAAGATGTTTAAACCAACTAGCTTCTTAGCAAAGAACAATTTCTCAAGTAGGAGTCTCGGAGTGGTCTGAGTGGGAAGTGCAACTCTGAAAACAAGCTGTTATTGGCAGAGAGGTTTGGAACTATCTTTCTTATTGGTCTATTAATTCATTTACCCGCCGGGTGATGTCACCACGCAGGCCAAAACACCATCCCACCACATTTTTGACTGCGGCTGGACTTTTAAAATGAATCTCACTGATCACGTTAAATAAATTAATCTTCAGAAATGACTTGGTCAAATCAACAAAAGAGCAATGGAAAAGCCTGGAGAAATGTTGGGGTGGGTTAGCATCTTTCTAGAAGTCACAGAGGGTGCATGGAGGAAAATCCTGTTTTTTGAATACATTTTTACAATATAGGCCATTTTAATACATTTTTTAACAAGTTACACAACCCAAAAGAGACTAATTTCATGCAATGACCCCCTTAGTTCTCTCTCTCTCTCGATTCGGTCACCTAATGTCAATGCATCTCCGTAATATGTGAATGTTTATTTGAAAACTGTGCATAGTTTTTAGAATACCCTTAAAATTAGCCCTTTTCTAACCACAAGTGTATGTTTAGTCTTCAACTTTAAAAAAGTTCCCAATTGTGTATTAAATTCTTAAAATGCTCCAAAAGTGATTGGCCCCGTCTTTAATCAAATGATAGACTTTTAGGTTAATATAGTTCATATAAAACTGTGTTTTCAGCCATGATAAACCAACACAACCCGAATTTGAGAGAGACGGCGAGACGGAGAGAGACAGAGATTCACTAAAGCTATCTTTATAGTCTCCCACCCCCCCAAAAAGCACTTTAAAGTGCACTACTTTTGGCCAGAGCTGACAGGGTTTCCATAGGGCTCTGGTCAAAAGCCGTGCACTACATAGGGAATAGAAGTCCATTTGGGACACATCCCAGGACCGGCAGCGATCTAACACAGATCCTTCCAGGTTTTCCAACCTCACTGAGAGTGCGTTTGTTATTTAATATCCAGTCACTCATGTTTAATATTATATATTTATACGTTTAAACTTCCCTTTCCTCTAAATGGTCATCATCTACAGTGTTTAAGTTCTAGAACTTTCTTCCTCCTAAAATTGAAAAGACATTTGGATTATAACAATAGGAAATGCTTCCCAGTGCTAGAAGTGCCAATATCACTGCTATTGTACTGTAGTAGAGGAATGCCAAGCCAAGCTGAGGCTGCAGAGCTGGTGTTGTCCACATGGGTTTAAGATATGGTTGATTGACTGGCTGGGTGGTTGATAGGGTAACGTTTTGGTAATGTCGACATGAGATCTATACATGAGAAGCAGAAGGACCTACTGTGTGGAAGTTGGAGTCACTTTGAACATTGCTGCTACTGTGTGTGTGTGTGTGTGTGTGTGTGTGTGTGTGTGTGTGTGTGTGTGTGTGTGTGTGTGTGTGTGTGTGTGTGTGTGTGTGTGTGTGTGTGTGTGTGCGTGCGTGCGTGCGTGCGTGCGTGCGTGCGTGCGTGTGTGTGTGTGTGTGTGTGTGTCCTGGCTGCTCCTCTCTGTGGCAGGATGATGGGTTGAAGAATGCTCTGAGGAGGGAAGGGCGAGTTGGAGGGAGAGGAAGAAGTGGAGAGGAGGAGGAGGCGTACGGGGTGAGGGTTGTGTGGAGGGCTGGGGTAAAGGAGGGAGGGCTGGGGTGAAGGAGGGGGATATGTGGAGGGCTGGGGTAAAGGAGGAGGGATATGTGGAGGGCTGGGGTAAAGGAGGGATATGTGGAGGGCTGGGGTAAAGGAGGAGGGATATGTGGAGGGCTGGGGTAAAGGAGGGATATGTGGAGGGCTGGGGTAAAGGAGGAGGGATATGTGGAGGGCTGGGGTAAAGGAGGGATATGAGGAGGGCTGGGGTAGAGGGATATGTGGAGGGCTGGGGTAAAGGAGGGATATGTGGAGGGCTGGGGTAAGAGAGGGAGGGCTGGGGTAAAGGAGGAGGGATATGTGGAGGGCTGGGGTAAAGGAGGGATATGTGGAGGGCTGGGGTAAGAGAGGGAGGGCTGGGGTAAAGGAGGGATATGTGGAGGGCTGGGGTAAAGGAGGGATATGTGGAGGGCTGGGGTAAAGGGCTGGGGAGGAGGGATATGTGGAGGGCTGGGGTAAAGGAGGGATATGTGGAGGGCTGGGGTAAAGGAGGGATATGTGGAGGGCTGGGGTAAAGGAGGGATATGTGGAGGGCTGGGGTAAAGGAGGGATATGTGGAGGGCTGGGGTAAAGGAGGAGGGATATGTGGAGGGCTGGGGTAAAGGAGGGATTTGAGGAGGGCTGGGGTAAAGGAGGGATATGTGGAGGGCTGGGGTAAAGGAGGAGGGATATGTGGAGGGCTGGGGTAAAGGAGGGAGGGCTGGGGTAAAGGAAGGATATGTGGAGGGCTGGGATAAAGGAGGAGGGATATGTGGAGGGCTGGGGTAAAGGAGGGATATGTGGAGGGCTGGGGTAAAGGAGGGATATAAGGAGGGCTGGGGTAAAGGAGGGATATAAGGAGGGCTGGGGTAAAGGAGGGATATGTGGAGGGCTGGGGCTGGGGTAAAGGAGGGATATGTGGAGGGCTGGGGTAAAGGAGGGATATGTGGAGGGCTGGGGTAAAGGAGGGATGGATAAGGAGGAGGGAGGGCTAAAGGAGGAGGGATATGTGGAGGGCGGGGGTAAAGGAGGGATATGTGGAGGGCTGGGGTAAAGGAGGGATATGTGGAGGGCTGGGGTAAAGGAGGGATATGTGGAGGGCTGGGGTAAAGGAGGGATATGTGGAGGGCTGGGGTAAAGGAGGGATATGTGGAGGGCTGGGGTAAAGGAGGGATATGTGGAGGGCTGGGGTAAAGGAGGGATATGTGGAGGGCTGGGGTAAAGGAGGGATATGTGGAGGGCTGGGGTAAAGGAGGGATATGTGGAGGGCTGGGGTAAAGGAGGAGGGATATGTGGAGGGCTGGGGTAAAGGAGGGATATGAGGAGGGCTGGGGTAAAGGAGGGATATGTGGAGGGCTGGGGTAAAGGAGGGAGGAGGGGAGGATCACCATGTTGGCTTGGCACGCTGTCTGTCTGTCAGTCCGACTGGCTGTCTTTTCTATGGATGGAATATCCTGGTTCCACTGCTAACAAAATGACTTAAGAAACAGATATTTGTTTTGTGCTCTCAGGGCATGTGTAGATATCCTAGCCCCAGTTTACAAGTAATGGGAGGGGCCCTCTTTGCCTGGCTATTAACCCCACACCCTACATTCTCTCCGCTCACAAAGGCTTTAATGTCCTCAATAGACTGGTTCTACCCTCCACACCGACTGAAGGACTGACTGCATATTTTCAACTATAGTTTCTGGGTTTCTGGACAAAAGTGTTTTGAGGGATGTATTACACACATTCAATCACACACGTTCATTTCACAAAATGTCCTCAACTCAGATTCAGACATTCGCCACTCTGCTTATTACGTTCCCCCTCCTGGACTTTCTGTTCACCCACGACTGAGTGCCCGCGCATGATTCCAACGCCATCATTACTTTCGCTGATGACACAATGGTAGTAGGCCGTCGTCATTGACGATTATGAGACATGCTATAGAGCCCCACAGTGACGGTGTCATTATACCCATAAAACCTTGCGGGACAACAGGGAAATGGTACCAATTATTTTTCCTCCATTCAAATCCCATACTGGATTTTTAGAAACGTTTAAAAATATGGGTCTCTATTCAAACTCAGATTCTAACATTGCTAATTAGCATCAAAGTAGACATCATGCTAAAACTACAAATCCCTGCTAGCTTCTGCACATAATTTCTAGTTGACACCTTTGCTAACAAGTATTGTATCAATTTAAAACTGATTTGGTCCATTTAAAGAAAAGTAGACAATTTATTAATTCATATATTTAGCTAACATTAGATAGTTAATCCAGAGATTTTCTTTTTTATCTTTGCCTCGATTCGGCAACAGTCTCATCCAGAAAATCCAGACAAATCCTGGTATTTGTAGTTCTTTATGATAGCCACATGTCATTTCTGGAAGGTAAATACATATTGATAAAAGTCACCTTGTCCTAGCGAGATTTAAGCCTCACTGAGCTCATTTTGTGTGTCTGATTTGTATACTAGTAACATGATCGATAGTGAAATGTAAATATTGTAACCTGATGCTACTTGATGTTTCATTCAAAAATAACGAAATACTTTTTTAGTACGTATTCACCATGCTTGAAATTATATTGTTGAATTGTCATTAATGCTATTGAAAATGTAAAATTATTCCAATGTCTCGACTACCATTGATCTTTTAATGAAATTGATCACATAGATAGTTATTAAGTCAACATTGAATAAGACCGTCGATGAAACTGTACAGTTGACAGACTTTGTTTGACGTCGGTCTTCATTGGAGACGTGTGCTGGAGAACATCCGCAAGATGGCGGTGGCAGGTTTAAATAATGTCAAATCAATTGGACTAAGTCGCTATCTGTTTTTGTTCACTGTTAACGAGGTGAGAGAAAAAAATGACCAAACGGAATTTGTACCTTTGTTCTTAAAAGTAGTTTTTTGACCAGACATCTTTTTTTTTTAAACAGAAGCTACTTTTACTTTTATATTTACTTATACATGAGTAAATTATAATCTTAAATAACAGTACTTTTACTTATTGAGTACAATTTTTTTCGGGAACTCTACCAACCTCTACAAATTACACATAACGTGGGCAACCATCCACACTGGAGCAATGTTTATCGTTTAACAGTAGGTCTAAATCTGTCAATCAACTGATGACCCTAATAAACTCAAGAATTTAGCCAGGGAAACACAAACTGTAGATTATTAGCCTACACAATATTAGCCTATTGGAATATAATGAAATAACAAGGGGCCTATTGCATGGCACTAGATTAACACCAGGTGATGTTTACATTTACATTTACATTTAAGTCATTTAGCAGACGCTCTTATCCAGAGCGACTTACAAATTGGTGAATTCACCTTCTGACACCCAGTGGAACAGCCACTTTACAATAGTGCATCTAAATCATTTAAGGGGGGGGGGGGGGGTGAGAAGGATTGCTTTATCCTATCCTAGGTATTCCTTGAAGAGGTGGGGTTTCAGGTGTCTCCGGAAGGTGGTGATTGACTCCGCTGTCCTGGCGTCGTGAGGGAGTTTGTTCCACCATTGGGGGGCCAGAGCAGCGAACGGTTTTGACTGCGCTGAGCATGATGCATGATGTCTCGATAAACCATCAGTACGTGATAAATTCACCAGCACAGCTGATCTCAACGACAACCATTACTGGTCTCCTCAGTACCGCTCCTTAAAAGGTGGTGTTAACTCAGTCGGAGAGCTGTATATAATGAAGAGATGCTCTCGTCTCAAAAGCAGGAAGACAGGAGACAAACTTAGGTCTGCATATTAAACCCATAGAAACGCAGTGGGCTTTATTCTGGATAGATGTTGATCACGAGTCAGCCCTCTCGCTACCACTCTTCCTCTCTGCATTAGTCCTCCCTGCAACCAAAGTCTGTTAAGATATGTTCGCCCATGGGTGGTGTTGTTATTGAGACAACCTAGTCCTTTTTGAACAAACTAATGGCTATTTATCTATTTGATAATCATTCTGTACAATAGAAATGAACTATTTCCTCATTTACCACGGCAAATCTACTGTGGCAATTTACCCAACACTGTATGAATGGAAACTAATGTTGGTGTAGCCTGGTGTTATTATTTTATTAGTTTCCTATTCATGTTATCATGTTATCATTCGTGTTATCAACAGCGTCTGGTATGGGCCTTTCTTATCAAGATCAGGAGTAAAATATCCCAGGACTGTCCATATTTGAAATGTGTAACTTAATCAGGGGAGGGGGGGGTTGAGTTATATATGTGTAACTTAATCAGGGGGGGGGGGAGGGGTTGAGTTATATATGTGTAACTTAATCAGGGGAGGGGGGTTGAGTTATATATGTGTAACTTAATCAGGGGAGGGGGGAGGGGGTTGAGTTATATATGTGTAACTTAATCAGGGGAGGGGGGGGTTGAGTTATATATGTGTAACTTAATCAGGGGGGGGGGGTTGAGAGTTATATATGTGTAACTTAATCAGGGGGGGGGGTTGAGTTATATATGTGTAACTTAATCAGGGGAGGGGGGTTGAGTTATATATGTGTAACTTAATCAGGGGAGGGGGGTTGAGTTATATATGTGTAACTTAATCAGGGGAGGGGGGGTTGAGTTATATATGTGTAACTTAATCAGGGGGGAGGGGGGTTGAGTTATATATGTGTAACTTAATCAGGGGGGAGGGGGGTTGAGTTATATATGTGTAACTTAATCAGGGGAGGGGGAGGGGTTGAGTTATATATGTGTAACTTAATCAGGGGAGGGGGGGGGGGTTGAGTTATATATGTGTAACTTAATCAGGGGAGGGGGGGGGGTTGAGTTATATATGTGTAACTTAATCAGGGAGGGGGGGTTGAGTTATATATGTGTAACTTAATCAGGGGAGGGGGGTTGAGTTATATATGTGTAACTTAATCAGGGGAGGGGGGTTGAGTTATATTATATTATTATATAATATAATATTATATGAAATGTGTAACTTAATCAAGTGACTATGTGATAGTTACTATGTGACTATGTGACTATGTGATAGTTACTATGTGACTATGTGACTATGTGATAGTTACTATGTGATAGTGACTATGTGACTATGTGACTATGTGATAGTGACTATATGATAGTGACTATGTGATAGTTACTATGTGACTATGTGACTATGTGATAGTTACTATGTGACTATGTGACTATGTGATAGTTACTATGTGACTATGTGACTATGTGATAGTTACTATGTGATAGTGACTATGTGACTATGTGACTATGTGATAGTGACTATATGATAGTGACTATGTGATAGTGGCTATATGATAGTGACTATGTGATAGTGACTATATGATAGTGACTATGTGATAGTGGCTATATGATAGTGACTATGTGATAGTGACTATATGATAGTGACTATGTGATAGTGGCTATATGATAGTGACTATGTGATAGTGACTATGTGATAGTGACTATGTGATAGTGCCTATGTGACTATGTGACTATGTGATAGTGACTATGTGATAGTGGCTATATGATAGTGACTATGTGATAGTGACTATGTGATAGTGACTATGTGATAGTGCCTATGTGACTATGTGACTATGTGATAGTGACTATGTGATAGTGACTATGTGATAGTGACTATGTGACTATGTGACTATGTGATAGTGACTATATGATAGTGACTATGTGATAGTGACTATGTGATAGTGACTATGTGATAGTGCCTATGTGACTATGTGACTATGTGATAATGACTATGTGATAGTGCCTATGTGACTATGTGACTATGTGATAGTTACTATGTGATAGTGACTATGTGACTATGTGACTATGTGATAATGACTATGTGATAGTGACTATGTGATAGTTACTATGTGACTATGTGACTATGTGATAGTTACTATGTGACTATGTGACTATGTGATAGTTACTATGTGACTATGTGACTATGTGATAGTTACTATGTGATAGTGACTATGTGACTATGTGACTATGTGATAGTGACTATATGATAGTGACTATGTGATAGTGGCTATATGATAGTGACTATGTGATAGTGACTATATGATAGTGACTATGTGATAGTGGCTATATGATAGTGACTATGTGATAGTGACTATATGATAGTGACTATGTGATAGTGGCTATATGATAGTGACTATGTGATAGTGACTATGTGATAGTGCCTATGTGACTATGTGACTATGTGATAGTGACTATGTGATAGTGGCTATATGATAGTGACTATGTGATAGTGACTATGTGATAGTGACTATGTGATAGTGCCTATGTGACTATGTGACTATGTGATAGTGACTATGTGATAGTGACTATGTGATAGTGACTATGTGACTATGTGACTATGTGATAGTGACTATATGATAGTGACTATGTGATAGTGACTATGTGATAGTGACTATGTGATAGTGCCTATGTGACTATGTGACTATGTGATAGTGACTATGTGATAGTGACTATGTGATAGTGACTATGTGATAGTGACTATGTGACTATGTGACTATGTGATAGTGACTATATGATAGTGACTATGTGATAGTGGCTATATGATAGTGACTATGTGATAGTGACTATGTGATAGTGACTATGTGATAGTGCCTATGTAACTATGTGACTATGTGATAGTGACTATGTGATAGTGGCTATATGATAGTGACTATGTGATAGTGACTATGTGATAGTGACTATGTGATAGTGCCTATGTGACTATGTGATAGTGACTATGTGATAGTGACTATGTGATATTGACTATGTGATAGTGACTATATGATAGTGACTATGTGATAGTGACTATGTGATAGTGACTATGTGATAGTGACTATATGATAGTGACAATGTGATAGTGACTATGAGATAGTGACTATGTGATAGTGACTATATGATAGTGACTATGTGATAGTGACTCTGTGACTATGTGATAGTGACTATGTGATATTGACTATGTGACTATGTGATAGTGACTATGTGACTATGTGATAGTGACTATGTGATAGTGACTATGTGATAGTGACTATGTGACTATGTGATAGTGACTATGTGACTATGTGATAGTGACTATGTGACTATGTGATAGTGACTATGTGACTATGTGACTATGTGACTATGTGATAGTGACTATGTGATAGTGACTATGTGATAGTGACTATATGATAGTGACTATGTGATAGTGACTATGTGATAGTGACTATGTGATAGTGGCTATATGATAGTGACTATGTGATAGTGACTATGTGATAGTGACTTTGTGACTATGTGACTATGTGATAGTGACTATGTGACTATGTGATAGTGACTATGTGACTATGTGATAGTGACTATGTGATAGTGACTATGTGATAGTGATATTGACTATGTGACTATGTGATAGTGACTATGTGATAGTGACTACGTGACTATGTGATAGTGACTATGTGATAGTGACTATGTGATAGTGACTATATGATAGTGACTATGTGATAGTGACTATGTGATAGTGACTATGTGATAGTGACTATGTGATAGTGACTCTGTGATAGTGACTATGTGATAGTGACTATGTGATAGTGACTATGTGATAGTGACTATGTGATAGTGTGATAGTGACTATGTGATAGTATGATAGTGACTATGTGATAGTGTGATAGTGACTATGTGATAGTGTGATAGTGACTATGTGATAGTATGATAGTGACTATGTGATAGTGACTATGTGATAGTATGATAGTGACTATGTGATAGTGTGATAGTGACTATGTGATAGTGTGATAGTGACTATGTGATAGTGTGATAGTGACTATGTGATAGTATGATAGTGACTATGTGATAGTATGATAGTGACTATGTGATAGTGTGATAGTGACTATGTGATAGTATGATAGTGACTATGTGATAGTGACTATTTGATAGTATGATAGTGACTATGTGATAGTGTGATAGTGACTATGTGATAGTGACTATTTGATAGGGTCTCATCATCATTTACCAAATAACTCAGCCAGCCTGAATAGCTTTCACACACACACACACACACACACACACACACACACACACACACACACACACACACACACACACACACACACACACACACACACACACACACACACACACACACACACACACACACACACACACACACAGTGAGAGAGAGAGTAAGATGCCTCCCTGAGTCGCCCTGAATAGATTTCACACACGAGAGAGAGAGAGAGAGAGAGAGAGAGAGAGAGAGAGAGAGAGAGAGAGAGAGAGAACAGCCAGACCCAGCTATGATCTCCCTCCAGACATGTCTCTCCCTCATTCATCATCTGACTCTACAAAGATGGCCACAGCTTGAAAATAGAGATTATATTCTCCTTCACAATGATGGTTCTCAGTCACCCCTCCTTTGGGCGGTGTGTTTTCCGTGTGTGTGTGTGTGTGTGTGTGTGCGTGCGTGTTATACAGGACAGATATGTCCCATCCCTGTCAGACAGCAGGGTGAGCCCAACCCAGTGGACAAATGAAATGGGTCCCCACATTGCTTAAAGGGCCTAGCTGTCAGCAGTCCAAAGGGATTAGACCATTCAGCGCCTCCATATTGTTCTCCAGGCTACAATAGATGCATGAGGCCCAGTCTCTTTGTCATCGACTCTGTTGTGAAGCTGTGCTGAGGTTAACAAAGGTGTAACACACCTGTGACTGTGGATTAAAACCCCTTTTTTCCCCTCTCTTTTCTTCTTCTCTCTCTCTCTCTCTCTCTCTCTCGTTTTTTTCTTCTTCTCTCTCTTCCTTGACACATGGCCTTTGGCTGTGTCCTCGGCCACATCAAAAAGAGTTTCCATGGCAGCAGGTGCTAACACCTAGAGAATATGTTTTTTTTTCTTCTGATAACCAACCCACAACATATTTTTAGAGCAGCTATTGTACTATTCTTTCTCCTTAAGTTAGCGCTATACAATACATGATGAACTTAGCTGAGTGTAGATCATCACCGTGGGATCCGAGCCCTAGTTGTGTGGTTATGTAGTTATTAGAATAGGTATATGGAATGATTACATGGAGAGGAGATGGTTACATGGAGATGAGATGATTACATGGAGATGAGATGGTTACATGGAGATGAGATGATTACATGGAGAGGAGATGGTTACATGGAGATGAGATGATTACATGGAGATGAGATGGTTCCATAGATATGAGATGGAGATGAGATGGTTACATGGAGATGAGATGGAGATGAGATGGTTACATGTAGATGAGATGGAGATGAGATGGTTACATGTAGATGAGATGGTTACATGGAGATGAGATGGTTACATGGAGATGAGATGGAGATGAGATTGTTACATGTAGATGAGATGGAGATGAGATGGTTACATGTAGATGAGATGGAGATGAGATGGTTACATGGAGATGAGATGGTTACATGGAGATGAGATGGAGATGAGATTGTTACATGTAGAGGAGATGGTTGCATGTAGATGAGATGGTTACATGGAGATGAGATGGTTACATGTAGATGAGATGGTTACATGGAGATGAGATGGTTACATGGAGATGAGATGGAGATGAGATGGTTACATGTAGAGGAGATGGAGATGAGATGGTTACATGTAGAGGAGATGGAGATGAGATGGTTACATGTAGATGAGATGGTTACATGGAGATGAGATGGTTACATGTAGATGAGATGGTTACATGGAGATGAGATGGTTACATGGAGATGAGATGGAGATGAGATGGTTACATGTAGATGAGATGGAGATGAGATGGTTACATGTAGATGAGATGGATACATGGAGATGAGATGGTTACATGGAGATGAGATGGAGATGATATGGTTACATGTAGATGAGATGGTTACATGTAGAGGAGATGGTTACATGTAGATGAGATGGTTACATGGAGATGAGATGGTTACATGTAGATGAGATGGTTACATGTAGAGGAGATGGTTACATGTAGATGAGATGGTTACATGGAGATGAGATGGTTACATGGAGATGAGATGGTTACATATAGAGGGGATGGTTACATGTAGATGAGATGGTTACATGTAGATGAGATGGTTACATGGAGATGAGATGGAGATGAGATGGTTACATGTAGATGAGATGGTTACATGTAGAGGAGATGGTTCCATGGAGATGAGATGGAGATGAGATGGTTACATGTAGAGGAGATGGTTACATGGAGATGAGATGGTTACATGGAGATGAGATGGTTACATGTAGAGGAGATGGTTACATGGAGATGAGATGGTTACATGGAGATGAGTTGGAGATGAGATGGTTACATGGAGATGAGATGGTTACATGTAGATGAGATGGTTACATGTAGATGAAATGGTTATATGGAGATGAGATGGAGATGGTTGCATGTTGATGAGTTGGTTACATGTAAATGAGATGGTTACATGTAGATGAAATGGTTATATGGAGATGAGATGGTTACATGTAGATGAGATGGTTACATGGAGATGAGATGGTTCCATGGAGATGAGATGGAGATGAGATGGTTATATGTAGAGGAGATGGTTACATGTAGAGGATATGGTTACATGTTGAGGAGATGGTTACATGGAGATGAGATGGTTACATGTAGAGGAGATGGTTACATGTAGAGGAGTTGGTTACATGTAGAGGAGATGGTTACATGTAGAGGAGATGGTTACATGTAGAGGAGATGTATACATGTAGAGGAGATGGTTACATGGAGATGAGATGGTTACATGTAGAGGATATGGTTACATGTTGAGGAGATGGTTACATGGAGATGAGATGGTTACATGTAGAGGAGATGGTTACATGTAGAGGAGTTGGTTACATGTAGAGGAGATGGTTACATGTAGAGGAGATGGCTACATGTAGAGGAGATGTATACATGTAGAGGAGATGGTTACATGGAGATGAGATGGTTACATGTAGAGGAGATGGTTACATGTAGAGGAGATGGTTACATGGAGATGAGATGGTTACATGTAGAGGAGATGGTTACATGGAGATGAGATGGTTACAGATGGTTACATGGAGATGAGATGGTTACATGGAGATGAGATGGTTACATGTAGAGGAGATGGTTACAGATGGTGACATGGAGATGAGATGGTAACATGGAGATGAGATGGTTACAGATGGTTACATGGAGATGAGATGGTTACATGGAGATGAGATGGTTACAGATGGTTACATAGAGATGAGATGGTTACATGTAGAGGAGATGGTTACATGTAGAGGAGATGGTTACATGTAGAGGATATGATTAATTGTTGAGGAGATGGTTAAATGTAGAGGAGATGGTTACATGTAGAGGAGGTGGTTTACATGTAGAGGAGATGGTTACATGTAGAGGAGTTGGTTACATGTAGAGGAGATGGTTACATGTAGAGGAGATGGTTACATGTAGAGGAGATGGTTACATGTAGAGGAGATGGTTACATGTAGAGGAGTTGGTTACATGTAGAGGAGATGGTTACATGTAGAGGAGATGGTTACATGGAGATGAGATGGTTACATGTAGAGGAGATGGATACATGTAGAGGAGATGGTTACATGGAGTTGAATTGGTTACAGATGGTTACATGTAGATGAGATGGTTACATGTAGAGGAGATGGTTACATGTAGATGAGATGGTTACATGGAGATGAGATGGTTACAGATGGTTACATGGAGATGAGATGGTTACATGTAGAGGAGATGGTTACATGGAGATGAGATGGTTACAGATGGTTACATGGAGATGAGATGGTTACAGATGGTTACATGGAGATGAGATGGTTACATGTAGAGGAGATGGTTACATGTAGAGGAGATGGTTACATGTAGAGTATATGATTACTTGTTGAGGTGATGGTTACATGTAGAGGAGATGGTTACATGTAGAGGAGGTGGTTACATGTAGAGGAGATGGTTACATGTAGAGGAGATGGTTACATGTAGAGGAGATGGTTACATGTCGTGGATATGGTTACATGTAGAGGAGATAGTTACATGGAGATGAGATGGTTACATGGAGATGAGATGGAGATGAGATGGTTACATGTAGAGGAGATGGTTACATGTAGAGGAGATGGTTACATGTAGAGGAGATGGTTACATGTAGATGAGATGGTTACATGGAGATGAGATGGTTACATGTAGAGGAGATGGTTACATGGAGATGAGATGGTTACATGTAGAGGAAATGGTTACATGAATGTTGTCAGAGAGGATTCTGAGTTTGCAATAGACCCAAACAGCCAAAACACAAAGTCTTACCTGCAATAAAAGTCCATATAAGAAACTCGACACACAGTGATCTCTAATGAACCAGCCTAAAATTGTAAGAACTGAACAAGGTGCTTTTATGCAAAACGGCATTGAAATGTTCAAATCATGAATATTGTTTTTTTTTTATTTTTTACCTTTATTTAACTATGCAAGTCAGTTAAGAACAAATTCGTATTTTCAATGACAGCCTAGGAACAGTGGGTTAACTGCCTGTTCAAGGGCAGAATGACAGATTTGTACCTTGTCAGCTCAGGGATTCGAACTTGCAACCATCTAACCACTAGGCTACCCTGCCACCTCTACACTCCAACCACTAGGCTACCCTTCCACCTCTACACTCTAACCACTAGGCTACCTGCCACCTCTACACTCTAACCACTAGGCTACCCTGCCACCTCTACACTCTAACCACTAGGCTACCCTGCCACCTCTACACTCTAACCAGTAGGCTACCCTGCCACCTCTACACTCTAACCACTAGGCTACCCTGCCGCCTCTACACTCTAACCACTAGGCTACCCTGCCACCTCTACACTCTAACCACTAGGCTACCCTGCCGCCTCTACACTCTAACCACTAGGCTACCCTGCCACCTCTACACTCTAACCACTAGGCTACCTGCCACCTCTACACTCTAACCACTAGGCTACCTGCCACCTCTACACTCTAACCACTAGGCTACCTACCACCTCTACACTCTAACCACTAGGCTACCTGCCACCTCTACACTCTAACCACTAGGCTACCCTGCCACCTCTACACTCTAACCACTAGGCTACCTGCCGCCTCTACACTCTAACCACTAGGCTACCTGCCACCTCTACACTCTAACCACTAGGCTACCTGCCTCCTCTACACTCTAACCACTAGGCTACCTGCCTCCTCTACACTCTAACCACTAGGCTACCCTGCCTCCTCTACACTCTAACCACTAGGCTACCCTGCCGCCTCTACACTCTAACCACTAGGCTACCCTGCCGCCTCTACACTCTAACCACTAGGCTACCCTGCCGCCTCTACACTCTAACCACTAGGCTACCCTGCCACCTCTACACTCTAACCACTAGGCTACCTGCCGACTCTACACTCTAACCACTAGGCTACCCTGCCGCCTCTACACTCTAACCACTAGGCTACCCTGCCGCCTCTACACTCTAACCATAGGCTACCCTGCCACCTCTACACTCTAACCACTAGGCTACCCTGCCGCCTCTACACTCTAACCACTAGGCTACCCTGCCGCCTCTACACTCTAACCACTAGGCTACCCTGCCGCCTCTACACTCTAACCACTAGGCTACCCTGCCACCTCTACACTCTAACCACTAGGCTACCCTGCCGCCTCTACACTCTAACCACTAGGCTACCCTGCCGCCTCTACACTCTAACCACTAGGCTACCCTGCCGCCTCTACACTCTAACCACTAGGCTACCCTGCCGCCCCACAAGGTCAATCATTCCAAACAATCCAATTGCACGTTTGTAACGTTCCGGATCATACCGAAGGCCCAGATAAACATCAGAAAAGATCGCTTACCGAGCCATCAGCCTTATTTTGACAAGCCGACATGACCTTTCACCTCCTGGTAGACAACGGACTGTCAGAGTCTCTGACAGAGCCCTCCAAGCAACTAAAGCACCGGGTCTCTAGATCCAACTGGCGTTGTTTTAAGAGGGCTGAAAATCCTTGTGACCACTTCAGAACACAAGAGGGTCCGGGTCCCCAAATGGCACCCTATTCTAATGTAGTGCACTACTTTTGACCAGAACTTTATGAAAACGCTGTCAGCTCTGGTCGAAAGCAGGGCACTAGAAAAGGGTGCCATTTGGGGCACAGAGAGATTTCATGGGTATCATGTGTAGAACGTGATGTCTGAGAAATAGCGAGCATAAAGGGAGGATTTTAATTGAGATAAAGTTTCTCACTTTGTTTATTGCTTTTGAAGTGGAACACGTTTTTAGTCTACAACAAAGAAACTGAACATTTTATGAAGAGGATGTCAAACTCTTGGTCAAAATGGCATATGTAGAATAATATACATAATAATAATATAATAATATATATATTATAGTATATAAGCATTTTCAGGTGCTTCTACACCTGCATTGCTTGCTGTTTGGGGTTTTAGGCTGGGTTTCTGTACAGCACTTTGAGATACAGTGCATTGCGAAAGTATTCGGCCCCCTTGAACTTTGCGACCTTTTGCCACATTTCAGGCTTCAAACATAAAGATATAAAACTGTATTTTTTTTGTGAAGAATCAACAACAAGTGGGACACAATCATGAAGTGGAACGACATTTATTGGATATTTCAAACTTTTTTAACAAATCAAAAACTGAAAAATTGGGCATGCAAAATTATTCAGCCCCCTTAAGTTAATACTTTGTAGCGCCACCTTTTTATATCTTTATGTTTGAAGCCTGAAATGTGGGAAAAGGTCGCAAAGTTCAAGGGGGCCGAATACTTTCGCAAGGCACTGTATCAGCTGATGTACGAAGGGATTTGATACTCTCTGTACAGTGTACATGGAGGCAGAAACAGAGCAGGCAGGTAGACTGCAGGTAGACTGCAGGTAGACTGCAGGTAGACTGCAGGTAGACTACAGGTAGACTACAGGTAGACTGCAGGTAGACTGCAGGTAGACTGCAGGTAGACTGCAGGTAGACTACAGGTAGACTGCAGGTAGACTACAGGTAGACTACAGGTAGACTATAGGTAGACTGCAGGTAGACTGCAGGTAGACTGCAGGTAGACTACAGGTAGACTACAGGTAGACTATAGGTAGACTACAGGTAGACTTCAGGTAGACTGCAGGTAGACTGCAGGTAGACTATAGGTAGACTATAGGTAGACTGCAGGTACACTGCGGGTAGACTGCAGGTAGACTATAGGTAGACTATAGGTAGACTGCAGGTAGACTGCAGGTAGACTATAGGTAGACTACAGGTAGACTACAGGTAGACTGCAGGTAGACTACAGGTAGACTATAGGTAGACTGCAGGTAGACTACAGGTAGACTGCAGGTAGACTGCAGGTAGACTGCAGGTAGACTACAGGTAGACTGCAGGTAGACTACAGGTAGACTGCAGGTAGACTACAGGTAGACTGCAGGTAGACTACAGGTAGATTACAGGTAGACTGCAGGCTGTGACAGACTAAAGAGTACAGTGAGATATCAGCTGATGTACGAAGGATTTTATAAATACATTTGATTTGATTTTGATTTGATGATTCTCTGTATACTTAGTCATCAACGTTACTCATCATTAACGACAAGTCTAAATCTGCATCCCCAATTTCACCCTATTCCCTATATAGTGCACTGTTTTTGACAAGGGTTTATAGAGATCTGGTCAAAAGTATTGCACTATATAGAGAATAGGGTGACATTTAGGGACAGGGCCCAAGGCTCATGATGGGGTTGCTTGGCAACCAGGCAAGTCCTCATGTCTTATTAACAGGGTAGTATATATAGATATATATTATATAGATTTATATTATATAGATTTATATTATAAAGATATATATTATATAGATATATATATTATATAGATGTATATTATATAGATTTATATTATATAGATTTATATTATATAGATATATAATATATAGATTTATATTATATAGATATATATTATATAGATTTACATCTGAACACCTGACGCATCACAAAGTAACCAAGTACCTCTATTCAATCCAATACTGATTTCCAGGTTGAGAGTAAATAACGAGAGAGAGAGAGAGAGCATACTGGGGTCATAAGTTGCTTCTTCTAGACTAGTGCTTCCTGAATGAGGTTTCAGAACCACCTAGTGGGTGAGGACTGACTCCTCTTCAACCATGGCTAGAAACGGTTGACTCCCCCCCCCCCTCCCCCCACAACAAAAAAACATCCAAAGACTTCATCTCTGTGTCCCCTTTGGCACCCTACACAGTGCACTATTTAGTGAATAGGGTGGCCGATGTGTGTTCCGTCTCTGTGGGCTCAGGTCACCCTTACTGACAGAGACGCTAGGCCAGTTAGCATCCTGGGGTGGATTACCTGTCAGCCTGTCCTTGGAGAGCCTTCCGGGCCTTATAGCCTTATAGTGTATCAGATGGCATGTTAATTACTGTGCCTTCAGAAAAATATGGGCTGGACCAGGCTGTGCTGATGGATCGGTGTGTATCACAAGAGGTTGGTGGCGCCTGAATTGGTGACGAGGCTCGTGGTAAAAGCTGGAGCAGAATCAGTGGAATGGTATCAAATACATCAAACACATGGTGTGTGTGAGCTGTCCTCCCCTCAGCAGTGTGTGTCTCGGTGTGTGTGTGTCTCTGTTTTTGTCTCTGTGTGTGTGTGTGTGTCTCGGTGTGTGTTTGTCTCTGTGCGTGCTTTGTGTGTGTGTCATCTGCAGGTAATGGGTCAGATGCACCCACATGGAGGTGGGAGAACAGCCTGGTCTCATAGACTAGACGTAACATAGTGATCATGTTTGCCTACTGCCTGACTCATCTCATATGTATATACTGTATTCTATTCTACTGTATTTTAGTCAATGTCACTCCGACATTGCTCATCCTAATATTTATGTATTTCTAAATTCCATTATTTTACTTTTAGATTTGTGTGCATTGTTGTGAATTGTTAGATTATACTGTACTGTTGGAGCTAGGAACACAAGCAATAACATCTGATAAATATGTGTTTGTGACCAATACAATTTGATTTGTAAATCCAGACCCTTCCTTGTAGATAACCCTTCCCCTAACCTTAAACCCTTTTAGTTAACCCATAACATAACTAACGTTTGCCACCAAGCTGGAATTAGAAACATATCAAATATTTTGGAATATCATAACATATTGTGCGTTTTGTAATTCGTAACCTATCATACAACATTGATTGATGGACATCCACAAATTGATACATTCCATTCGAAACATAACATATCTTACCTAATTGTGCGTCTCGGGTTTTCGTACAGAATAATACAAAATGCTCTGAGACCAGGTTGGAGAGAAACACACATTTTTGGAGGTATTGTGGACCAGACACATTACAGTTGAGTAAATCCACAGGTTACCTTCGCCCCTCTTCTTCTCCTCGTTTTGAAGCGAGGTTTATGGCGAAGGCGATTGTCCTTTTTGACTACTTCTTTCAAGACTAGGACTCCTCTTCAGGCTGCGTCCCATATGACACCTTCTCTATAGTGCACTGCTTTTGACCAGGGCCCACAGTGTCTACATAATGAATAGGGTGCCATTTGGGACTATCAGTACTTCCCATTGTGGGCGTGAATGAGAAGTCGGGCCAGCCGGGACAAATCAAGATCTATCAAGATGGTCCATCTTCATTAACATGGCTACTGTCACACAACTGATCAGTCAAACTGTGTGTGTGTGTGTGTGTGTGTGTGTGTGTGTGTTAACAGTAGCAGAAGCCCCTTATAATGACAGGAGAACAGACAGGAGGGCATTTGACCTACTACCCTCATTGACCTTTAACCTCAACCAACCCCCAGCCGTCCTCCTCACAACCCCTGGCTGACCTCATCCCTATCCCTCAGAACACACACACACACACACACACACACACACACACACACACACACACACACACACACACACACACACACACACACACACACACACACACACACACACACACACACACACACACACACACACACACACCTCAGAACACACACACACCTCAGAACACACACACACCTCAGAACACACACACACACACACACACACACACACACACACACACACACACACACACACACACACACACACACACACACACACACACACACACACACACACACACACACACACACACACACACACACACACACACACACACACACACACACACACCTCAGAACCCTCATTCCACCCTACTAAACCACAGAAAAACCCCTCCTCCCCTCAAACCTCGAACACACCCTGCCAGTCTACAAAGCCCTTAGCTCTCAGACCCCCCTCTCTGCCCCGTCAGATCAAAGCACCTTGGGGGTTGAGAGTGAGCTGACCCGTGGGACGGCCAGAGGACCCTGCTGTTTGGCTGGCCCACGGTGTGAAAAGAGACAAACACAGTGTGCCCACCAGTGTATTTCTGTGTGAGCCTGTGAATGTGTCCTGTTATATACTTCCCGCTAGGATGTAGATAACAGACTTCCTGCTAGGCTGTAGATGACAGACTTCTCACTAGGATGTAGATAACAGACTTCCTGCTAGGCTGTAGATGACAGACTTCTCACTAGGATGTAGATAACAGACTTCCTGCTAGGCTGTAGATGACAGACTTCCTTCCTGCTAGGCTGTAGATGACAGACTTCCTGCTAGGATGTAGATGACAGACTTCCTGCTAGGATGCAGATGACAGACTTCCTGCTAGGATGTAGATGACAGACTTACTGCTAGGCTGTAGATGACAGACTTCCTGCTAGGATGTAGATGACAGACTTACTGCTAGGATGTAGATGACAGACTTCCTGCTAGGCTGTAGATGACAGACTTCCTGCTAGGCTGTAGATGACAGACTTCCCGCTAGGCTGTAGATGACAGACTTCCTGCTAGGCTGTAGATGACAGACTTCCTGCTAGGCTGTAGATGACAGACTTCCTTCCTGCTAGGCAGTGGATGACAGACTTCCTGCTAGGATGTAGATGACAGACTTCCTTCCTGCTAGGCTGTAGATGACAGACTTCCTGCTAGGCTGTAGATGACAGACTTCATGCTAGGCTGTAGATGACAGACTTCCTGCTAGGCTGTAGATGACAGACTTCCTGCTAGGATGTAGATGACAGACTTCCTGCTAGGATGTAGATGACAGACTTCCTTCCTGCTAGGATGTAGATGACAGACTTCCTGCTAGGCTGTAGATGACAGACTTCCTTCCTGCTAGGCTGTAGATGACAGACTTCCTGCTAGGCTGTAGATGACAGACTTCCTGCTAGGCTGTAGATGACAGACTTCCTTCCTGCTAGGCTGTAGATGACAGACTTCCTTCCTGCTAGGCTGTAGATAACAGACTTCCTGCTAGGCTGTAGATGACAGACTTCCTTCCTGCTAGGCTGTAGATAACAGACTTCCTGCTAGGCTGTAGATAACAGACTTCCTGCTAGGCTGTAGATGACAGACTTCCTTCCTGCTAGGCTGTAGATGACAGACTTCCTTCCTGCTAGGCTGTAGATAACAGACTTCCTGCTAGGCTGTAGATGACAGACTTCCTGCTAGGCTGTAGATGACAGACTTCCTGCTAGGATGTAGATGACAGACTTCCTTCCTGCTAGGATGTAGATAACAGACTTCCTGCTAGGCTGTAGATGACAGACTTCCTGCTAGGCTGTAGATGACAGACTTCCTGCTAGGATGTAGATGACAGACTTCCTTCCTGCTAGGATGTAGATAACAGACTTCCTGCTAGGCTGTAGATGACAGACTTCCTGCTAGGCTGTAGATGACAGACTTCCTGCTAGACTGTAGATGACAGACTTCCTGCTAGGCAGTGGATGACAGACTTCCTGCTAGGCTGTAGATGACAGACTTCCTTCCTGCTAGGCTGTAGATGACAGACTTCCTGCTAGGCCGTAGATGACAGACTTCCTTCCTGCTAGGCTGTAGATGACAGACTTCATGCTAGGCTGTAGATGACAGACTTCCTGCTAGGCTGTAGATGACAGACTTCCTGCTAGGCTGTAGATGACAGACTTCCTGCTAGGCTGTAGATGACAGACTTCCTGCTAGGCTGTAGATGACAGACTTCCTGCTAGGCTGTAGATGACAGACTTCCTGCTAGGCTGTAGATGACAGACTTCCTGCTAGGCTGTAGATGACAGACTTCCTGCTAGGCTGTAGATGACAGACTTCCTGCTAGGCTGTAGATGACAGACTTCCTGCTAGGCTGTAGATGACAGACTTCCTGCTAGGATGTAGATGACAGACTTCCTTCCCGCTAGGCTGTAGATGACAGACTTCCTTCCTGCTAGGCTGTAGATGACAGACTTCCTGCTAGGCTGTAGATGACAGACTTCCTGCTAGGCTGTAGATGACAGACTTCCTTCCCGCTAGGCTGTAGATGACAGACTTCCTGCTAGGATGTAGATAACAGACTTCCTGCTAGGCTGTAGATGACAGACTTCCTGCTAGGCTGTAGATGACAGACTTCCTGCTAGACTGTAGATGACAGACTTCCTGCTAGGCAGTGGATGACAGACTTCCTGCTAGGCTGTAGATGACAGACTTCCTGCTAGGCTGTAGATGACAGACTTCCTGCTAGGCTGTAGATGACAGACTTCCTGCTAGGCTGTAGATGACAGACTTCCTTCCTGCTAGGCTGTAGATGACAGACTTCCTGCTAGGCTGTAGATGACAGACTTCCTGCTAGGCTGTAGATGACAGACTTCCTTCCTGCTAGGCTGTAGATGACAGACTTCCTGCTAGGCTGTAGATGACAGACTTCCCGCTAGGATGTAGATGACAGACTTCCTGCTAGGCTGTAGATGACAGACTTCCTGCTAGTCTGTAGATGACAGACTTCCTTCCTGCTAGGCTGTAGATGACAAACTTCCTTCCCGCTAGGCTGTAGATAACAGACTTCCTGCTAGGATGTAGATGACAGACTTCCTGCTAGGCTGTAGATGACAGACTTCCTGCTAGGCTGTAGATGACAGACTTCCTGCTAGGCTGTAGATGACAGACTTCCTGCTAGGCTGTAGATGACAGACTTCCTGCTAGGCTGTAGATGACAGACTTCCTGCTAGGCTGTAGATGACAAACTTCCTTCCCGCTAGGCTGTAGATAACAGACTTCCTGCTAGGATGTAGATGACAGACTTCCTTCCTGCTAGGCTGAAGATGACAGACTTCCTGCTAGGCTGTAGATGACAGACTTCCTTCCTGCTAGGCTGTAGATGACAGACTTCCTGCTAGGCTGTAGATGACAGACTTCCTGCTAGGCAGTGGATGACAGACCATGTGACAACTGCAGTCTGGGAGAGGCTGTCCTCTCTGTGGCAGGATGAGTGGAGTGGCTGGCTGTCCTCTCTGTGACAGGATGAATAGAGTGACTGGCTGTCCTCTCTGTGGCAGGATGAATAGAGTGGCTGGCTGTCCTCTCTGTGGCAGGATGAATAGAGTGGCTGGCTGTCCTCTCTGTGGCAGGATGAATGGAGTGGCTGGCTGTCCTCTCTGTGGCAGGATGAATAGAGTGGCTGGCTGTCCTCTCTGTGACAGGATGAATGTAGTGGCTGGCTGTCCTCTCTGTGGCAGGATGAATAGACTGGCTGGCTGTCCTCTCTGTGGCAGGATGAATAGAGTGGCTGGCTGTCCTCTCTGTGGCAGGATGAATGTAGCGGCTGACTGTCCTCTCTGTGGCAGGATGAATAGAGTGGCTGGCTGTCCTCTCTGTGGCAGGATGAATAGAGTGGCTGGCTGTCCTCTCTGTGACAGGATGAATGGAGTGGCTGGCTGTCCTCTCTGTGGCAGGATGAATGTAGCGGCTGACTGTCCTCTCTGTGGCAGGATGAATAGAGTGGCTGGCTGTCCTCTCTGTGGCAGGATGAATAGAGTGGCTGGCTGTCCTCTCTGTGACAGGATGAATGGAGTGGCTGGCTGTCCTCTCTGTGGCAGGATGAATAGAGTGGCTGGCTGTCCTCTCTGTGGCAGGATGAATAGAGTGGCTGGCTGTCCTCTCTGTGACAGGATGAATGGAGTGGCTGGCTGTCCTCTCTGTGACAGGATGAATGGAGTGGCTGGCTGTCCTCTCTGTGGCAGGATGAATAGAGTGGCTGGCTGTCCTCTCTGTGGCAGGATGAATAGAGTGGCTGGCTGTCCTCTCTGTGGCAGGATGAATAGAGTGGCTGGCTGTCCTCTCTGTGACAGGATGAATGTAGTGGCTGGCTGTCCTCTCTGTGGCAGGATGAATAGAGTGGCTGGCTGTCCTCTCTGTGGCAGGATGAATAGAGTGGCTGGCTGTCCTCTCTGTGGCAGGATGAATAGAGTGGCTGGCTGTCCTCTCTGTGGCAGGATGAATAGAGTGGCTGGCTGTCCTCTCTGTGGCAGGATGAATAGAGTGGCTGGCTGTCCTCTCTGTGGCAGGATGAGTGGAGTGGCTGGCTGTCCTCTCTGTGGCAGGATGAATAGAGTGGCTGGCTGTCCTCTCTGTGACAGGATGAATGGACTGGCTGGCTGTCCTCTCTGTGACAGGATGAATGGAGTGGCTGGCTGTCCTCTCTGTGACAGGATGAATGTAGTGGCTGGCTGTCCTCTCTGTGGCAGGATGAATAGA
>NC_088241.1:65834807-65899807 GCF_036934945.1 Oncorhynchus masou masou | reverse complement strand
CCCTCCTCCTCTATCATTCCCCCCTCCCTCCTCCTCTGTCATTCCCGCTCCTCCTCTGTCATTCCCCCCTCCTCCTCTGTCGTTCCCTCTCCTCCTCTATCATTCCTCCCTCCTCCTCTGTCATTCCCCCTCCCTCATCCGCTGTCATTCATCCCTCCTCCTCTGTCGTTCCCCCTCCTCCTCTGTCATTCCCCCTCCTCCTCTGTCATTCCCCCTCCCTCCTCCTCTGTCATTCCTCCCTCCTCCTCTGTCATTCCCCCTCCTCCTCTATCATTCCCCCTCCTCCTCTGTCATTCCCCCTCCCTCCTCCTCTGTCATTCCCCCTCCTCCTCTGTCATTCCCCCTCCTCCTCTGTCATTCCCCCTCCTCCTCTGTCATTCCCCCTCCTCCTCTGTCGTTCCTCCCTCCTCTATCTGTCATTCCCCCTCCTCCTCTGTCATTCCCCCTCCTCCTCTGTCATTCCCCCTCCCTCCTCCTCTGTCATTCCCCCTCCTCCTCTGTCATTCCCCCTCCTCCTCTGTCATTCCCCCTCCTCCTCTATCATTCCCCCTCCCTCCTCCTCTGTCATTCCCCCTCCTCCTCTGTCATTCCCCCTCCTCCTCTGTCATTCCCTCCTCCTCCTCTATCATTCCTCCCTCCTCCTCTGTCATTCCCCCTCCTCCTCTGTCATTCCCCCCCCCCTCCTCCTCTGTCATTCCCCCTCCCTCCTCCTCTGTCATTCCCCCTCCTCCTCTGTCATTCCCCCTCCCTCCTCCTCTGTCATTCCCCCTCCTCCTCTGTCATTCCCCCTCCCTCCTCCTCTGTCATTCCCCCTCCCTCCTCCTCTGTCATTCCCCCTCCCTCCTCCTCTGTCATTCCCCCTCCTCCTCTGTCATTCCCCCTCCCTCCTCCTCTGTCATTCCCCCTCCTCCTCTGTCATTCCCCCTCCCTCCTCCTCTGTCATTCCCCCTCCTCCTCTGTCATTCCCCCTCCTCCTCTGTCATTCCCCCCCTCCTCCTCTATCATTCCCCCTCCTCCTCTGTCATTTCCCTCCTCCTCTGTCATTCCCCCTCCTCCTCTATCATTCCTCCCTCCTCCTCTGTCATTCCCCCTCCCTCCTCCTCTGTCATTCCCCCTCCTCCTCTGTCATTCCCCCTCCTCCTCTGTCATTCCCCCTCCTCCTCTGTCGTTCCCCCCCCTCCTCCTCTGTCATTCCCCCTCCTCCTCTGTCATTCCCCCTCCTCCTCTGTTATTCCCCCTCCTCCTCTATCATTCCCCCTCCTCCTCTGTCATTCCCCCTCCCTCCTCCTCTGTCATTCCCCCTCCTCCTCTGTCGTTCCCCTCCTCCTCTATCATTCCTCCCTCCTCCTCTGTCATTCCCCCTCCCTCCTCCTCTGTCATTCCCCCTCCTCCTCTGTCATTCCCCCTCCTCCTCTGTCGTTCCCCCTCCTCCTCTGTCATTCCCCCTCCTCCTCTGTCATTCCCCCTCCTCCTCTATCATTCCTCCCTCCTCCTCTGTCATTCCCCCCTCCCTCCTCCTCTGTCATTCCCCCTCCTCCTCTGTCATTCCCCCTCCTCCTCTGTCATTCCCCCTCCTCCTCTGTCATTCCCCCCTCCTCCTCTATCATTCCCCCTCCCTCCTCCTCTGTCATTCCTCCCTCCTCCTCTGTCATTCCCCCTCCTCCTCTATCATTCCTCCCTCCTCCTCTGTCATTCCCCCTCCCTCCTCCTCTGTCATTCCCCCTCCTCCTCTGTCATTCCCCCTCCTCCTCTGTCATTCCCCCTCCTCCTCTGTCATTCCCCCTCCTCCTCTGTCATTCCCCCTCCTCCTCTGTTATTCCCCCTCCTCCTCTATCATTCCCCCCCTCCTCCTCTGTCATTCCCCCTCCCTCCTCCTCTGTCATTCCCCCTCCTCCTCTGTCGTTCCCTCTCCTCCTCTATCATTCCTCCCTCCTCCTCTGTCATTCCCCCCCCTCCTCCTCTGTCATTCCCCCTCCTCCTCTGTCATTCCCCCTCCTCCTCTGTCATTCCCCCTCCTCCTCTGTCATTCCCCCTCCTCCTCTGTCATTCCCCCTCCTCCTCTGTCATTCCCCCTCCTCCTCTGTCATTCCCCCCCTCCTCCTCTGTTATTCCCCCTCCTCCTCTATCATTCCCCCTCCTCCTCTGTCATTCCCCCCTCCTCCTCTGTCATTCCCCCCTCCCTCCTCCTCTGTCATCCTCCTCTCACTCCATTTTTTTCCTCCTCCTTTGTTGTTTCCTCCTCTGCTGTTTTTCCCCAACATTCCCTCTCTTTCTCCTGGCACAGTCAGCGCAGGTTGGCACCCAAGAGCCAGGCCACCAGAGGGATAGGCTAACAGGCAACCAGAGGGTTAGGCTAACAGGCAACCAGAGGGTTAGGCTAACAGGCAACCAGAGGGTTAGGCTAACAGGCAACCAGAGGGTTAGGCTAACAGGCAACCAGAGGGTTAGGCTAACAGGCAACCAGAGGGTTAGGCTAACAGGTAACCAGATGGCTAGGCTAACAGGCAACCAGAGGGTTAGGCTAACAGGCAACCAGAGGGCTAGGCTAACAGGCAACCAGAGGGTTAGGCTAACAGGCAACCAGAGGGTTAGGCTAACAGGCAACCAGATGGCTAGGCTAACAGGCAACCAGAGGGTTAGGCTAACAGGCAACCAGAGGGTTAGGCTAACAGGCAACCAGAGGGCTAGGCTAACAGGCAACCAGAGGGTTAGGCTAACAGGCAACCAGAGGGCTAGGCTAACAGGCAACCAGAGGGTTAGGCTAACAGGCAACCAGAGGGTTAGGCTAACAGGCAACCAGATGGCTAGGCTAACAGGCAACCAGAGGGTTAGGCTAACAGGCAACCAGAGGGTTAGGCTAACAGGCAACCAGATGGCTAGGCTAACAGGCAACCAGATGGCTAGGCTAACAGGCAACCAGAGGGCTAGGCTAACAGGCAACCAGAGGGTTAGGCTAACAGGCAACCAGAGGGTTAGGCTAACAGGCAACAAGAGGGCTAGGCTAACAGGCAACCAGATGGCTAGGCTAACAGGCAACCAGAGGGCTAGGCTAACAGGCAACCAGAGGGCTAGGCTAACAGGCAACGAGAGGGCTAGGCTAACAGGCAACCAGATGGCTAGGCTAACAGGCAACCAGAGGGGTAGGCTAACAGGCAACCAGATGGCTAGGCTAACAGGCAACCAGAGGGCTAGGCTAACAGGCAACCAGAGGGCTAGGCTAACAGGCCACCAGAGGGCTAGGCTAGCAGGCCACCAGAGGGCTGGGCTAACAGGCCACCAGAGGGCTGGGCTAACAGGCCACCAGAGGGCTAGGCTAACAGGCAACCAGAGGGCTAAGCTAACAGGCAACCAGAGGGCTAGGCTAACAGGCAACCAGAGGGCTTTGCTAACAGGCAACCAGAGGGCTGGGCTAACAGGCCACCAGAGGGCTAGGCTAACAGGCAACCAGAGGGCTAAGCTAACAGGCAACCAGAGGGCTAGGCTAACAGGCAACCAGAGGGCTGGGCTAACAGGCCACCAGAGGGCTGGGCTAACAGGCCACCAGAGGGCTAGGCTAACAGGCAACCAGAGGGCTAAGCTAACAGGCAACCAGAGGGCTAGGCTAACAGGCAACCAGAGGGCTGGGCTAACAGGCAACCAGAGGGCTGGGCTAACAGGCAACCAGAGGGGTGGGCTAACAAGCAACCAGAGGGCTAGGCTAACAGGCAACCAGAGGGCTGGGCTAACAGGCAACCAGAGGGCTAGGCTAACAGGCAACCAGAGGGCTGGGCTAACAGGCAACCAGAGGGGTGGGCTAAAAGGCAACCAGAGGGCTGGGCTAACAGGCCACCAGAGGGCTGGGCTAACAGGCCACCAGAGTGCTGGGCTAACAGGCAAACAGAGGGCTATGCTAACAGCAGGACTGCATCTGAAATAGCACTCGTTTCCCTATTTACTGTACTACTTTTGACCAGGGCCCAAAGTTAGGAGAGGAGATGTTGAGATGCCCATAAGCTTCTGGTCTAAAGTAGTGCACTACATAGGGAATAGGGTGCAATATTAGGTGAACCCCAGATCTTTTTTGCTCCCCTCTTGTCCTTTCACATGTTTTAACAATTTCCTCTCTGCTGAAAAAAAAATTATGCTAATATTTCAGTCCAGTTTCCTGCAGTCTGGAACACCAATTAAGACTGTCTGTCTGTTTGGGTTTCATGAAGGGCTGCTGAAGAGAGAGACAGACAGGGAGGAAAAACAAGCAGGCAGACAGACAGATATGGAGGGACTAAAGGAGAAGGAAGGGAGTAGAGAGAGTAGACCATGGACTAAAGGAGAAGGAAGGGAGTAGAGGGAGTAGACCGTGGACTAAAGAAGAAAGAAGGGAATAGAGGGAGTAGACTGTGGACTAAAGGAGAAGGAAGGGAGTATAGGGAGTAGACCGTGGACTAAAGGAGAAGGAAGTGAGTAGAGGGAGTAGACTGTGGACTAAAGGAGAAGGAAGGGAGTAGAGGGAGTAGACCGTGGACTAAAGGAGAAGGAAGGGAGTAGAGAGAGTAGACCATGGACTAAAGGAGAAGGAAGGGAGTAGAGAGAGTAGACCATGGACTAAAGGAAAAAGAAGGGAGTAGAGAGAGTACACCATGGACTAAAGGAGAAGGAAGGGAGTAGAGAGAGTAGACTGTGGACTAAAGGAGAAGGAAGGGAGTAGAGAGAGTAGACCGTGGACTAAAGAAGGACAAGGGAGTGGAGAGAGTAGACCGTGGACTAAAGGAGAAGGAAGGGAGTAGAGGGAGTAGACCGTGGACTAAAGGAGAAGGAAGGGAGTAGAGAGAGTAGACCGTGGACTAAAGGAGAAGGAAGGGAGTAGAGAGTAGACCGTGGACTAAAGGAGAAGGAAGGGAGTAGAGATAGTAGACCGTGGACTAAAGGAGAAGGAAGGGAGTAGAGAGAGTAGCCCATGGACTAAAGGAGAAGGAAGGGAGTAGAGGGAGTAGACCGTGGACTAAAGGAGAAGGAAGTGAGTAGAGGGAGTAGACTGTGGACTAAAGGAGAAGGAAGGGAGTATAGGGAGTAGACCGTGGACTAAAGGAGAAGGAAGGGAGTAGAGAGAGTAGATTATGGACTTAAGGAGAAGGAAGGGAGTAGAGAGAGTATACCATGGACTAAAGGAAAAAGAAGGGAGTAGAGAGAGTACACCATGGACTAAAGGAGAAGGAAGGGAGTAGAGAGAGTAGACTTTGGACTAAAGGAGAAGGAAGGGAGTAGAGAGAGTAGACCGTGGACTAAAGAAGGACGAGGGAATGGAGAAAGTAGACCGTGGACTAAAGGAGAAGGAAGGGAGTAGAGAGAGTAGACTGTGGACTAAAGGAGAAGGAAGGGAGTAGAGAGAGTAGACTGTGGACTAAAGAAGGACGAGGGAGTGGAGAGAGTAGACCATGGACTAAAGGAGAAGGAAGGGAGTAGAGAGAGTAGACCGTGGACTAAAGGAGAAGGAAGGCAGTAGTGGGAGTAGACCGTGGACTAAAGGAAGATGAGGGAGTAGAGAGAGTAGACCGTGGACTAAAGGAGAAGGAAGGGAATAGAGAGAGTAGACCGTGGACTAAAGGAGAAGGAAGGGAGTAGAGGGAGTAGACCGTGGACTAAAGGAGGATGAGGGAGTAGAGAGAGTAGACCATGGACTAAAGGAGAAGGAAGGGAGTAGAGAGAGTAGACCGTGGACTAAAGGAGGATGAGGGAGTAGAGAGTAGACCATGGACTAAAGGAGAAGGAAGGGAGTAGAGAGAGTAGACCGTGGACTAAAGAAGGACGAGGGAGTGGAGAGAGTAGACCATGGACTAAAGGAGAAGGAAGGGAGTAGAGAGAGTAGACCGTGGACTAAAGAAGGACGAGGGAGTAGAGAGAGTAGACCGTGGACTAAAGGAGGAAGAGGGAGTAGAGAGAGTAGACCGTGGACTAAAGGAGAAGGAAGGGAGTAGAGAGAGTAGACCGTGGACTAAAGGAGGAAGAGGGAGTAGAGAGAGTAGACCGTGGACTAAAGGAGGAAGAGGGAGTAGAGAGAGTAGAACGTGGACTAAAGGAGGAAGAGGGAGTAGAGAGAGTAGACCGTGGACTAAAGGAGGAAGATGGGGTCAAGAAAAGGACGTTCAGGAGGAGAGAATTCGTGCTGTATCGCCAACAAGTAATATACCAGCTCCTTGGTGTTGACTTCCAGATGGATAACGCCAGGTAACAGTAATAGACCAGCTCCTTGGTGTTGACTTCCAGATGGATAACGCCAGGTAACAGTAATAGACCAGCTCCTTGGTGTTGACTTCCAGATGGATAACTCCAGGTAACAGTAATAGACCAGCTCCTTGGTGTTGACTTCCAGATGGATAACTCCAGATAACAGTAATAGACCAGCTCCTTGGTGTTGACTTCCAGATGGATAACTCCAGATAACAGTAATAGACCAGCTCCTTGGTGTTGACTTCCAGATGGATAACTCCAGGTAACAGTAATAGACCAGCTCCTTGGTGTTGACCTCCAGATGGATAACTCTAGATAACAGTAATAGACCAGCTCCTTGGTGTTGACTTCCAGATGGATAACTCCAGGTAACAGTAATAGACCAGCTCCTTGGTGTTGACTTCCAGATGGATAACGCCAGGTAACAGTAATAGACCAGCTCCTTGGTGTTGACTTCCAGATGGATAACTCCAGGTAACAGTAATAGACCAGCTCCTTGGTGTTGACTTCCAGATGGATATATCCAGATAACAGTAATAGACCAGCTCCTTGGTGTTGACTTCCAGATGGATAACGCCAGGTAACAGTAATAGAACAGCTCCTTGGTGTTGACTTCCAGATGGATAACTCCAGATAACAGTAATAGACCAGCTCCTTGGTGTTGACTTCCAGATGGATAACTCCAGATAACAGTAATAGACCAGCTCCTTGGTGTTGACTTCCAGATGGATAACTCCAGATAACAGTAATAGACCAGCTCCTTGGTGTTGACTTCCAGATGGATAACACCAGAAAGCAGTAATATGTATAAATCCAGATATCTCCCTGTCCTGATTGGACGCCAGTCACAGGATGTGTCCCAAAATGGAACCTATCCCTTATATGGTAAATTACTTTTGACCAGACCTCTATGGTGAATAAGGAAATGGCGCCCATTTGGGACTCAGAAACGGTGATGGATATTTTAAACCAGGGTGGGTTTCATCACAAAGACACATACAGCGTGATCAATCTATTCTCAATGCTGTTTCAGAGCTCTTTCCTCCTCTTCTCCTCCAGCAGCAGGTCATGTACAACTACAACCAGGCCCACTGCTTGGAAAACTGTCTCTCCTGTTTCTTCAGACCCTCAACAAAACACCCCACCTCGTTGGAAGTCCATTGGATTCATCCCAAATAGCACCCTATAGTCTATGTACCGGCACTACTACCCATAGGGCTCGGGTCTGTCGTAGTACACTATATAGTATACCATTTTGGTACGTATCACCATCTCTCCATCATGTAAAAAAAAATCTACTGGCTCCAGAAATTCTCCATCATGTTTAAGAATTTGATCCAGGGATCTTTGCTGTCTGGATAAAAGTTCATGTGGCTTTATAAAAGGGGGATGGATTGGTGTCACGGTGCTCAAGGGAACGATGTGGTTCAAAGGTGGGTATAAATGTGGATCTGGGGGGGGTGGAGATTAATCTTGATCATAGGGTGACACGTTTAGAACGGAGGGGCGTGTAATCGCGTTGGGAAGCGGAACCTCATCGTTATTTAAGTGGTATTGTTAAAAGAAATTGGAGCGAAGTGGAGTCGGGCAAACCTGAAACTGAGTGACAAACATTGTGAAATTGAAGACGAGGCTGTAACCACTGCCGAAGATAGAGATATTAGCCAAGGCTTTGATGAGATGATCTGTCACCATAAATGTCAACAAATCGAATGTCACACTTGAGAAATACACATTTGAAAAATCTATTAGGTATTCACTGAACTCTGACGACGTGCCGAAGTCTGCTTTGTTAATCGTACTGCGAAACCGAAACAACAATAAAAACAAAAATCTGGATTGTAGCTGTACGCATGTATTTGGCCAAGCAGATAAAAATACACCTTATGAAATAACAGGGACTATCAAGAGACACACACACACACACACACACACACACACACACACACACACACACACACACACACACGCACATACACACACACACACACACACACACACACACACACACACACACACACACACAGGTGCAGACCTATGCGATTCTAAGGCTCCCGAGATGCGCAGCGGTCTAAGGCACTGCATCTCAGTGCTAGAGGCGTCACTACAGACCCTGGTTCAGCGGTCTAAGGCACTGCATCTCAGTGCTAGAGGCGTCACTACAGACCCTGGTTCAGCGGTCTAAGGCACTGCATCTCAGTGCTAGAGGCGTCACTACAGACCCTGGTTCAGCAGTCTAAGGCACTGCATCTCAGTGCTAGAGGAGTCACTACAGACCCTGGTTCAGCGGTCTAAGGCACTGCATCTCAGTGCTAGAGGCGTCACTACAGACCCTGGTTCAGCGGTCTAAGGCACTGCATCTCAGTGCTGGAGGAGTCACTACAGACCCTGGTTCAGCGGTCTAAGGCACTGCATCTCAGTGCTGGAGGAGTCACTACAGACCCTGGTTCAGCGGTCTAAGGCACTGCATCTCAGTGCTGGAGGAGTCACTACAGACCCTGGTTCAGAGGTCTAAGGCACTGCATCTCAGTGCTAGAGGAGTCACTACAGACCCTGGTTCAGCGGTCTAAGGCACTGCATCTCAGTGCTAGAGGCGTCACTACAGACCATGGTTCAGTGGTCTAAAACACTGCATCTCAGTGCTAGAGGAGTCACTACAGACCCTGGTTCAGCGGTCTAAGACACTGCATCTCAGTACTAGAGGAGTCACTACAGACCCTGGTTCAGCGGTCTAAGGCACTGCATCTCAGTGCTAGAGGTCGTCACAACAGACCCTGGTTCAGTGGTCTAAAACACTGCATCTCAGTGCTAGAGGAGTCACTACAGACCCTGGTTCAGCAGTCTAAGGCACTGCATCTCAATGCTGGAGGCGTCACTACAGACCCTGGTTCAGCGGTCTAAGGCACTGCATCTCAGTGCTAGAGGCGTCACTACAGACCCTGGTTCAGCGGTCTAAGGCACTGCATCTCAGTGCTAGAGGCATCACTACAGACCCTGGTTCAGCGGTCTAAGGCAATGCATCTCAGTGCTAGAGGAGTCACTACAGACCCTGGTTCAGCGGTCTAAGGCACTGCATCTCAGTGCTAGAGGCGTCACTACAGACCCTGGTTCAGCGGTCTAAGGCACTGCATCTCAGTGCTAGAGGCGTCACTACAGACCCTGGTTCAGCGGTCTAAGGCACTGCATCTCAGTGCTAGAGGCATCACTACAGACCCTGGTTCAGCGGTCTAAGGCAATGCATCTCAGTGCTAGAGGCGTCACTACAGACCCTGGTTCAGCGGTCTAAGGCACTGCATCTCAGTGCTAGAGGCGTCACTACAGACCCTGGTTCAGAGGTCTAAGGCACTGCATCTCAGTGCTAGAGGCGTCACTACAGACCCTGGTATAGCGGTCTAAGACACTGCATCTCAGTGCTAGAGGAGTCACTACAGACCCTGGTTCAGCGGTCTGCGGCATCACTACATACCCTGGTTCAGCGGTCTAAGGCACTGCATCTCAGTGCTAGAGGAGTCACTACAGACCCTGGTTCAGCGGTCTAAGGCACTGCATCTCAGTGCTAGAGGAGTCACTACAGACCCTGGTTCAGCGGTCTAAGGCACTGCATCTCAGTGCTAGAGGCGTCACTACAGACCCTGGTTCAGCGGTCTAAGGCACTGCATCTCAGTGCTAGAGGCGTCACTACAGACCCTGGTATAGAGGTCTAAGACACTGCATCTCAGTGCTAGAGGAGTCACTACAGACCCTGGTTCAGCGGTCTGCGGCGTCACTACAGACCCTGGTTCAGCGGTCTAAGGCACTGCATCTCAGTGCTAGAGGAGTCACTACAGACCCTGGTTCAGCGGTCTAAGGCACTGCATCTCAGTGCTAGAGGAGTCACTACAGACCCTGGTTCAGCGGTCTAAGGCACTGCATCTCAGTGCTAGAGGCGTCACTACAGACCCTGGTTCAGCGGTCTAAGGCACTGCATCTCAGTTCTAGAGGCGTCACTACAAACCCTGGTTCAGCGGTCTAAGGCACTGCATCTCAGTGCTAGAGGCGTCACTACAAACCCTGGTTCAGCGGTCTAAGGCACTGCATCTCAGTGCTGGAGGCGTCACTACAAACCCTAGTTCAGCGGTTTAAGGCACTGCATCTCAGTTCTAGAGGCGTCACTACAAACCCTGGTTCAGCGGTCTAAGGCACTGCATCTCAGTGCTGGAGGCGTCACTACAGACCCTGGTTCGTTACAAGGCTGTGTCACAACCGACCGTCAAATGGGAGTCCCATAGGCCGGCACAGCGTCGACCGGGTTAGGGTTTGGGTCTGACTGAGTTATCTGCCCCTTTAAACTACCCACAGTGGGTCTGACTGAGTTATCTGCCCCTTTAAACTACCCACAGTGAGTCTGATAGCACCGCCTCTTTAAACTACCCACAGTGGGTCTGACTATCTGACTCTTTAAACTACCTACAGTAGGTCTGACTATCTGACCCTTTAAACTACCCACAGTGGGTCTGACAGCATCACCTCTTTAAACTACCCACAGTGGGTCTGACTATCTGACTCTTTAAACTACCCACAGTGGGTCTGAATATCTGACTCTTTAAACTACCCACAGTGGGTCTGACTATCTGACTCTTTAAACTACCCACAGTGGGTCTGACTATCTGACTCTTTAAACTACTCACAGTGGGTCTGACTATCTGACCCTTTAAACTACCCACAGTGGGTCTGACTGAGTTATCTGCCCCTTTAAACTACCCACAGTGGGTCTGACTGAGTTATCTTCCCCTTTAAACTACCCACAGTGGGTCTGATAGCACCGCCTCTTTAAACTACCCACAGTGGGTCTGACTATCTGACTCTTTAAACTACCCACAGTAGGTCTGACTATCTGACCCTTTAAACTACCCACAGTGGGTCTGACAGCATCACCTCTTTAAACTACCCACAGTGGGTCTGACTATCTGACTCTTTAAACTACCTACAGTGGGTCTGACTATCTGACTCTTTAAACTACCCACAGTGGGTCTGACTATCTGACCCTTTAAACTACCCACAGTGGGTCTGACTATCTGACCCTTTAAACTACCCACAGTGGGTCTGACTATCTGATTCTTTAAACTACCCACAGTGGGTCTGACTATCTGATTCTTTAAACTACCCACAGTGAGTCTGACAGCACCGCCTCTTTAAACTACCCACAGTGAGTCTGACTATCTGACCCTTTAAACTACCCACTGTGGGTCTGACTCTCTCACCCTTTAAACTACCCACAGTGAGTCTGACAGCACTGCCCCTTTATTAAACTTCCCACAGTGGGTCTGACTATCTGACTCTTTAAACTACCCACAGTGGGTCTGACTTTCTGACTCTTTTAACTACCCACAGTGGGTCTGACTATCTGACTCTTTAAACTACCCACAGTGGGTCTGACTATCTGACCCTTCAAACTACCCACAGTGGGTCTGACTTTCTGACCCTTTAAACTACCTACAGTGAGTCTGACTATCTGACCCTTTAAACTACCCACAGTGGGTCTGACTATCTGACCCTTTAAACTACCCATAGTGGGTCTGACTCTCTGACCCTTTAAACTACCCACAGTGGGTCTGACTATCTGACCCTTTAAACTACCCACAATGGGTCTGACTATCTGACTCTTTAAACTACCCACAGTGATTCTGACAGCACCGCCTCTTTAAACTACCCACAGTGAGTCTGATTATCTGACCATTTAAACTACCCACAGTGGGTCTGACTATCTGACTCTTTAAACTACCCACAGTGGGTCTGACTATCTGACTCTTTAAACTACCCACAGTGGGTCTGACTATCTGACTCTTTAAACTACTCACAGTGGGTCTGACTATCTGACCCTTTAAACTACCCACAGTGGGTCTGACTGAGTTATCTGCCCCTTTAAACTACCCACAGTGGGTCTGACTGAGTTATCTTCCCCTTTAAACTACCCACAGTGGGTCTGATAGCACCGCCTCTTTAAACTACCCACAGTGGGTCTGACTATCTGACTCTTTAAACTACCCACAGTAGGTCTGACTATCTGACCCTGTAAACTAACCACAGTGGGTCTGACAGCATCACCTCTTTAAACTACCCACAGTGGGTCTGACTATCTGACTCTTTAAACTACCTACAGTGGGTCTGACTATCTGACTCTTTAAACTACCCACAGTGGGTCTGACTATCTGACCCTTTAAACTACCCACAGTGGGTCTGACTATCTGATTATTTAAACTACCCACAGTGGGTCTGACTATCTGATTCTTTAAACTACCCACAGTGAGTCTGACAGCACCGCCTCTTTAAACTACCCACAGTGAGTTTGACTATCTGACTCTTTAAACTACCCACAGTGGGTCTGACTCTCTCACCCTTTAAACTACCCACAGTGAGTCTGACAGCACTGCCCCTTTATTAAACTTCCCACAGTGGGTCTGACTATCTGACTCTTTTAACTACCCACAGTGGGTCTGACTATCTGACTCTTTAAACTACCCACAGTGGGTCTGACTTTCTGACTCTTTTAACTACCCACAGTGGGTCTGACTATCTGACTCTTTAAACTACCCACAGTGGGTCTGACTATCTGACCCTTTAAACTACCCACAGTGGGTCTGACTATCTGATTATTTAAACTACCCACAGTGGGTCTGACTATCTGATTCTTTAAACTACCCACAGTGAGTCTGACAGCACCGCCTCTTTAAACTACCCACAGTGGGTCTGACTATCTGACTCTTTAAACTACCCACAGTGGGTCTGACTTTAGGACTCTTTTAACTACCCACAGTGGGTCTGACTATCTGACTCTTTAAACTACCCACAGTGGGTCTGACTATCTGACCCTTCAAACTACCCACAGTGGGTCTGACTCTCTGACCCTTTAAACTACCTACAGTGAGACTGACTATCTGACCCTTTAAACTACCCACAGTGGGTCTGACTATCTGACCCTTTAAACTACCCATAGTGGGTCTGACTCTCTGACCCTTTAAACTACCCACATTGGGTCTGACTCTCTGACCCTTTAAACTACCCACAGTGGGTCTGACTATCTGACCCTTTAAACTACCCACAATGGGTCTGACTATCTGACTCTTTAAACTACCCACAGTGATTCTGACAGCACCGCCTCTTTAAACTACCCACAGTGAGTCTGATTATCTGACCATTTAAACTACCCACAGTGGGTCTGACTATCTGACTCTTTAAACTACCCACAGTGGGTCTGACTTTCTGACTCTTTTAACTACCCACAGTGGGTCTGACTATCTGACTCTTTAAACTACCCACAGTGGGTCTGACTATCTGACCCTTTAAACTACCCACAGTGGTGTCTGACTATCTGATTATTTAAACTACCCACAGTGGGTCTGACTATCTGATTCTTTAAACTACCCACAGTGAGTCTGACAGCACCGCCTCTTTAAACTACCCACAGTGGGTTTGACTATCTGACTCTTTAAACTACCCACAGTGGGTCTGACTCTCTCACCCTTTAAACTACCCACAGTGAGTCTGACAGCACTGCCCCTTTATTAAACTTCCCACAGTGGGTCTGACTATCTGACTCTTTAAACTACCCACAGTGGGTCTGACTTTCTGACTCTTTTAACTACCCACAGTGGGTCTGACTATCTGACTCTTTAAACTACCCACAGTGGGTCTGACTATCTGACCCTTCAAACTACCCACAGTGGGTCTGACTATCTGACCCTTTAAACTACCCACAATGGGTCTGACTATCTGACCCTTTAAACTACCCACAGTGGGTCTGACTATCTGACCCTTTAAACTACCCATAGTGGGTCTGACTCTCTGACCCTTTAAACTACCCACATTGGGTCTGACTCTCTGACCCTTTAAACTACCCACAGTGGGTCTGACTATCTGACCTTTAAACTACCCACAATGGGTCTGACTATCTGACTCTTTAAACTACCCACAGTGATTCTGACAGCACCGCCTCTTTAAACTACCCACAGTGAGTCTGATTATCTGACCATTTAAACTACCCACAGTGGGTCTGACTATCTGACTCTTTAAACTACCCACAGTGGGTCTGACTATCTGACTCTTTAAACTACCCACAGTGGGTCTTACTATCTAACCATTTAAACTACCCACAGTGGGTCTGACTCTCTGACTCTTTAAACTACCCACAGTGGGTCTGACAGCACCGCCTCTTTAAACTACCCACAGTGGTCTGACTATCTGACCCTTTAAACTACCCACAGTGGGTCTGACTATCTGACCATTTAAACTACCCACAGTGGGTCTGACTATCTGACTCTTTAAACTACCCACAGTGGGTCTGACTATCTGACTCTTTAAACTACCCACAGTGGGTCTGACTATCTGAGTCTTTAAACTACCCATAGTGGGTCTGACAGCACCGCCTCTTTAAACTACCCACAGTGGGTCTGACTATCTGACCCTTTAAACTACCCACAGTGGGTCTAACTCTCTGACCCTTTAAACTACCCACAGTGGGTCTGACTCTCTGACCATTTAAACTACCCACAGTGGGTCTGACTATCTAAGTCTTTAAACTACCCACAGTGGGTCTGACTATCTGAGTCTTTAAACTACACACAGTGGGTCTGACTATCTGAGTCTTTAAACTACCCACAGTGGGTCTGACTATCTGACTCTTTAAACTACCCACAGTGTTCTGACTATCTGACTCTTTAAACTACCCACAGTGGGTCTGACTGTCTGACTCTTTCTTTGCTTTTCTTTCTCTCATTCCATCCCTTAATTCCCCCTCGTTGTCTCTCTCGATCCTCTGCTCTGTTCCTCTCTCTATCCCGTCTTCCCCCTCCCTCCATTCTCCCTCCATCAAAATGCCCCACCCCCTCTTTCCCTCCCCCTCCCTCCCTCCCTCCCTCCCTCCCTCCCTCCCTCCCTCCCTCCCTCCCTCCCTCCCTCCCTCCCTCCCTCCCTCCCTCCCTCCCTCCCTCCCTCCCTCCCTCCCTCCCTCCCTCCCTCCCTCCCTCCCTCCCTCCCTCCCTCCCTCCATCCCTCCCTCCCTCCCTCCCCCCCTCCCTCCTCCCCCCTCCCTCCCTCCCTCCCTCCCCCACACAGACCTATGCGGTGGCGGGCTTAAGGCTCTACGTTTGACCGGGGTTTTCTTTCTCCAGGTGGTCTGCCGGTCCTGTCATCTGTCTCCAGGCAGGCTTTGTAGGGTTGCCAGTGTGAGGACAGGCCCCTGCCCAGACTGTTGATGGAGATACAGCTCCCTGGCCCGGCTTCTCAAATGGCACCTTATTCCCTAAATAGTACACTACTTTTGACCAGGTGCCCGTACATAGTGCACTATTTAGGGAATAAGGTGCCATTTGGGACGTACCCGGCCGCTAACAAGAGCCCAGTGTTGCTCCGCCGCACAAAGGGAGCCATGTTCAAATGATTCAACCCCTCTTTGGTGAGATATCCTGGGGAAATTCTCACAGTGGCTAAACCTACACATGTTTTGCTTGTCTTACCTTGTCCATACAGTGCTTTCAGCAGGGGTGTCAAACTCATTCCACGGAGCGCCTCGTGTCTGCAGGGTCTTCCATTCAATTAAGAATTAGACAACCATGCGTGGGGAGTTCCTTACTAATTAGTGAACTTAATTCGACAATCAAGTACAAGGGAAGAGTGAAAATCCGTAGCCACTCGGCCCTCCGTGGAATGAGTTTGACACCTGTGGCTTACAGGATAAAGAAATTCTTTATGTTTTAACATCTGACAGGATCATGTTTTGGCTGGGATCTGACAGGATCATGTTGTGGATCATGTTTTGGCTGGGATCTGACAGGATCATGTTTTGGCTGGGATCTGACAGGATCATGTTTTGGCTGGGATCTGACAGGATCATGTTTTGGCTGGGATCTGACAGGATCATGGTTTGGCTGGGATCTGACAGGATCATGTTTTGGCTGGGATCTGACAGGATCATGTTTTGGCTGGGATCTGACAGGATCATGTTTTGGCTGGGATCTGACAGGATCATGTTTTGGCTGGGATCTGACAGGATCATGGTTTGGCTGGGATCTGACAGGATCATGTTTTGGCTGGGATCTGACAGGATCATGGTTTGGCTGGGATCTGACAGGATCATGTTTTGGATCATGGTTTGGCTGGGATCTGACAGGATCATGTTTTGGCTGGGATCTGACAGGATCATGTTTTGGCTGGGATCTAACAGGATCATGTTTTGGCTGGAATCTGACAGGATCATGTTTGGCTGGGATCTAACAGGATCATGTTTTGGCTGGGATCTGACAGGATCATGGTTTGGCTGGGATCTGACAGGATCATGTTTTGGATCATGGTTTGGCTGGGATCTGACAGGATCATGTTGTGGCTGGGATCTGACAGGATCATGTTTTGGCTGGGATCTAACAGGATCATGTTGTGGCTGGGATCTGACAGGATCATGTTTTGGCTGGGATCTGACAGGATCATGGTTTGGCTGGGATCTGACAGGATCATGTTTTGGCTGGGATCTGACAGGATCATGGTTTGGCTGGGATCTGACAGGATCATGTTTTGGCTGGGATCTAACAGGATCATGTTTTGGCTGGGATCTGACAGGATCATGGTTTGGCTGGGATCTGACAGGATCATGTTTTGGCTGGGATCTGACAGGATCATGGTTTGGCTGGGATCTGACAGGATCATGGTTTGGCTGGGATCTGACAGGATCATGTTTTGGCTGGGATCTAACAGGATCATGTTTTGGCTGGGATCTGACAGGATCATGGTTTGGCTGGGATCTGACAGGATCATGTTTGGCTGGGATCTGACAGGATCATGTTTTGGCTGGGATCTGACAGGATCATGGTTTGGATCATGTTTTGGCTGGGATCTGACAGGATCATGTTTTGGATCATGTTGTGGCTGGGATCTGACAGGATCATGTTTTGGATCATGTTGTGGCTGGGATCTGACAGGATCATGTTTTGGATCATGTTTTGGCTGGGATCTGACAGGATCATGTTTTGGCTGGGATCTAACAGGATCATGTTTTGGCTGGGATCTGACAGGATCATGGTTTGGCTGGGATCTGACAGGATCATGTTTTGGATCATGTTTGGCTGGGATCTAACAGGATCATGTTTTGGCTGGGATCTGACAGGATCATGTTGTGGCTGGGATCTGACAGGATCATGTTTTGGATCATGTTTGGCTGGGATCTGACAGGATGGCTGGGATCTGACAGGATCATGTTTTGGCTGGGATCTGACAGGATCATGTTTTGGATCATGGTTTGGCTGGGATCTGACAGGATCATGTTTTGGCTGGGATCTGACAGGATCATGTTTTGGCTGGGATCTGACAGGATCATGGTTTGGCTGGGATCTGACAGGATCATGGTTTGGCTGGGATCTGACAGGATGGCTGGGATCTGACAGGATCATGTTTTGGCTGAGATCTGACAGGATGGCTGGGATCTGACAGGATCATGTTTTGGCTGGGATCTGACAGGATCATGCTTTGGCTGGGATCTGACAGGATCATGTTTTGGCTGGGATCTGACAGGATCATGGTTTGGCTGGGATCTGACAGGATCATGGTTTGGCTGGGATCTGACAGGATGGCTGGGATCTGACAGGATCATGTTTTGGCTGAGATCTGACAGGATGGCTGGGATCTGACAGGATCATGTTTTGGCTGAGATCTGACAGGATGGCTGGGATCTGACAGGATCATGTTTTGGCTGGGATCTGACAGGATCATGGTTTGGCTGGGATCTGACAGGATCATGTTGTGGATGGGATCTGACAGGATAATTTATTTGCTAGGATTTGACAAGATCTTTAGTTCGTCAGGCGAATTCTACCCCCTCAAACAGACAAACAGACACACAGACACAGCTGCATTTCCACGGCCTCCATAATCCCCACTGGAGGTGAAAGTTGGGCCACTTCAAAGACAAACTTCTGACCTCTGAGCCTGCTGCTAATGAGTCTCCTCAAGCTGTACGTCTGCCTCAGGAGTGTGTGTATGTGTGCGTGTGCGTGTGCGTGTGTGTGTGTGTGTGTGTGTGTGTGTGTGTGCGTGCGTGCGTGTGTGAGCCGACTAAGGTCATTGTCGTCGACCTGTGAACTTGTTAGAGATGTACCATCCCCTGGCCTGTCTGTCTCAACTGCTGACCTGGTCACACACACATAGGGCTGTGATGGTCTTGGAATTGTAAATGACTGTAATTGGCCAGCCAAATGACTGCGGTCACTGTTATAACCGTTCAAATAGAAATAAATGAATAAGGAAAAATAATGATATGCAGTAGCAGTCAAAAGTTTGGATACACCTACTATTCCAGGGTTTTTCTTTATTTTTACTATTTTCTACATTGTAGAATAATAGTGAAGACATTAAAACTATGAAATAACACATATGGAATAATGTAGTAACCAAAAAAGTGTTAAACAAATCTAAATATATTTGAGATTCTTCAAAGAAGCCACCCTTTGCCTTGATAACAGCTTTGAACAGTCTTGGCATTCTGTCAACCAGCTTCATGAGGTAGTCACCTGGAATACATTTCAATTAAGCTGTCATCAAGACAAAGGACTGGCTACTTTGAAGAATCTCAAATATAACATTTTGATTTGTTGAACAATTTTTTTTTTGTGGGGGGGGGTAACTACATGATTCCATATGTGTTATTTCATAGTTTTGATGTCTTCACTATTATTCTACAATGTAGAAAACCAATTTTTTTAAATAACTTGAATGAGTAGGAGTGTCCGAATCTCCTTTGCTCCTAACTGTATGTTCTGCTGCTAGAAATAGGAAACATAGAACAGTGTCCCCATTCGAGTCAATGATGCCATAATGGATGGACTGGCAGCCCTTGCGGGAAGTAAAAGCAGGAAGTAAAAGCAGGAAGTGTATCCATCAATATGTGCTGTATCGCATTCGTGGAATCTAAGACTGTTCTCAAGGCAGGTCTGACGGTTTTGGCAGAAGTTACTTTTCATTGCAGGTTAGAAGAAGTCACGCAGCAGGTTAATGTGTCGGGTTAGGAGAATTATGTTAAGGTCAGGAAAAGGATTAGGGGTAAGGTTAGCTAAAATACTGACACACACACAAACACACACACACACACACACACACACACACACACACACACACACACACACACACACACACACACACACAAGGACCGATGGGAAGGCCAGGTCAGATGATAAAACAGGGAGAGGTTAGAGTCATCCCAGCCTGGCCGGGGGTCAAGGGTCATGTGTTGTCTTTCATCTCTTTTTTATCCTCCCCCGAGGAAGTGTGTGTGTGTGTGTGTGTGTGTGTGTGTGTGTGTGTGTGTGTGTGTGTGTGTCTTGACAAAGGTTAACGCTATTGATGTTACCGTTGACAGACGAGAAAACTAGTCTTCAGCAAAACTGTAGCGACTGGTGGTGAATGTCAGAATGGTATTTTGAGCTTTCGGCTACCTATTGAAATGGTTGATATTAGACATTGTGATGAGGAGTTAAAAACGGGTTAGTGTTGGATTAACTTGATGAGGGGTTTAAGTTTATCATTCAAACCTCCCCCCATTCAAATTCTACACTGTTTTATTAAGTTGTTTATAAATTCATAACTCTACAATGATGGTATTTCATTCCTCTAATATTTCCCGAACCTGAAAATGCAATGACTGCGTCACATTTCATATCTGGGGACTTGTTTTCATCTCTCCAAATGGATGAGACATTAGACGTGTCCAGAGTGAGTGTCTGATTGGCCAAGAACAGACAGAAACGGACAAGTCAACATTTTATAGGCAGATGCATTTTTCCTCAGTGTCTCCATTTCCTGCAGCTATTTATTTCACCCTGAACAAACACGTCGTTCACAGCAGAATGAAGTCATTAAGTCCTCATTGATATGCTCAACATCAGAGAGGCCCACCCTGAGCCCACCCTACGCTCTGTTTCATATACTTCGCATCCGGAGTGGAAGAGTGTTGATAAATGTCGGAGGTTGAGCCCTGGGACTTCTCCCGTTAAGGACCAGTGGGGACGATTTATGAGCGGGCTCTCTAGCTGCCTTCAGCACGATTAATCGTTGCCGTCCTCCGCGGGACCAAAGGAGGCGGCCAGTGGCTGAGTAACACCTTGTTTGGATAAGCAGATAGCATCAAAGTAGCCCGCTGCTTGTGTTAAGAAAATACTGCATTCTGGGTCAACGCAAATGAATCCTCAAGGAGCCTAAAAAAACTGTGTTTTTAATGACAGCCCCATAAATATATTATCACCATGGGTTTTTTGGGGTTGGAGCAGAGAGGTCACTAATGACATTTGCAAATGTCTTTGTTGCCGAACCCCCGGGCTTCCTGCAGGCTTCGATGGACTCACTGATTGTCTTGTTGGATTGTATGAGTATGTCAGAGTGCAGATATGGCATGCTCTGTGGATAGATGGGAATAGTGATGATTAATGTTATGGTCATGGTAGGGTTAAATAAAGTACATTTTATCTGAGGAAAACGTTTCAGTATTTTAGTATTGTGATAATATTTCCAAAAGCAGTCCATAGTCTGCTTTATAAATGTCATCCTAAAGCGAAAACATTTTATTTATTTTTATTTAAGTTTTTTAACATTTATTTCACCTTTATTTAACCAGGTAGGCAAGTTGAGAACAAGTTCTCATTTATAATTGCGACCTGGCCAGGATAAAGCATAGCAGTTCGACACATACAACAACACAGAGTTACACATGGAGTAAACAAAACATACAGTCAATAATACTGTCACGACTTCCGCCGAATTTGGCTCTCCTGCCCATTCGGGTGGTGCTCGGCGGTCGTCGTCACCGTCCTATTAGCCACTACTGATCCTTTTTTCGTGTATCTGTTGGTTTTGTCTAATTGGTTTCACCTGTGTGTTGTTTAGTTAATTAGTATCTGTATTTATGTAGGTTGTCCCGCCCTTGTGTTTTGTGCGGGATTGTTATTTTGTCATTTCGTTTTGTCTGTCGGTGTTTGCTGTTTTTTCTCCCGGTTATTCTTTTCCCTGTTTTGGTGTTCTTCACCCTGAGGTTGACTGTTGTTTTGTACACCGGAGAATAAACTTTATTATTCGCATTTCTGCTCTCTGCGCCTGATTCCACCCACCTTGACCAGACGTGACAAATACAGTATAAACAGGTTTATATATGATGTGAGCAGATGAGGTGAGATAAGGGAGGTAAAGGCAAAAAAAGGCCATGGTGGCAAAGTAAATACGATATAGCAAGTAAAACACTGGAATGGTAGATTTGCAATGGAAGAATGTGCAAAATAGAGATAGAAACAATGGGGTGCAAAGGAGCAAAATAAATAAATAAACTAAATACAGTAGATACTTGATCCCATTCTAACAGCCACACAGTAGATAGGTCTATAGGCAATGCCTTTAGGCACTAATTATGGAATTGAGACCTTCACAGTTTCTCGGCCTGACATTAAAATCACATTCAAATATGGATAAACATTCCCTAAATCAAAGTTAGGCTAGATCCCTGAGCCATCCAGTGACTGAATCGCTTTACAAATGAGCCGTGGTGTAATGAGTGTGAAAGGTGTTGACCCGTCCTTGCCTCCTGAGATATTTACCTGCCATTCTCTCCCTCTACCTCTCCCTTTTCACACCTGGGCCATTGATCATCGCACCCTCTGACAGCACGATGCTTCAGGGGTGACGGGGCGAAGCTTTTGATCTCAGCTCACAAGATGGCTACCAGCCATCGCCACGGTTAAAGGCCATAAACCTGGGTGTTGTTGGAGGGGATGGGAGAAGAGAGGAGCTCCTGGAGGGGATGGGAGAATAGAGGAGGGGATAGGAGAAGAGATAGAGGAGCTCTTGGAGGGGCTGGGAGAGGAGATAGAGGAGCTCCTGGAGGGGATAGGAGAATAGAGGAGGGGATAGGAGAAGAGATAGAGGAGCTCCTGGAGGGGATAGGAGAATAGAGGAGCTCCTGGAGGGGATAGGAGAATAGAGGAGGGGATAGGAGAATAGAGGAGGGGATAGGAGAATAGAGGAGGGGATAGGAGAATAGAGGAGGGGATAGGAGAAGAGATAGAGGAGATCCTGGAGGGGATAGGAGAATAGAGGAGGGGATAGGAGAATAAAGGAGCTCCTGGAGGGGATAGGAGAATAGAGGAGGGGATAGGAGAAGAGATAGAGGAGCTCCTGGAGGGGATAGGAGAATAGAGGAGGGGATAGGAGAAGAGATAGAGGAGCTCCTGGAGGGGATAGGAGAATAGAGGAGGGGATAGGAGAATAGAGGAGCTCCTGGAGGGGATAGGAGAATAGAGGAGCTCCTGGAGGGGCTAGGAGAATAGAGGAGCTCCTGGAGGGGATAGGAGAATAGAGGAGGGGATAGGAGAAGAGTGGAGCTCCTGGAGGGGATTGGAGAATAGAGGAGCTCCTGGAGGGAATAGGAGAATAGAGGAGGGGATAGGAGAAGAGATAGAGGAGCTCTTGGAGGGGCTGGGAGAGGAGATAGAGGAGCTCCTGGAGGGGGAATGAAAAGAGAGGAGCTCCTGGAGGGGATAGGAGAATAGAGGAGCTCCTGGAGGGGATGGGAGAATAGAGGAGCTCCAGGAGGGGCTGGGAGAAGAGATATAGGAGGTCCTGGAGGGGCTGGGAGAAGAGATATAGGAGGTCCTGGAGGGGCTAGGAGAACAGAGGAGCTCCTGGAGGGGATAGGAGAATAGAGGGGCTCCTGGAGGGACTGGGAGAAGAGATAGAGGAGCTCCTGGAGGGGGAATGAAAAGAGAGGAGCTCCCGGAGGGGATGGGATAAGTGATAGAGGAGCTTCTAGATGGGGTATGAGAATAGAGGAGCTCCTGGAGGGATTCGGAGAAGACATAGAGGAGCTCCTGGAAGGGATGGGAGAAGAGATAGAGGAGCTCCTGGAGGGGATTGGAGAATAGAGGAGCTCCTGGAGGGGATAGGAGAATAGAGGAGCTCCTGGAGGGGATAGGAGATGAGATAGAGGAGCTCCTGGAGGGAATAGGAGAAGAGATAGAGGAGCTCCTGGAGGGGATGGGAGAATAGAGGAGCTCCTGGAGGGGATGGGAGAATAGAGGAGCTCCTGGAGGGGATGGGAGAATAGAGGAGCTCCTGGAGGGGGAATGAAAAGAGAGGAGCTCCTGGAGGTGGAATGAAAAGAGAGGAGCTCCCGGAGGGGATGGGAGAAATAATAGATGAGCTCCTGGAGGGAATAGGAGAAGAGAGGAGCTCCTGGAGGGAATGGGAAAAGAGAGAGGAGCTCCCAGAGGGCATGGTAATCCAGTTTATGTAAAATGCCTTTTTTTCTTCATGATAATGCTATCCATTGTTAGGTTTATTTGCAATGCTTATTTTTAAGCTAGCCTTTTGAAATATAAATTTTCATAAATTAACTTTATGACCAAAAATATGCATAATGTCACGATCGTCGTAAAGAGGAGACCAAGGCGCAGTGTATTTAGAGTTCCACATAATTTTACTCAACTGAAACTCACCTAACAAAAACAACAAATGACCAAACGAACCGTGCCGCTACAGGTGTGCACCCAGGCATCTCAATGTAGACAAGATCCCACAACACAAACGAGGAAAATGGCTACCTAAATATGACTGCTGTCTCTGATTGGGACCATATCAGGCCAACATAGACATAAAAAACCCCTAGACATGCAAAACCCTAGACATAGAAAAATAGCGGACCCACCCGAGTTACACCCTGACCTAACCAAAATATATAGAAAAACAGAGATATCTAAGGTCAGGGCGTGACACAAAATCATTTGTCTCCTGTAATAAAATAAAATAATACATTTCAATATATTTAACATCACGTAAAATGTATTCCATATACACACTCAGTACCCGTCAAACGTTGACACACCTACTCATTCAATGGTTTTTCTTTATTTTTACTATTTTCTACATTGTAGAATAATAGTGAAGACATCAAAACTATGAAATAACACATATGGAATAATGTAGTAACCAAAAAAAAGTGTTAAACAAATCAAAATATATTTTATATTTGAGATTCTTAAAAGTAGCCACCCTTTGCCTTGATGACAGCTTTGAACACTCTTGGCATTCTCTCAACCAGCTTCACCTGGAATGCTTTTCCAATGGTCTTGAAGGAGTTCCCACATATGTTAAGCACTTGTTTTTGGGAGGGGGGAACCACACATGCGGAGATCATCCATTCATCTCCACCGGTCTAACGTCCATTGCTCGTGTTTCTTGGCCCAAGGAAGTCTGTTCTTCTTATTGGTGTCCTTTAGTAGTGGTTTCTTTGCAGCAATTCGACCATGAAGGCCTGATTCACACAGTCTCCTCTGAACAGTTGATGTGCTCTCTCGCACGAAAGGAACTTATCCTCTGCAGCAGAGATAACTCCGAGTCTTCCTTTCCTGTGGCGGTCCTCATGAGAGCCAGTTTCATCATAGCGCTTGATGGTTTTTGCAACTGCACTTGAAAAAACGTTTTAAAGTTCTTGACTTTTTCCCGGATTGACTGACCTTCATGTCTTAAAGTAATGATGGACTGTTCTTTCTCTCTGCTTATTTGAGCTGTTCTTGCCATAATGTTGTTCAGCAGGCTTATGATGATGGGGAAAACTTGGAGTATTTTGGGGGGTTAGTGGGTTATTAAAATCTTCCTTGAAGACACAGAGGGGGAACAGATGTTGAATTTTGTCACATTAGCAAGACTTTATTCCTATTGACAATCAAAGTGATTGATTGTATTCTCTATACAGTTTATATTAAAGGGAAATTTAATTCCATAGAACACATTTGTGCATAATTTCTACTTGCAGTAACATATCAAAAGGATGCAAAAGGCACTCCCTTCGTGGAACGTTAAGAATGTTGGTTGCAATGCTCTCAAGTTGTTTTTTTATTTTACCTTTATTTAACTAGGCAAGTCAGTTAAGTACAAATTCTTATTTTCAATGACGGCCTGGGAACAGTGGGTTAACTGCCTGTTCAGGGGCAGAACGACAGATTTGTACCTTGTCAGCTCGGGGGTTTGAACTTACAACCTTCCGGTTACTAGTCCAACGCTCTAACCACTAGGCTACCCTGCCACAACTTCACTCTAACCACTAGGCTACCCTGTCACCTCTACACTCTAACCACTAGGCTACCCTGCCACCCCTACACTCTAACCACTAGGCTACCTTGCCGGTTTGTGGAGTCACTACATGACTGTTAACATGTTTCTAGTCATTCAAATGCATGTTGGTGCTTTGTGTCAAAGTTGCGGGAAAAAAAAAGCATTTTCACAAAATATATTGTAGCGGCAGCAGCCTATCAGAAGACTTCGAGGCGTGGCTTGTTGGGGGCGTGACTTTGTCTTTGTGCTTTTTTGGGCCAGCCAGGAGACGGATTGTCATGCCAGTTCATCTTCTATGTTGAGTTCTGTGATGATAGGTTGAGTTCTGTGATGATAGGTTGAGCTCTGTGGTGATAGGTTGAGTTCTGTGATGATAGGTTGAGTTCTGTGATGATAGGTTGAGCTCTGTGGTGATAGGTTGAGTTCTGTGATGATAGGTTGAGTTCTGTGATGATAGGTTGAGCTCTGTGATGATAGGTTGAGTTCTGTGATGATAGGTTGAGGTCTGTGATGATAGGTTCAGGTCTGTGATGATAGGTTGAGTTCTGTGGTGATAGGTTGAGTTCTGTGATGATAGGTTGAGGTCTGTGATGATAGGTTGAGGTCTGTGTTGCTATGTTGAGTTCTGTGTTGCTATGTTGAGTTCTGTGGTGATAGGTTGAGTTCTGTGATGATAGGTTGAGTTCTGTGATGATAGGTTGAGTTCTGTGATGATAGGTTGAGCTCTGTGATGATAGGTTGAGTTCTGTGATGATAGGTTGAGGTCTGTGATGATAGGTTCAGGTCTGTGATGATAGGTTGAGTTCTGTGGTGATAGGTTGAGTTCTGTGATGATAGGTTGAGGTCTGTGATGATAGGTTGAGGTCTGTGATGATAGGTAGAGTTCTGTGGTGATAGGTTGAGTTCTGTGATGATAGGTTGAGGTCTGTGATGATAGGTTGAGTTCTGTGATGATAGGTTGAGTTCTGTGATGATAGGTTGAGTTCTGTATTGCTATGTTGAGTTCTGTGTTGCTATGTTGAGTTCTGTGTTGCTATGTTGAGTTCTGTGTTGCTATGTTGAGTTCTGTGTTGCTATGTTGAGTTCTGTGTTGCTATGTTGAGTTCTGTGATGATAGGTTGAGTTCTGTGATGATAGGTTGAGGTCTGTGATGATAGGTTGAGGTCTGTGATGATAGGTTGAGTTCTGTGATGATAGGTTGAGTTCTGTGATGATAGGTTGAGGTCTGTGATGATAGGTTGAGTTCTGTGATGATAGGTTGAGTTCTGTGATTATAGGTTGAGTTCTGTGATGATAGGTTGAGGTCTGTGATGATAGGTTGAGGTCTGAGATGATAGGTTGAGTTCTGTGATGATAGGTTGAGTTCTGTGATGATAGGTTGAGTTCTGTGATGATAGGTTGAGGTCTGTGATGATAGGTTGAGCTTGTACGCCATTAGTTATGGAGTCTTAATTGTTAATGAGACTGTCATTCGTGCATGTGATGCTGAAGAAGCTACTGAAATAGAATTGTTAGGACAGTGACCAATTCAATACGCTATGATTTGGCACAATGTTACACTTGTATTTATTATATAATTTTACTACTTATACTTTTATTTAAAATATATATTTCATACACGTACATTGAAATGCATGCTGAAATATGTTTATGTTTTACAAAACTTACCCAAAGACAGTGCCTTGAGAAAAGTGTTCCTACTCCTTGATTTATACCACATTGTCTTGTGTTACAGCCTGAATTCTAAATGGATTACATAGTATGCAGGCATCACAAGGCTGTGAGAAACCCAACGGTATGCAGGCATCACAAGGCTCTAAGAAACACCTGAGTCAATAGATGTTAGAATCAGGCATCAGCTGTGAGCTTCTGGGTAAGACAAAGCACATGCAGTATGCAGGCATCACAAACCTCTTTAGAAATCTTCAAGGTTGTTGGTATGCAGGCATCACAAAGCTCTGAGAGAAACCCAGCTGTATGCAGGCATCACAAAGCTCTGATAGAAACGCATCGGTATGCAGGCATCACAGAGCTCTGAGAAACACAGCAGTATGCAGGCATCACAGAGCTCTGAGAGAAACCCAGCAGTATGCAGGCATCACAAAGCTCTGATAGAAACCCAGCAGTATGCAGGCATCACAAAGCTCTGAGAGAAACCCAGCGGTATGCAGGCATCACAAAGCTCTGAGAGAAACCCAGCAGTATGCAGGCATCACAAAGCTCTGAGAGAAACCCAGCAGTATGCAGGCATCACAAAGCTCTGAGAGAAACCCAGCAGTATGCAGGCATCACAAAGCTCTGAGAGAAACCCAGCGGTATGCAGGCATCACAGAGCTCTGAGAGAAACCCAACAGTATGCAGGCATCACAAAGCTCTGAGAGAAACCCAGCAGTATGCAGGCATCACAAAGCTCTGAGAGAAACCCAGCAGTATGCAGGCATCACAGAGCTCTGAGAGAAACACAGCAGTATGCAGGCATCACAGAGCTCTGAGAGAAACCCAGCAGTATGCAGGCATCACAAATCTCTGAGAGAAACCCAGCAGTATGCAGGCATCACAAAGCTCTGAGAGAAACCCAGCAGTATGCAGGCATCACAGAGCTCTGAGAGAAACCCAGCAGTATGCAGGCATCACAAAGCTCTGAGAGAAACCCAGCAGTATGCAGGCATCACAGAGCTCTGAGAGAAACCCAGCAGTATGCAGGCATCACAAAGCTCTGAGAGAAACCCAGCAGTATGCAGGCATCACAAAGCTCTGAGAGAAACCCAGCAGTATGCAGGCATCACAAAGCAACATAAAGAAGCATTCTTCATGAGTGTCAGGACAAGGTGTTACCTTTGACTCAGTCCGCTGACCAAATTGAACCATATTCCCTATTTTGTGCACATCTTTTGTCAAAAGTAGTGCAGCCTATTGGGGATAAGGTTTCATTTGGGACTCGGGCAGAGTTTTCACTCCAGACGGCGTATGGATTGTGGTCTAAGGTATTTCTGGGGGAAGTCAGGGGGTTTTCCAAACCACATATAATAACTGTGATTTAACGCCGAGGACGGAGGAGCACACTTTTATTTTTACATCCTTGAATGTGTCGCAAAGAGCACCCTATTCCCTATATAGTGCACTTCTTTTGAACTAGGTCTCTGGTCTAAAGTAGTGCACTAAACAAGGACTAGGGTTATGGTCCCTGGTCTAAAGTAGTGCACTAAACAGGGAATAGGGTTATGGGCCCTGGTCTAAAGTAGTGCACTATATAGGGAATAGGGTTATGGGCCCTGGTCTAAAGTAGTGCACTAAACAGGGAATAGGGTTATGGGCCCTGGTCTAAAGTAGTGCACTATATAGGGAATAGGGTTATGGGCCCTGGTCTAAAGTAGTGCACTATATAGGGAATAGGGTTATGGGCCCTGGTCTAAAGTAGTGCACTATAGTGCACTAAACAGGGAATAGGGTTATGGGCCCTGGTCTAAAGTAGTGCACTAAACAGGGAACAGGGTTATGGGCCCTGGTCTAAAGTAGTGCACTAAACAGGGAATAGGGTTATGGGCCCTGGTCTAAAGTAGTGCACTAAACAGGGAATAGGGTTATGGGCCCTGGTCTAAAGTAGTGCACTAAACAGGGAATAGGGTTATGGGCCCTGGTCTAAAGTAGTGCACTAAACAGGGAATAGGGTTATGGGCCCTGGTCTAAAGTAGTGCACTTTATAGGGAATGGGGTTATGGGCCCTGGTAAACAGGAACAGGGTTACGGCCCTGGGGCCCTAAACAGGGGAACAGGTTACGGGCCCTGGTCTAAAAGTAGTGCACTAAACAGGGAACAGGGTTACGGGCCCTGGTCTAAAGTAGTGCACTAAACAGGGAACAGGGTTACGGGCCCTGGTCTAAAGTAGTGCACTAAACAGGGAACAGGGTTACGGGCCCTGGTCTAAAGTAGTGCACTAAACAGGGAACAGGGTTACGGGCCCTAGTCTAAAGTAGTGCACTAAACAGGGAACAGGGTTACGGGCCCTAGTCTAAAGTAGTTAAACAGGGGGTTACCCTGGTCTAAAGTAGTGCACTAAACAGGGAACAGGTTACGGGCCCTGGTCTAAAGTAGTGCACTAAACAGGGAACAGGGTTACGGGCCCTGGTCTAAAGTAGTGCACTAAACAGGGAACAGGGTTACGGGCCCTGGTCTAAAGTAGTGCACTAAACAGGGAAGGGTTAGGGTTCTAAAGTAGTGCACTAAACAGGGAACAGGGGGCCCTGGTCTAAAGTAGTGCACTAAACAGGGAACAGGGTTACGGGCCCTGGTCTAAAGTAGTGCACTAAACAGGGAACAGGGTTACGGGCCCTGGTCTAAAGTAGTGCACTAAACAGAGGAATAGGTTTATAGGACCTGGTCTAAAGTAGTGCACTAAACAGGGAACATGTTATATACCTGGATATACCCTCTTTATCCCAGGTTAGATCCATCCACCTCTACCAAGGATGGAAGGAAGGCACACAAGACAGACCATTATATCTCAGTCCATATTGAGATAAGGAACACCCAGATGAGTGGAGACTCCCGTCAGACAAAGCCGTTCCTATTGCAGCAGTGTGGGTAATTGTCCTGTTGGTGGGGAGGGACGGGGGGGACGTGGGAGTGGTGAAGCGGAGCGGGTGTGTTTTGGCAAATTGCACCAGATTTATCTTGGCTATAGGCATCCTCTTTCCTGGGTTTCCTTCTCAGGTTTCTGTCGCCTCTCCCCGAGCGAGTTCCAAAGGGTACCCTATTCCCTGTAGAGTGCACTACTTTTAGACCAGGGCTCGTAGTGCACTATATAGGGAATAGGGTGCCATTTGGGATGCCAGAGCCAGTCACAGTACAGGGCCTTATCACGCTGCCCTCCTCTCAGTGGCTGGTCACAGCGGTAAGATTTCAGGTGCTGGCCCAGGTCTCCAGAGGAACAGGTGTCCCCTCTGTGTCCGGGCGGCTGGGGTCTCGCTGGGGAGGCCTGGGAAAGGGGAGGTACCGCCAAGGCCTGGTTCTACCTCAGCGGACAGATAACAGTGGGGCTTTGAGGATGAATTCAGCCTAATTGCTTAAGGAGTCTGTGGAAGTTGGAATAGTTAGGAAGGAGGTAGACAAAAGAAGAGGCAAAACAAACAGAAATTCTCCCAGCGATTCTTGGCTGTAGGAAGACAATGGAGTTTTCAATGATGGGAAAGAGAGACAACATCTACTGTAGGTGATAAGTTCACGTGGCCAAGGAGTGGCAAATCGGTTCGACTCCAATCCCAATACTCCCCCCCTTAGACCTTTACCTCAGTTTAGCACGATCCTGTGGGCCGGAGGGTTGTCCCATTTCAAATTTGTGCGAGGCATGGTGCCTAGTGGGTAGCCTAGTGGTTAGAGCGTTGGGCCAGTAACCAGCAGGTAGTCTAGTTGTTAGAGCGTTGGGACAGTAACCAGCAGGTAGCCTCGTGGTTAGAGCGTTGGGCCAGTAACCAGCAGGTAGCCTAGTGGTTAGAGCGTTGGGCCAGTAACCAGCAGGTAGCCTAGTGGTTAGAGCGTTGGGACAGTAACCAGCAGGTAGCCTAGTGGTTAGAGTGATGGGCCAGTAACCAGCAGGTAGCCTCGTGGTTAGAGCGTTGGACTAGTAACCAGCAGGTAGCCTAGTGGTTAGAGCGTTGGGCCAGTAACCAGCATGTAGCCTCGTGGTTAGAGCGTTGGACTAGTAACCAGCAGGTAGTCTAGTGGTTAGAGCGTTGGACTAGTAACCAGCAGGTAGCCTAGTGGTTAGAGTGTTGTACTAGAAACCAGCAGGTAGCCTAGTGGTTAGAGCGTTGGGACAGTAACCAGCAGGTAGCCTAGTGGTTAGAGCGTTGGGCCAGTAACCAGCAGGTAGCCTAGTGGTTAGAGTGATGGGCCAGTAACCAGCAGGTAGCCTCGTGGTTAGAGCGTTGGACTAGTAACCAGCAGGTAGCCTAGTGGTTAGAGCGTTGGGCCAGTAACCAGCAGGTAGCCTCGTGGTTAGAGCGTTGGACTAGTAACCAGCAGGTAGCCTAGTGGTTAGAGCGTTGGACTAGTAACCAGCAGTTAGCCTAGTGGTTAGAGCGTTGGACTAGTAACCAGCAGGTAGCCTAGTGGTTAGAGTGTTGGGCCAGTAACCAGCAGGTAGCCTAGTGGTTAGAGCGTTGGACTAGTAACACGAATACCTGAGCTGACAAGGTAAAACTCTGTTGTTCTGTCCCTTAATTAACTAGGCAGTTAACCCACTGTTCCTATGCCGTCACTTGTTCTTAACTGACTTGCCTAGTTAAAAAAAGATTATATACAGAAAATAAAGCCCTCTAGTTGACCCTCCAAACTAAGTGAAATTGAGGTCCAGACTGGTCGTCACCAGTTACTACAGCCATATAAAGCCCCAAGTCCCCCTTTCTCCCTCTCCCTTTCCCCTATTTCTAAAATGTCTCTTCTTAAAATGTGATTTTAAATCACAGGAGGTTGGTGGCAACTTATTTTGGGAGGACGGGCTCGTGGTAATGGCTGGAGCGGAATCGGAGGCATGGTATCAGAAACATCAAACACCTGGTTTCCATGGTATCAGACACATCAAACACCTGGTTTCCATGGTATCAGACACATCAAACACATGGTTGCCATGGCATCAGACACATCAAACACGTGGTTTCCATGGTATCAGACACATCAAACACCTGGTTTCCATGGCATCAGACACATCAAACACGTGGTTTCCATGGTATCAGACACATCAAACACGTGGTTGCCATGGCATCAGACACATCAAACACGTGGTTTCCATGGTATCAAACACATCAAACACGTGGTTTCCATGGTATCAGACACATCAAACACGTGGTTGCCATGTCATCAGACACATCAAACATGTGGTTTCCATGGTATCAAACACATCAAACACGTGGTTTCCATGGTATCAGACACATCAAACACTTGGTTTCCATGGTATCAGACACATCAAACACGTGGTTGCCATGGCATCAGACACATCAAACATGTGGTTTCCATGGTATCAAACACATCAAACACGTGGTTGCCATGGTATCAGACACATCAAACACGTGGTTGCCATGGCATCAGACACATCAAACACGTGGTTTCCATGGTATCAAACACATCAAGCACGTGGTTGCCATGGTATCAGACACATCAAACACCTGGTTTCCATGGTATCAGACACATCAAACACCTGGTTTCCATGGTATCAGACACATCATACACCTGGTTTCCATGGTATCAGACACATCAAACACGTGGTTGCCATGGTATCAGACACATCAAACACGTTGTTTCCATGGTATCAAACATGGCTTCCATTCCATTTGCTCCGTTGAGCCGTCCTCCCCTCAACAGCCTCCACTGTTTTAAACTCTAACGTTAACCACACTGCTAACCTTATGCCTGATCCTGACCTTAAATTACGTCCACAAAGCTAATTTTTGTTGACATACATTTTTACCATACGGCCATTTTTTGATTTTGTGGCTGTCATATCTAGTGGAAATGATCCAGACTTGATAGCAAGGGGTTACCAAATCAAATCAAACCAAATCTCCCATGAAGCTTGGCGAGTCAAGGCTCTATTATTATAATTCTGTAAAGTAAATTATTCTCTATGTAATTCTATAAAATGAATTTTTCTGTAGAGTAAATTATTCTTTATGTAATTCTATAAAAAAATCAATTATCCTGGAGAATACATTTTTTTGTATGTAATTCTATAAATAAATGATTCCGTTTGTAATTCTATAAATAAATGATTCCGTTTGTAATTCTATAAATAAATGATTCCGTTTGTAATTCTATAAATAAATGATTCCGTTTGTAATTCTGTGGCGATGAACTGGGAAAAAGAGCACAAACCAACGTCTCTCCAGCTTCCCCCTGCTGACAAGATGTGTAAACTCAGGTTATGAGGACATACGAGAGTACTGAGAGTTTGTGCAACAAGTCCCCCTTTCTCCATCTCCCTTTCCCCTCTCTTCTGCCGTATACCTTCTCCCCTCCCCCTCTCCCCTCTCTTCTCCCCCCACTCCCTCTCTTCTCCCCTCTCTCCCTCTCTTCTCCCCTTCTCCCTCTCCCCTCTCTTCTCCCCTCTCTCCCTTTCCCCTCTCTTCTCCCCTCTCTCCCTCTCCCTCCTCTCCCCCTCTCCCTCTCTTCTCCCCTCTCTTCTCCCCTCTCTTCTCCCCTTCTCCCTCTAACCTCTCTTCTCCCCTATCTCCCTTTCCCTCCTTCTCCCCCTCTCCCTCTCTTCTCCCTCCTCCCTCTCCCCCTTCTCCCTCCTCCCTTCCCCCTCTTCTCCCTCTCTCTCCCTCTCCCCCTCTCTTCTCCCTCTCTCCCTTTCCCTCTCCCTCTCCCTCTCTTCTCCCCTCTCCCTCTCTTCTCCCATCCTTCTCCCCTCTCCTCTCTTCTCCCCTATCTCCCCCCTCTCTCCTCTCCTCTCTCTTCTCCCATCTCTCCCTCTCCCCTCTCTTCTCCCTTCTCTCCCTTTCCCCTCTCTCCCTCTCCTCTCTCTTCTCCCCTCTCTCCCTCTCTTCTCCCATCTCTTCTCCCCCTCTCCTCTCTTTTCCCCTCTCTCCCTCTCCCCTCTCTTCTCCCCCCTCTCCCTCTCTTCTCCCCTCTCTCCCTTTCCCCTCTCTTCTCCCCTCTCTCCCTTTCCCCTCTCTCCCTTTCCCCCTCATCCTCCCCTCCCCTCCCTCAACCTCTCCATTTCCCCCCTCCTCCTCCCCTCCCCTCAACCTCTCCCTTCCCCTCCCCCCCCTCCTCCCCTCCCCCTCTCCCTCCCCCCTCTCCTCCCCTCTCCCTCTCCCCCTCTCTTCTCCCCTCTCTCCCTTTCCCCTCTCCCTTTCCCCCTCATCCTCCCCTCCCCTCCCATCAACCTCTCCCCTCTCCTCCCCCCCCTCCCCTCAACCTCTCCTTTCCTCTCCCCCTCTCTTCTCCCCCTCTCCCCCTCCCTCTCCCCCCTCTCTTCTCCCCCTCTTCTCTCTCCCTCTCTCCCTCCCCCCCCCCCTCCCCCTTCTCCCCCTCTCCCCTCTCCCCCTCTCCTCCCCTCTCCCTCTCCCCTCTTCCCCCCGTCTCTTCTCCCCTCTCCCATTCCTCCTCCTCCCCCTCCCTCCCCTCCCCCTCTCCCCTTTACACTCTCATCTCTCATCTCCCTTCTCCCCATCTCCCATATATCAGCTGACCTTTGCTGAGGCTGACCGTACTCCACCTTTGATGTGTGGAGTATTCTGGAGTACTATTAGTAATCACTGTTGAGTCCTCCACAATAGGGACAGACCCCCGAAGGGCCCAGTTCACCAACTCCAAAACTCTTGTTTGGGGCCCCAGCCCACGTAAAAAAACGGGCCCTTAAGAAAAGTTGTATATATTTTTTACTGTTCCTCCCTTCAACATCCGTTATTGTAAAGTGAAAAGTAAGCACACCCTTGGTGCTGCGATAATGGTTCTGTAAATTATACTTTAAGAGCGTCTTGTCTCGTGCCTTGGTGCTCAATCGCTCCTGAGGCTGAAGATGAAGGGGTAGAGGGATGGAGGGGTGGAGGAGTGGAGGGGTGGAGAGATGGAGGAATGGAGACATGGAAGGGTAGAGGGGTGGAGGGGTGGAGGAATGGAGAGATGGAGAGATGGAGAGATGGAGGGATGGAGAGATAGAGGGGTAGAGGGAAGGAGGGATGGAGAGATAGAGGGGTAGAGGGATGGAGGGGTGGAGGAGTGGAGGGGTGGAGAGATGGAGGAATGGAGACATGGAAGGGTAGAGGGGTAGAGGGATGGAGGGATGGAGAGATGGAGGAGTGGAGGGGTGGAGGGATGGAGGGGTGGAGGATGGAGGGATGGAGGGATGGAGGGGTGGAGGAGTGGAGGGGTGGAGGGATGGAGAGATGGAGGAGTGGAGGGGTGGAGGGGTGGAGGGGTGGAGGGATGGAGAGATGGAGGAGTGGAGGGGTGGAGGGATGGAGGGGGGTGGAGGGATGGAGGGGTGGAGGGATGGAGGGGTGGAGGAGTGGAGGAGATGGAGGGGTGGAGAGATGGAGGGGTGGAGACATGGAAGGGTAGAGGGATGGAGGGGTGGAGGAGTGGAGGGGTGGAGACATGGAGGAATGGAGACATGGAAGGGTAGAGGGGTAGAGGGATGGAGGGATGGAGAGATGGAGAGATGGAGAGATAGAGGGGTAGAGGGAAGGAGGGGTGGAGGAGTGGAGGGGTGGAGAGATGGAGGAATGGAGACATGGAAGGGTAGAGGGGTAGAGGGATGGAGGGATGGAGAGATGGAGGGGTGGAGGAGTGGAGGGGTGGAGACATGGAAGGGTAGAGGGGTAGAGGGATGGAGGGATGGAGAGATGGAGGGATGGAGAGATGGAGGGATGGAGAGATAGAGGGGTAGAGGGAAGGAGGGATGGAGAGATAGAGAGATACAGGGATGGAGAGATAGAGGGATGGAGGGATGGAGAGATGGAGGGATGGAGAGATAGAGGGATGGAGAGATAGAGGGGTAGAGGGATGGAGAGAGAGAGGAATAGAGGGATGAAGGAATGGAGGGATGGAGGGGTAGAGGGATGGAGGGATGGAGAGATAGAGGGATGGAGGGATCAGAGATAGAGGGGTAGAAGAATGGAGAGAGAGAGGAATAGAGGGATGGAGGAATGGAGGGATGGAGGGGTAGAGGGATGGAGAGATACAGGGATGGAGAGAGAGGGATGGAGAGATAGAGGGATGGAGGGATGGAGGAATGGAGGGATGGAGAGATAGAGGAATAGAGGGATGGAAGGATGGAGAGATAGAGGGGTAGAGGGATGGAGAGATAGAGGAATAGAGGGGTGGAAAGATGGAGAGATAGCGAAATAGAGGGATTGAAGGATGGAGAGAGAGGGATGGAGAGATAGAGGAATAGAGGGATGGAGGAATGGAGAGATAGAGGGATGGAGAGATAGAGGGATGGAAGGATGGAGAGATAGAGGGATGGAGAGATGGAGGGGTAGAGGGATGGAGAGATAGAGGGGTAGAGGGATGGAGGGATGGAGAGATAGTGGGGTAGAGGGATGGATGAATGGAGAGATGGAGGGATGGAGAGATGGAGGGATGGAGAGATGGAGGGGAAGAGGGATGGAGAGATGGAGGGGTAGAGGGATGGAGAGATAGAGGGGTAGAGGGATGGAGGGATGGAGAGATAGTGGGGTAGAGGGATGGCGGGATGGAGAGATAGAGGGATGGAGAGATAGAGGGGTAGAGGGATGGAGAGATGGAGGGGTAGAGGGATGGAGAGATAGAGGGGTAGAGGGATGGAGGGATGGAGAGATAGTGGGGTAGAGGGATGGCGGGATGGAGAGATAGAGGGATGGAGAGATAGAGGGATGGAGAGATGGAGGTGTAGAGGGGTAGAGGGGTAGAGGGATGGAGGGATGGAGAGATAGTGGGGTAGAGGGATGGAGAGATAGAGGGATGGAGAGATAGAGGGGTAGAGGGGTAGAGGGATGGAGGGATGGAGAGATAGTGGGGTAGAGGGATGGAGAGATAGAGGGATGGAGAGATGGAGGGGTAGAGGGATGGAGAGATAGAGGGGTAGAGGGATGGAGGGATGGAGAGATAGAGGGGTAGAGGGATGGAGGGATGGAGAGATAGTGGGGTAGAGGGATGGAGAGCTAGAGGGATGGAGAGATGGAGGGGTAGGCGGATGGAGAGATAGAGGGGTAGAGGGATGGAGAGATAGAGGGGTAGAGGGGTAGAGGGATGGAGAGATGGAGATATAGAGGGGTAGAGGGATGGAGGGATGGAGAGATAGTGGGGTAGAGGGATGGAGAGATAGAGGGATGGAGAGATGGAGGGGTAGAGGGATGGAGAGATAGAGGGGTAGAGGGATGGAGGGATGGAGAGATAGTGGGGTAGAGGGATGGAGGGATGGAGAGATAGAGGAATGGAGAGATAGAGGGATGGAGAGATAGAGGGATGGAGTGATAGAGGGAAGGAGAGATAGAGGGAAGGAGAGATAGAGGGGTAGAGGGATGAGAGATCGAGGGGTAGAGAGATGGAGAGATAGAGGGGTAGAGGGATGGAGAGATAGAGGGGTAGAGAGATGGAGAGATAGAGGGGTAGAGGGATGGAGAGATAGAGGGGTAGAGAGATGGAGAGATAGAGGGGTAGAGGGATGGAGAGATAGAGGGGTAGAGGGATGGAGGGATGGAGAGATAGTGGGGTAGAGGGATGGAGAGATAGAGGGATGGAGAGATGGAGGGGTAGGGGGATGGAGAGATAGAGGGGTAGAGGGATGGAGAGATAGAGGGGTAGAGGGGTAGAGGGATGGAGAGATGGAGATATAGAGGGGTAGAGGGATGGAGGGATGGAGAGATAGTGGGGTAGAGGGATGGAGAGATAGAGGGATGGAGAGATGGAGGGGTAGAGGGATGGAGAGATAGAGGGGTAGAGGGATGGAGGGATGGAGAGATAGTGGGGTAGAGGGATGGAGGGATGGAGAGATAGACGAATGGAGAGATAGAGGGATGGAGAGATAGAGGGATGGAGTGATAGAGGGAAGGAGAGATAGAGGGAAGGAGAGATAGAGGGGTAGAGGGATGAGAGATCGAGGGGTAGAGAGATGGAGAGATAGAGGGGTAGAGGGATGGAGAGATAGAGGGGTAGAGAGATGGAGAGATAGAGGGGTAGAGGGATGGAGAGATAGAGGGGTAGAGAGATGGAGAGATAGAGGGGTAGAGGGATGGAGAGATAGAGGGGTAGAGGGATGGAGAGATCGAGGAGTAGAGGGATGGAGAGATAGAGGGGTAGAGGGTTAGAGGGATGGAGAGATAGAGGGGTAGAGAGATGGAGAGATAGAGGGGTAGAGGGATGGAGAGATAGAGGGATGGAGAGATAGATGGGTAGAGAGATGGAGCGATAGAGTGGTAGAGACATGGAGAGATAGAGGGGTAGAGGGATGGAGAGATAGAGGGGTAGAGGGATGGAGAGATAGAGGGGTAGAGGGATGGAGAGATAGAGGAGTAGAGGGATGGAGAGATAGAGGGGTAGAGGGAAAGAGAGATAGAGGGGTAGAGGGATGGAGAGATAGAGGGGTAGAGAGATGGAGAGATAGAGTGGTAGAGGGATGGAGAGATAGAGAAGTAGAGGGATGGAGAGATAGAGGGGTAGGTGGATGGAGAGATAGAGGAGTAGAGGGATGGAGAGATAGAGTGGTAGAGGGATGGAGAGATAGAGGGGTAGAGACATGGAGAGATAGAGGAGTAGAGGGATGGAGAGATAGAGGGGTAGAGGGATGGAGAGATAGAGGGGTAGAGGGATGTAGAGATAGAGGGGTTGAGGGATGGAGAGATAGAGGGGTAGAGGGATGGAGAGATAGAGGGGTAGAGGGATGGAGGATGGAGGAGTAGAGGGATGGAGAGATAGAGGGGTAGAGGGATGGAGAGATAGAGGGGTAGAGAGATGGAGAGATAGAGGGGTAGAGGGATGGAGAGATAGAGGGGTAGAGGGATGGAGAGATAGAGGGGTAGAGGGATGGAGAGATAGAGGAGTAGAGGGATGGAGAGATAGAGGGGTAGAGGGAAAGAGAGATAGAGGGGTAGAGGGATGGAGAGATAGAGGGGTAGAGAGATGGAGAGATAGAGGGGTAGAGGGATGGAGAGATAGAGAAGTAGAGGGATGGAGAGATAGAGGGGTGGAGGGATGGAGAGATAGGGGTAGAGAGATGGAGAGATAGAGGGGTAGAGAGATGGAGAGATAGAGGTGTAGAGGGATGGAGAGATAGAGGGGTAGAGGGATGGAGAGATAGAGGAGTAGAGGGATGGAGAGATAGAGGGGTAGAGGGATGGAGAGATAGAGGGGTAGAGAGATGGAGAGATAGAGGGGTAGAGGGATGGAGAGATAGAGGGGTAGAGGGATGGAGAGATAGAGGGGTAGAGGGATGGAGAGATAGAGGGGTAGAGGGATGGAGAGATAGAGGGGTAGAGGGATGGAGAGATAGAGGGGTGGAGGGATGAGAGATAGAGGAGTAGAGGGATGGAGAGATAGAGGGGTAGAGGGATGGAGACATAGAGGGATGGAGAGATAGAGGAGTAGAGAGATGGAGAGATAGAGGGGTAGAGGGATGGAGAGATAGAGGGGTAGAGGGATGGAGAGATAGAGGGGTAGAGGGATGGAGAGATAGAGGGATGGAGAGATAGAGGAGTAGAGAGATGGAGAGATAGAGGGGTAGAGGGATGGAGAGATAGAGGGGTAGAGGGATGGAGACATAGAGGGATGGAGAGATGGAGAGAGAGAGGGAGAGATAGAGGGGAGAGGGATGGAGAGATAGAGGGATGGAGAGATAGAGGGTATAGAGATGGAGAGATAGAGGGGTAGAGGGATGGAGAGATAGAGGGGTAGAGGGATGGAGAGATAGAGGGGTAGAGGGATGGAGAGATAGAGTGGTAGAGGGATGGAGAGATAGAGGGGTAGAGGGATGGAGAGATAGAGGGGTAGAGGGATGGAGAGATAGAGGGGTGGAGGGATGGAGAGATAGAGGAGTAGAGGGATGGAGAGATAGAGGGGTAGAGGGATGGAGACATAGAGGGATGGAGAGATAGAGGAGTAGAGAGATGGAGAGATAGAGGGGTAGAGGGATGGAGAGATAGAGGGGTAGAGGGATGGAGAGATAGAGGGGTAGAGGGATGGAGAGATAGAGGGGTAGAGAGATGGAGAGATAGAGGGGTAGAGGGATGGAGAGATAGAGGGGTAGAGAGATGGAGAGATAGAGGGGTAGAGGGATGGAGAGATAGAGGGGTAGAGGGATGGAGACATAGAGGGATGCAGAGATAGAGGAGTAGAGAGATGGAGAGATAGAGGGGTAGAGGGATGGAGAGATAGAGGGATGGAGAGATAGAGAAGTATAGAGATGGAGAGATAGAGGGGTAGAGGGATGGAGAGATAGAGGGGTAGAGGGATGGAGAGATAGAGGGGTAGAGGGATGGGAGACATAGAGGGATGGAGAGATAGAGGGGTAGAGGGATGGAGAGATAGAGGGGTAGAGGGATGGAGAGATAGAGGGGTAGAGGGATGGGAACAATACGGCCTCCCAGAGGATGTTACTCAGGCCCTGATCAGGGGCTCAGCCTGCTTCCCAAATGGATCCCTTTATAGTGGACTGCGCTGTCCTTCTTCCTCCAGCCAGGACGGACCCAGATGCATCCCAATAAAATCTTCAAAAGCTTCTCCCTCTTAACTTTCACTATCAAACATGTGTGTGCAGTTAGGATGTTTTATTTGACAGTCAAATATGTTGAGGAAATGGTTTAGTGGATGTGCATAAGGGAAATACTGGTTTAACTCTCAGACAATAGACTAGTGTAGGAACAACCACACTGTAGCAGGTTCAACCCTCAGACAATAGACTAGTGTAGAAACAACCACACTGTAGCAGGTTTAACTCTCAGACAATAGACTAGTGTAGGAAACAACCACACTGTAGCAGGTTCAACCCCCAGACAATAGACTAGTGTAGAAACAACCACACTGTAGCAGGTTCAACCCTCAGACAATAGACTAGTGTAGAAACAACCACACTGTAACAGGTTCAACCCTCAGACAATAGACTAGTGTAGAAACAACCACACTGTAGCAGGTTCAACCCTCAGACAATAGACTAGTGTAGAAACAACCACACTGTTACAGGCTCAACCACCAGACAATAGACTAGTGTAGAAACAACCACACTGTAGCAGGTTCAACCCTCAGACAATAGACTAGTGTAGAAACAACCACACTGTAGCAGGTTCAACCCTCAGACAATAGACTAGTGTAGAAACAACCACACTGTAGCAGGTTCAACCCTCAGACAATAGACTAGTGTAGAAACAACCACACTGTAACAGGCTCAACCACCAGACAATAGACTAGCGTAGAAACAACCACACTGTTACAGGTTCAACCCCCAGACAATAGACTAGTGTAGAAACAACCACACTGTAGCAGGTTCAACCCCCAGACAATAGACTAGTGTAGAAACAACCACACTGTTACAGGTTCAACCCTCAGACAATAGACTAGTGTAGAAACAACCACACTGTTACAGGTTCAACCCTCAGACAATAGACTAGTGTAGAAACAACCACACTGTAACAGGCTCAACCACCAGACAATAGACTAGTGTAGAAACAACCACACTGTAGCAGGTTCAACCCTCAGACAATAGACTAGTGTAGAAACAACCACACTGTAACAGGCTCAACCACCAGACAATAGACTAGTGTAGAAACAACCACACTGTAGCAGGTTCAACCCTCAGACAATAGACTAGTGTAGAAACAACCACACTGTTACAGGTTCAACCCTCAGACAATAGACTAGTGTAGAAACAACCACACTGTTACAGGCTCAACCACCAGACAATAGACTAGTGTAGAAACAACCACACTGTAGCAGGTTCAACCCCCAGACAATAGACTAGTGTAGAAACAACCACACTGTAGCAGGTTCAACCCTCAGACAATAGACTAGTGTAGGAACAACCACACTGTAACAGGTTCAACCCCCAGACAATAGACTAGTGTAGAAACAACCACACTGTAACAGGCTCAACCCTCAGACAATAGACTAGTGTAGAAACAACCACACTGTTACAGGTTCAACCCTCAGACTAGTGTAGAAACAACCACACTGTAGCAGGTTCAACCCTCAGACAATAGACTAGTGTAGAAACAACCACACTGTAACAGGCTCAACCCTCAGACAATGGACTAGTGTAGAAACAACCACACTGTTACAGGTTCAACCCTCAGACAATAGACTAGTGTAGAAACAACCACACTGTAACAGGCTCAACCCTCAGACAATAGACTAGTGTAGAAACAACCACACTGTAGCAGGTTCAACCCCCAGACAATAGACTAGTGTAGAAACAACCACACTGTTACAGGTTCAACCCTCAGACAATAGACTAGTGTAGAAACAACCACACTGTTACAGGTTCAACCCCCCAGACAATAGACTAGCGTAGAAACAACCACACTGTAGCAGGTTCAACCCTCAGACAATAGACTAGTGTAGAAACAACCACACTGTAGCAGGTTCAACCCCCAGACAATAGACTAGTGTAGAAACAACCACACTGTAGCAGGTTCAACCCCCAGACAATAGACTAGTGTAGAAACAACCACACTGTAGCAGGTTCAACCCTCAGACAATAGACTAGTGTAGGAACAACCACACTGTTACAGGTTCAATCCTCAGACAATAGACTAGTGTAGAAACAACCACACTGTAGCAGGTTCAACCCTCAGACAATAGACTAGTGTAGAAACAACCACACTGTTACAGGTTCAACCCTCAGACAATAGACTAGTGTAGGAACAAACACACTGTTACAGGTTCAACCCTCAGACAATAGACTAGTGTATGCTCTGCATTTAAAAACATGGAGTTCTCATTCAGCAGTGTGTGTGTTTGTGTGTGTGTGTGTGTGTGTGTGTGTGTGTGTGTGTGTGTGTGTGTGTGTGTGCGTGTGTGTGTGTGTGTACCCTGAGGTGACAGCTTAATGATATCATCTTATTTATCCCCTTCTCTGTCTCTCCTGAGACAACTACTAGAGCCCATCTCTTTTGTACGGCCCAAGGATTTGGGCTTGTTATTGGGGACAGCCAGTTAAACTGTCCTCACCTCTCCTGACCCCCCCTCCTCCCCCGGGTCAGACTTAGGCTTAGAGAGAGAATCACTAAAACAATACAGAAATACACTACGGAAAAAGAAGGAACAGCATGTCAGAAATCAGCTCAATGTAATTGAAGAATCCATAGACTCTAACCACTTCTGGGAAAATTGGAAAAAACTAAACAAACAACAACACGAAGAATTATCTATCCAAAATGGAGATGTAATGGGTAAACCACTTCTCCAATCTTTTTGGCTCTATAACAAAGAATAAAGAGCAAAAACATATACATGATCAAATACAGATCTTAGAATCAACTATTAAAGACTACCAGAACCCACTGGATTCTCCAATTACATTGAATGAGTTACAGGACAAAATAAAAACCCTCCAACCCAAAAAGGCCTGTGGTGTTGATGGTATCCTCAATGAAATGATCAAATATACAGACAACAAATTCCAATTGGCTATACTAAAACTCTTTAACATCATCCTTAGCTCTGGCATCTTCCCCAATATTTGGAACCAAGGACTTATCACCCCAATCCACAAAAATGGAGACAAATTCGACCCCAATAACTACCGTGGAATATGCGTCAACAGTAACCTTGGGAAAATCCTCTGCATTATCATTAACAGCAGACTCGTACACTTCCTCAATGAAAACAATGTACTGAGCAAATGTCAAATTGGCTTTTTACCAAATTACCGTACAACAGACCATGTATTCACCCTGCACACCCTAATTGACAAGCAAACAAACCAAAACAAAGGCAAAGTCTTCTCATGCTTTGTTGATTTCAAAAAAGCCTTCGACTCAATTTGGCATGAGGGTCTGCTGTATAAACTGATGGAAAGTGGTGATGGGGGTAAAACATACGACATCATAAAATCCATGTACACAAACAACAAGTGTGCGGTTAAAATTGGCAAAAAACACACAAATTTCTTCACACAGGGTCATGGGGTTAGACAGGGATGCAGCTTAAGCCCCACCCTCTTCAACATATATATCAACGAACTGGCGCGGGCACTAGAAAAGTCTGCAGCACCCGGCCTCACCCTACTAGAATCTGAAGTCAAATGTCTGCTGTTTGCTGATGATCTGGTGCTTCTGTCACCAACCAAGGAGGGCCTACAGCAGCACCTAGAACTTCTGCACAGATTCTGCCTGGGCCCTGACAGTAAATCTCAGTAAGACCAAAATAATGGTGTTCCAAAAAAGGTCCAGTCACCTGGACCACAAAAACAAATTCCATCTAGACACTGTTGCCCTAGAGCACACAAAAAACTATACATACCTTGGCCTAAACATCAGCGCCACAGGTAACTTCCACAAAGCTGTGAACGATCTGAGAGACAAGGCAAGAAGGGAATTCTATGCCATCAAAAGGAACATAAATCTCAACATACGAATTAGCATTTGGCTAAAAATACTTGAATCAGTCATAGAGCCCATTGCCCTTTATGGTTGTGAGGTCTGGGGTCCGCTCACCAACCAAGAATTCACAAAATGGGACAAACACCAAATTGAGACTCTGCATGCATAATTCTGCAAAAATATCCTCCGTGTACAACGTAGAACACCAAATAATGCATGCAGAACAGAATTAGGCCGATACCCACGAATTATCAAAATCCAGAAAAGAGCTGTTAAATTCTATAACCACCTAAAAGGAAGCGATTCCCAAACCTTCCACAACAAAGCCATCACCTACAGAGAGATGAACCTGGAGAAAAGTCTCCAAAGCAAGCTGGTCCTGGGGCTCTGTTCACAAACACACCCCACAGAGCCCCATGACAGCGGCAAAATTAGAACCAACCAAATCATGAGAAAACAAAAAGATAATTACTTGACACATTGGAAAGAATTAACAAAAAAACAGAGCAAACTAGAATTCTATTTGGCCCTACACAGAGAGTACACAGCGGCAGAATACCTGACCACTGTGACTGACATTTGTAATGTCTTTATTGTTTTGAAACTTCTGTATGTGTGATGTCTACTGTTAATTTTTATTGTTTATTTCACTTTATATATTATCTACCTTACTTGCTTTGGCAATGTTAACACATGTTACCCATGCCAATAAAGCCCCGAGGGAGAATGAGAGAGAGAGAGAGAAAGGGAGACAGACCTGACTACTGTGACTGACCCAAAATTAAGGAAAGCTTTGACTATGTTCAGACTCAGCGAGCATAGCCTTGCTATTGAGAAAGGCCGCCATAGGCAGACATGGCTCTCAAGAGAAGACAGGCTATGTGCTCACTGCCCACAAAATGAGGTGGAAACTGAGCTGCACTTCCTAACCTCCTGCCCAATGTATGACCATATTAGAGAGACATATTTCCCTCAGATTACACAGATCCACAAAGAATTAGAAAACAAATCCAATTTTGAAAAACTCCCATATCTACTGGGTGAAATTCCCCAGTGTGCCATCAGAGCAGCAAGATTTGTGACCTGTTGCCACGAGAAAAGGGCAACCAGTGAAGAAGACGCACCATTGTAAATACAACCCATATCTATGCTTATTTATTTTATCTTGTGTCCTTTACCATTTGTACATTGTAAAAACACTGTATATATATAATATGACATTTGAAATGTCTTTATTGTTTTGAAACTTCTGTATGTGTGATGTCTACTGTTAATTTCACTTTATATATTATCTACCTTACTTGCTTTGGCAATGTTAAAACATGTTTCCCATGCCAATAAAGCCCTTGAATTGAATTGAATTGAATTGAAATGACAGACAGAGAGAGAGAGAGAGAGAGAGAGAGAGAGAGAGAGAGAGAGAGAGAGGAAGAGAGAGAGGGAGACAGAGAGAGAGAGCGAGAGAGACAGAGAGACAGAGAGAGGGAGAGTGAGATGACCCAAAAGAAGAGAGAGAGCTTTGACTAGATGGAGACAGAGAGAGCAGAGACCTTGCTAGAGAGAAAGGGAGACAGAGAGAGGGAGAGAGGGAGACAGAGAGAGAGAGAGACATGAGCTCAGAGAGACACAAAAGGGAGAGAGACAGAGAAGAGAGGAGACAGAGAAGAGAGAGCCCAATGTAGAGAGACATAGAGAGAGAGACATATTTCCCTCAGAGACACAGGGATAGACAAGAGAATTAGAAAACAAATCCAATTTTGAAAAACTCCCATATCTAGAGGAGAAATTCAGAGAGACAGAGCAGAGAGACAGAGACCAGTTGAGAGAGAGAGAGAGAGGGGGAGACAGAGAAGAGAGAGGGGGGAGATTGTAAGGGGGAGAGGGAGGGAGGCTTGTATTGGGATGGGTTTCTTTTTGGAGGCATTTTCCTTCCTTGTGTCCTTTACAAATGACATATTCCCTATATAGTGCAGCTATCTGGCCTGGTCAAAAGAAGTGCACTAGATAGGGAATAGGGTGCCATTTGGGAAGTACATCCACATTTGATCTGATTTGTGACCCTGAGGGCTGAATGAGAGAGAGGCTGAGAGGAGAGAGAGGCCAGGCTGAGAGGAGAGAGAGACCAGGCTGAGAGGAGAGAGAGGCCAGAGGAGTTAAAGGCCAGGCTGAGAGGAGAGATAGGCCAGGCTGAGATAAAGAGGCCAGGCTGAATTGAGATTGAGAGGCCAGGCTGAGAGGAGAGAGAGGCCAGGCTGAGAGGAGAAGAGGCCAGGCTGAGAGGAGAGAGAGGCCAGGCTGAGAGGAGAGAGAGGCCAGGCTGAGAGAGAGAGAGACCAGGCTGAGAGGAGAGAGGCCAGGCTGAGAGGAGAGAGGCCAGGCTGAGAGGAGAGAGAGACCAGGCTGAGAGAGAGAGAGACCAGAGGAGAGAGAGGCTGAGAGGAGAGAGTCCAGGCTGAGAGGAGAGAGAGGCCAGGCTGAGAGGAGAGAGAGGCCAGGCTGAGAGGAGAGAGGCCAGGCGGAGAGAGAGAGAGGCCAGAGAGAGAGAGAGACCAGGCTGAGAGGAGAGAGAGGCCAGGCTGAGAGAGAGAGAGGCCAGGCTGAGAGGAGAGAGAGACCAGGCTGAGAGAGAGAGAGACCAGGCTGAGAGGAGAGAGACCAGGCTGAGAGAGAGAGAGGCTGAGAGAGAGAGAGGCCAGGCTGAGAGGAGAGAGAGACCAGGCTGAGAGAGAGAGAGCCAGGCTGAGAGGAGAGAGAGGCTGAGAGGAGAGAGAGGCCAGGCTGAGAGGAGAGAGAGACCAGGCTGAGAGGAGAGAGAGGCCAGGCTGAGAGGAGAGAGAGGCCAGGCTGAGAGAGGAGAGAGAGGCTGAGAGGAGAGAGAGGCCAGGCTGAGAGAGAGAGACCAGAGGAGAGAGAGGCTGAGAGAGAGAGAGACCAGGCTGAGAGAGAGGAGACCAGGCTGAGAGAGAGAGAGAGGCCAGAGAGAGAGACCAGGCTGAGAGGAGAGAGAGACCAGGCTGAGAGGAGAGAGAGGCCAGGCTGAGAGGAGAGAGAGGCCAGGCTGAGAGGAGAGAGAGACCAGGCAGAGAGAGAGACCAGGCTGAGAGGAGAGAGAGGCCAGAGAGGAGAGAGGCCAGGCTGAGAGGAGAGAGAGCCAGGCTGAGAGAGAGAGAGAGGCCAGGCTGAGAGGAGAGAGAGACCAGGCTGAGAGGAGAGGCCAGGCTGAGGCTGAGAGGAGAGAGGCCAGGCTGAGAGGAGAGAGAGAGGCCAGGCTGAGAGGAGGAGGAGGAGGCAGAGAGAGAGAGAGGCTGAGAGAGAGAGGCCAGGCTGAGAGAGACCAGGCTGAGAAAGAGACCAGGCTGAGAGGAGAGAGGCCAGGCTGAGAGGAGAGAGAGGCCAGGCTGAGAGAAGTGACCAGGCTGAGATAGAGAAGAGAGAGGAGGCCAGGCTGAGAGGAGAGAGAGGCCAGGCACATTGGATCTGATTTGAGACCAGGCTGAGAGAGGCCAGGCTGAAGGGGACAGAGAAAGGCCAGGCTGAGAGGAGAGAGGCCAGGCTGAGAGGAGAGAGAGGAGGCAGAAGAGAGGGAGAGACGAGGCTGAGAGGAGAGAGAGGCCAGGCTGAAGGGAGAGAGAGACCAGGCTGAGAGGGAGAGAGGGAGGCTGAGAGGAGAGAGAGGCCAGGCTGAGAGGAGAGAGAGACCAGGCTGAGAGAGAGAGACCAGGCTGAGAGGAGAGAGAGGCCAGGCTGAGAGGAGAGAGAGGCCAGGCTGAGAGACAGAGAGAGGAGAGGCCAGAGAATGGAGAGAGGCCAGGCTGAGGGAGAGAGAGACCAGGCTGAGAGAGAGAGCCAGGCTGAGAGGAGAGAGAGGCCAGGCTGAGAGGAGAGAGAGGCCAGGCTGAGAGGAGAGAGAGGCCAGGCTGAGAGGAGAGAGAGGCCAGGCTGAGAGGAGAGAGAGGCCAGGCTGAGAGGAGAGAGAGACCAGGCTGAGAGGAGAGAGGCCAGGCTGAGAGGAGAGAGAGGCCAGGCTGAGAGGAGAGAGAGGCCAGGCTGAGGAGAGAGAGACCAGGCTGAGAGAGAGAGGCCAGGCTGAGAGAGACCAGGCTGAGAGGAGAGAGAGGCCAGGCTGAGAGGGAGAGAGAGACCAGGCTGAGAGGAGAGAGAGGCCAGGCTGAGAGGAGAGAGAGACCAGGCTGAGAGGAGAGAGAGACCAGGCTGAGAGGAGAGAGAGGCCAGGCTGAGAGGAGAGAGAGGCCAGGCTGAGAGGAGAGAGAGACCAGGCTGAGAGGAGAGAGAGGCCAGGCTGAGAGGAGAGAGAGACCAGGCTGAGAGGAGAGAGAGACCAGGCTGAGAGGAGAGAGAGACCAGGCTGAGAGGAGAGAGAGACCAGGCTGAGAGGAGAGAGAGACCAGGCTGAGAGGAGAGAGAGACCAGGCTGAGAGGAGAGAGAGACCAGGCTGAGAGGAGAGAGAGGCCAGGCTGAGAGGAGAGAGAGGCCAGGCTGAGAGGAGAGAGAGACCAGGCTGAGAGGAGAGAGAGGCCAGGCTGAGAGGAGAGAGAGACCAGGCTGAGAGACCAGGGAGGAGAGAGAGGCCAGGCTGAGAGGAGAGAGAGACCAGGCTGAGAGGAGAGAGAGGCCAGGCTGAGAGGAGAGAGAGACCAGGCTGAGAGGAGAGAGAGGCCAGGCTGAGAGGAGAGAGACCAGGCTGAGAGGAGAGAGAGACCAGGCTGAGAGGAGAGAGGCCAGAGACCAGGCTGAGAGGAGAGAGAGGCCAGGCTGAGAGGAGAGAGAGAGGCCAGGCTGAGAGGAGAGAGAGGCCAGGCTGAGAGGAGGCCAGGAGAGAGGCCAGGCCAGGCTGAGAGGCTGGAGAGAGAGGCCAGGCTGAGGAGGCTGAGAGGAGAGAGGCCAGGCTGAGAGAGAGAGAGGCCAGGCTGAGAGAGGAGAGAGAGGCCAGGCTGAGAGGAGAGAGAGCCAGGCTGAGAGAGAGGCCAGGCTGAGAGGAGAGAGAGGCCAGGCTGAGAGGAGAGAGGACCAGGCTGAGAGGAGAGAGAGGCCAGGCAGAGAGGAGAGAGAGGCCAGGCAGAGAGGAGAGAGAGGCCAGGCAGAGAGGAGAGAGAGGCCAGGCAGAGAGGAGGCTGAGAGAGGCCAGGCAGAGAGGAGAGAGAGCCAGGCAGAGAGAGGAGAGAGAGGCCAGGCTGAGAGGAGAGAGAGGCCAGGAGAGGAGAGAGAGACCAGAGAGAGGAGAGAGGCCAGGCAGAGAGGAGAGAGAGGCCAGGCTGAGAGGAGAGAGAGGCCAGGCTGAGAGGGAGAGAGAGGCCAGGCTGAGAGAGAGAGAGAGGCTGAGAGAGAGAGAGGCCAGGCAGGCTGAGAGGAGAGAGGCCAGGCTGGAGAGAGAGGCCAGGCTGAGAGGAGAGAGAGGCCAGGCTGAGAGAGAGAGAGAGGCCAGGCTGAGAGGAGAGAGAGGCCAGGCTGAGAGGAGAGAGAGGCCAGGCTGAGAGGAGAGAGCCAGGCTGAGAGAGAGAGAGGCCAGGCTGAGAGGAGAGAGAGGCGGAGAGGAGAGAGAGAGACCAGGCTGAGAGGAGAGAGAGGCCAGGCTGAGAGGAGAGAGAGACCAGGCTGAGAGGAGAGAGAGACCAGGCTGAGAGGAGAGAGAGGCCAGGCTGAGAGGAGAGAGACCAGGCTGAGATGAGAGAGAGACCAGGCTGAGAGGAGAGAGAGACCAGGCTGAGAGGAGAGAGACCAGGCTGAGAGGAGAGAGAGGCCAGGCTGAGAGGAGAGAGAGACCAGGCCGAGAGGATAGAGAGACCATGTTGAGAACATAAAATGGGCACTTAGTCTGCTGCCGCCAGCTCCGTGAGCCTATAATAGTTTAACTTATCCACACAGGATGCCACTAGTTCCTGATCTCTCAGCTCCGTGAGTGTATAAAAGGATAACTTCTCTACACAGGGTTCTCTCTCTCTCTCTCTCTCTCTCCCTCTCTCTCTCTCTCTCCTCTCTCTCTCTCTCTCTCTCTCTCTCTCTCTCTCTCTCTCTCTCTCTCTCTCTCTCTCTCTCTCTCTCTCTCTCTCTCTCTCTCTCTCTCTCTCCCTCTCTCTCCCTCTCTCTCTCTCTCTGTCTCTCCTGCTCTCTCTCTCTCTCTCTCTCTCTCTCCCTCTCTCTCTCTCTCTCTCCCTCTCTCTCTCTCTCTCTCTCTCTCTCTCTCTCTCTCTCTCTCTCTCTCTCTCTCTCTCTCTCTCTCTCTCTCTCTCTCTCTCTCTCTCTCTCTCTCTCTCTCTCTCTCTCTCTCTCAATTCAATTTCAATTCAATTCAGTTCAATTCAATTCAAGGGCTTTATTGGCATGGGAAACATGTGTTAACATTGCCAAAGCAAGTGAGGTAGATAATATATAAAGTGAATATATAAAGTGAAAAACAATAAAAATTAACAGTAAACATTACACATACAGAAGTTTCAAAACAATAAAGTCATTACAAATGTCATATTATATATATACAGAGTTTCAACAATGTGCAAATGGTTAAGGTATAAAAGGGAAAATAAATAAGCATAAATATGGGTTGTATTTATGGTTTTGTTCTTCACTGGTTGCCCTTTTCTCGTGGCAACAGGTCACCAATCTTGCTGCTGTGATGGAACACTGTGGAATTTCACCGAGTAGATATGGGAGTTTTTCAAAATTGGATTTGTTTTCTAATTCTTTGTGGATCTGTGTAATCTGAGGGAAATATGTCTCTCTAATATGGTCATACATTGGGCAGGAGGTTAGGAAGTGCAGCTCAGTTTCCACCTCATTTTGTGGGCAGTGAGCACATAGCCTGTCTTCTCTTGAGAGCCATGTCTGCCTACGGCGGCCTTTCTCAATAGCAAGGCTATGCTCACTGAGTCTGTACATGGTCAAAGCTTTCCTTAATTTTGTGTCAGTCACAGTGGTCAGGTATTCTGCCGCTGTGTACTCTCTGTGTAGGGCCAAATAGAATTCTAGTTTGCTCTGTTTTTTTGTTAATTCTTTCCAATGTGTCAAGTAATTATCTTTTTGTTTTCTCATGATTTGGTTGGGTCTAATTGTGCTGTTGTCCTGGGGCTCTGTAGGGTGTGTTTTTGTTTGTGAGCAAAGCCCCAGGACCAGCTTGCTTAGGGGACTCTTCTCCAGGTTCATCTCTCTGTAGGTGATGGCTTTGTTATGGAAGGTTTAGGAATCGCTTCCTTTTAGGTGGTTATAGAATTTAACGGCTCTTTTCTGGATTTTGATAATTAGTGGGTATCGGCCTAATTCTGTCTCTCTCTCTCTCTCTCTCTCTCTCTCTCTCAATTCAATTCAATTCAATTCAAGGGCTTTATTGGCATGGAAAACATGTGTTAACATTGCCAAAGCAAGTAAGGTAGATAATATATAAAGTGAAATAAACAATAAAAATTAACAGTAGACATCACACATACAGAAGTTTCAAAACAATAAAGACATTACAAATGTCATATTATATATATACAGTGTTTTAACAATGTACAAATGGTAAAGGACACAAGATAAAATAAAGAAGTATAGATATGGGTTGTATTTACAATGGTGCGTGTTCTTCACTTGTTGCCCTCTCTCTCTTTCTCTCTCTGAAATACTGTCGGTCTGAGCAGACGTTTCCATCACACGCCGACACAGGCAAAAGAAGTGCACTATGTAGAAAACAGGTTGCCATTTGAGACTCCGCAGTCGCCACACAGCTCAACATAACTCCTGTAACCTTGAGACCACAGTTCAGTATAACTCCTGTAACCTTGAGACCACAGTTCAGTATAACTCCTGTAACCTTGAGACCACAGCTCAGCATAACTCCTGTAACCTTGAGACCACAGCTCAGCATAACTCCTGTAACCTTGAGACCACAGCTCATATAACAGAGCTTGTCTGAACCCAGAGTATCTGCATTATCTTCTCTGAGACCACAGCTCATATAACAGAGCCCAGAGTACCTGCATTATCTTGTCTGAGCCCGGAGTATCTACATTATCTTGCCTGAGCCCGGAGTACCTGCATTATCTTGTCTGAGCCCAGAGTACCTGCATTATCTTGTCTGGGCCCAGAGTACCTGCAATATCTTGTCAGAAACCAGAGTATCTGCAGTATCTTGTCTGAACCCAGAGTACCTGCAATATCTTGTCTGAACCCAGAGTACCTGCATGATCTTGTCTGAACCCAGAGTACCTGCATGATCTTGTCTGAACCCAGAGTCTCTACACAGAGTCTCTACATTATCTTGTATGCGCCCAGAGTGCCTGCATTATCTTGTATGAACCCAGAGTATCTACATTATCTTGTCTGAGCCCAGAGTATCTACATTATCTTGTCTGAGCCCAGAGTACCTGCATTATCTTGTATGAGCCCAGAGTGTCTACATTATCTTGTCTGAGCCCAGAGTAACTACATTATCTTGTCTGAGCCCAGAGTACCCTCATTATCTTGTCTGAGCCCAGAGTACCTGCAATATCTTGTCTGAGCCCAGAGTACATGCATTACCTTGTCTGGGGCCAGAGTTTCTGCATTATCTTGTCTGAGCCCAGAGTGCCTGCATTATCCTGTCTGAGCCCAGAGTCCCTGCAGTATCTTGTCTGAGCCCAGAGTCCCTGCATTATCTTGTCTGAGCCCAGAGTCCCTGCATTATCTTGTCTGAGCCCAGAGTCCCTGCATTATCGTGGCTGAGCCCAGAGTCCCTGTATTATCTGGTCTGAGCCCAGAGTACCTGCATTATCGTGGCTGAGCCCAGAGTCCCTGCATTATCTTGTCTGAGCCCAGAGTTTCTGCATTATCTCCCAGAACAAACACGAATGATCCAAGTTGCGGTTCCGGCAAAAGCAAAGCGATACAGAAAATATATATTTATATATTTGTTCTTTAGTTGTGCCTCTATTTAACAAGTGTTTATTGAAAACCCCACCTGTGTGAGTACATATCGTGTACTGTTGGGTATCCTGTACTGACTCTGCAGGTAAACATATTTTTGGAAGGACGAGTTTCTTTTTTTTGAAGAAGAAGAAGTGACATTAAAACATCATAATGCCGTTTTAGCCTCTAAGTTTAGAATACCGAACGACGTAATCAGCGTCTATAATTTAGCGTGCTTGCGTACAATAGGGGTAGGGTTTCCGCAACTCTGTCCTCGGGACTCCAAGGGGTGCACGTTTCATTATTGTTTTTGGCCCTTGCAATACACAGCTGATTAAACTAATCATCAAGCTTTGATAATTTGAATCAGTTGTGTAGTTTTACGGTTTGGGAAAAGCTGAAGTAGGGGCGTGGGAGGGGAGAGGGGAGGGGGGAGGTAACAGAGAGGTACAAATCAAGGATTGAACTATAACAGTCCTCTCATATTGATTGTATGTAGGCCTGGTTGGGAGAGGGTGAGGGCAGATGTGTGGGAGGCGGAGGCTGTGTTTGTGTGTGTGTGTGTGTGTGTGTGTGTGTGTGTGTGTGTGTGTGTGTGTGTGTGTGTGTGTGTGTGTGTGTGTGTGTGTGTGTGTGTGTGTGTGTGAGCGCTATGCTGCACCCACGCCCCATAGGTCTGTTTACTGGGCCACACGTTAAATCAATGACAGATGTGGTTCTCTTCGACCGAGCTTCTCAGCTGTCATTCTCTATACTGCTCATTCCCCAACTCGCCAACCAACTGATCCCTGTCTCCCCGTCCACACACACACACACACACACACACACACACACACACACACACACACACACACACACACACACACACACACACACACACACACACACACACACACACTCCACAACGCACCCAACCGTCAGTCAACAACACAACCCTCCCCCTCGCTGTGTTGTGGCCCAAACGACACCCCTAGTACCCATGGTGCATTTCATTAGTCAACCATAGTGCGCTGGACAGAGAATACGGTGCCACAGCTGACACAGATCATAACCGTCAAGATGTGAGACAACAAGCCAAACAGAGGTATTTTTTTACGAGTGAGAAAACCCCTTGTCTCTCAAGAAAACCCGCTCGGCTTTTGACAGAGCAAGAGGTTCAAGCTGACACGCTACACTGACGAAGTGTTAACGGTTCACAAGCCAGCACTTACCCCTTCGTCATCAACCACTATCTGCGTCCCAAACGACACCCTGATCCATATTTAGTTCACTTCGTTTGAGAGGAGTGAGGGGCTTTGTTTGAAGAATACGCTGTGTGATAACCGTCATTCCGTTGCGTGTTCTTTCCCGGGACGGAAAGCACAATTAGTTTGCTGTGATGATTGGGAGCTTCAGGTGGTTGTGGGCTGGTTGTTGCTTAGCAATAAAAAAGCAATGGGGATTATTGTTAATAATGAAAAGACGGGTGAGTAACTTTCACAACGTTACCACGTTTTCCAGAAATACTTTTCGGAGGACCTCCTGATTACACCATTACCTCCTGATTACAGCATTACCTCCTGATTACAGTATTACCTCCTGATTACAGCATTACCTCCTGATTACAGTATTACCTCCTGATTACAGCATTACCTCCTGATTACAGTCATTACCTCCTGATTACAGTATTACCTCCTGATTACAGTATTACCTCCTGATTACAGTCATTACCTCCTGATTACATCATTACCTCCTGATTACAGTATTACCTCCTGATTACAGTATTACCTCCTGATTACAGTATTACCTCCTGATTACACCATTACCTCCTGATTACAGCATTACCTCCTGAATACATCATTACCTCATTACCTCCTGATTACATCATTACCTCCTGATTACCTCATTACCTCCTGATTACAGTATTACCTCCTGATTACAGTATTACCTCCTGATTACAGTATTACCTCCTGATTACAGTATTACCTCATGATTACATCATTACCTCCTGATTACAGCATTACCTCCTGATTACAGTATTACCTCATGATTACATCATTACCTCCTGATTACAGCATTACCTCCTGATTACAGTATTACCTCATTACCTCCTGATTACAGTATTACCTCCTGATTACAGTATTACCTCCTGATTACAGTATTACCTCCTGATTACAGCATTACCTCCTGATTACAGTATTACCTCCTGATTACAGTATTACCTCCTGATTACATCATTACCTCCTGATTACATCATTACCTCCTGATTATAGCATTACCTCATGATTACATATTACCTCCTGATTACATATTACCTCCTGATTACATCATTACATCTGATTACAGTCATTACCTCCTGATTACAGTATTACCTCATGATTACATCATTACCTCCTGATTACAGCATTACCTCCTGATTACAGTATTACCTCCTGATTACACCATTACCTCCTGATTACAGTATTACCTCCTGATTACATCATTACCTCCTGATTACAGCATTACCTCCTGATTACAGTATTACCTCATTACCTCCTGATTACAGTATTACCTCATGATTACCTCATTACCTCCTGATTACAGTATTACTTCCTGATTACAGTATTACCTCATGATTACATCATTACCTCCTGATTACAGCATTACCTCCTGATTATAGCATTACCTCATGATTACATCATTACCTCCTGATTACAGTATTACCTCCTGATTACATCATTACCTCCTGATTACAGTATTACCTCCTGATTACAGTATTACCCCCTGATTACAGTATTACCTCCTGATTACAGTATTACCTCCTGATTACAGTATTACCTCCTGATTACAGCATTACCCCCTGATTACAGTATTACTCATTCCTGATTACAGTATTACCTCCTGATTACATATTACCTCCTGATTACAGCATTACCTCCTGATTACAGCATTACCTCCTGATTACATCATTACCTCCTGATTACAGTATTACCTCCTGATTACATCATTACCTCATTACCTCCTGATTACATCATTACCTCCTGATTACAGCATTACCTCCTGATTACAGTATTACCTCATTACCTCCTGATTACAGTATTACCTCCTGATTACAGTATTACCTCATGATTACAGTATTACCTCCTGATTACAGCATTACCTCCTGATTACAGTATTACCTCATTACCTCCTGATTACAGTATTACCTCATGATTACATCATTACCTCCTGATTACAGCATTACCTCCTGATTATAGCATTACCTCATGATTACATCATTACCTCCTGATTACAGTATTACCTCCTGATTACATCATTACCTCCTGATTACAGTATTACTTCCTGATTACAGTATTACCTCATGATTACATCGTTACCTCCTGATTACAGCATTACCTCCTGATTACAGTATTACCTCATTACCTCCTGATTACAGTATTACCTCATGATTACCTCATTACCTCCTGATTACAGTATTACTTCCTGATTACAGTATTACCTCATGATTACATCGTTACCTCCTGATTACAGCATTACCTCCTGATTATAGCATTACCTCATGATTACATCATTACCTCCTGATTACAGTATTACCTCATGATTACATCATTACCTCCTGATTACAGCATTACCTCCTGATTACAGTATTACCTCATTACCTCCTGATTACAGTATTACCTCCTGATTACAGTATTACCTCATGATTACAGTATTACCTCCTGATTACAGCATTACCTCCTGATTACAGTATTACCTCATTACCTCCTGATTACAGTATTACCTCATGATTACATCATTACCTCCTGATTACAGCATTACCTCCTGATTATAGCATTACCTCATGATTACATCATTACCTCCTGATTACAGTATTACCTCCTGATTACATCATTACCTCATTACCTCCTGATTACATCATTACCTCCTGATTACATCATTACCTCCTGATTACAGTATTACCTCCTGATTACAGTATTACCTCCTGATTACAGTATTACCTCCTGATTACAGTATTACCTCCTGATTACATCATTACCTCCTGATTACAGTATTACCTCCTGATTACAGTATTACCTCCTGATTACATCATTACCTCCTGATTACAGTATTACCTCCTGATTACAGTATTACCTCCTGATTACAGTATTACCTCCTGATTACAGTATTACCTCCTGATTACAGTATTCCTGATTACAGTATTACCTCCTGATTACAGCATTACCTCCTGATTACAGTATTACCTCCTGATTACAGTATTACCTCCTGATTACAGTATTACCTCCTGATTACAGTATTACCTCCTGATTACATCATTACCTCATTACCTCGTGATTACATCATTACCTCCTGATTACAGCATTACCTCCTGATTACATCATTACCTCATTACCTCCTGATTACAGTATTACCTCCTGATTACAGTATTACCTCCTGATTACAGTATTACCTCCTGATTACATCATTACCTCATTACCTCCTGATTACAGTATTACCTCCTGATTACATCATTACCTCATTACCTCCTGATTACAGTATTACCTCCTGATTACAGTATTACATCCTGATTACAGTATTACCTCGTGATTACAGTATTACCTCGTGATTACAGTATTACCTCGTGATTACAGTATTACCTCGTGATTACAGTATTACCTCCTGATTACAGTATTACCTCATTACCTCCTGATTACAGTATTACCTCGTGATTACAGTATTACCTCCTGATTACAGTATTACCTCCTGATTACAGTATTACCTCCTGATTACAGTATTACCTCATTACATCCTGATTACATCATTACCTCATTACCTCCTGATTCCAGCATTACCTCCTGATTACAGTATTACCTCATTACCTCCTGATTACAGTATTACCTCCTGATTACAGTATTACCCACTGATTACAGTATTACCTCCTGATTACAGTATTACCTCCTGATTACAGTACTACCTCGTGATTCTGGGAATCTTTCAACCGGGATTTATGTAAAAAACATTGGAAAAGTTACCGTAATTTTGCAAATATATTTTCGATTGAATTTACATCAATGATTATCGATGATAATTTAATGTATTTGTCATGTCCTGTTTTCAGATTTGATTATAGGACAAGCCTGGGGATATGGAGGAGATCCCAGTTTCACTCTAGATGGGTAAGCCTCTCCTCTCGTCTCCTCTCGTCTCCTCTCCTCTCCTCTCCTCTCGTCTCGTCTCGTCTCCTCTCCTCTCCTCTCGTCTCCTCTCGTCTCCTCTCGTCTCCTCTCCTCTCCTCTCCTCTCGTCTCCTCTCCTCTCCTCTCCTCTCCTCTCCTCTCGTCTCGTCTCCTCCTCTCCTCTCCTCTCCTCTCGTCTCCTCTCCTCTCTCCTCTCTCGTCTCCTCTCCTCTCCTCTCGTCTCCTCTCCTCTCCTCTCCTCTCCTCTCCTCTCCTCTCCTCTCCTCTCCTCTCCTCTCCTCGTCTCCTCTCCTCTCCTCTCCTCTCCTCTCCTCTCCTCTCCTCTCCTCTCCTCTCGTCTCGTCTCGTCTCGTCTCGTCTCTCATCTCCTCTCCTCTCCTCTCCTCTCGTCTCCTCTCCTCTCCTCTCCTCTCCTCTCGTCTCGTCTCCTCTCGTCTCCTCTCGTCTCCTCTCCTCTCCTCTCCTCTCATCTCCTCTCCTCTCCTCTCCTCTCCTCTCCTCTCCTCTCCTCTCCTCTCCTCTCGTCTCTCGCCTCTCCCTCTCTCCTCTCCTCTCCTCTCCTCTCGTCTCCTCTCCTCTCCTCTCCTCTCCTCTCCTCTCCTCTCGTCTCGTCTCCTCTCCTCTCCTCTCCTCTCCTCTCCTCTCCTCTCCTCTCGTCTCCTCTCCTCTCCTCTCCTCTCGTCTCCTCTCCTCTCCTCTCGTCTCCTCTCGTCTCGTCTCTCTCCTCTCCTCTCCTCTCCTCTCCTCTCCTCTCCTCTCCTCTCCTCTCCTCTCCCTCTCCTCTCCTCTCCTCTCCTCTCCTCTCCCTCTCCTCTCATCTCCTCTCCTCTCCTCTCCTCTCTCCTCTCCTCTCGTCTCGTCTCGTCTCCTCTCCTCTCCTCTCCTCTCCTCTCCTCTCCTCTCGTCTCCTCTCCTCTCCTCTCGTCTCGTCTCGTCTCGTCTCCTCTCGTCTCCTCTCGTCTCCTCTCCTCTCCTCTCCTCTCCTCTCGTCTCCTCTCGTCTCCTCTCCTCTCCTCTCCTCTAGAGAGATGGCGGTGGTGTAAAATAACTAATTTAAAATACCTTGAAGGAGGGGGTGGGTTGAGTGGAGCTGAAGGGTGGGAATAATAACAGCAAGATAGCAAATGTCCATAAAATATATATATAGGTTCAGCACTTTTATGAAACACTACAGTGAAAAATATATGGCAAATAGAATCAAACTGGATGGTCTTCAGAAATAGATGGGAGAGGTTGAGAGGTTGAGGGTAGCAGGAGTATAGGAGTAAAAACAAACGACAGATAACTATTGTAAAATATACCGTGGCCCTAAAATGTATGAGAAGTAGGAGCCTAAGTGTTGTTGTTCACTAGTTTACTCCAATTAGGGGAGAGGAGGTAAATCAAAAATACTCATTCATGAAGCCTATTTGAAATAATGAGTGCTTCTTACAGTAACCCTTTCAGGTATTATTCAAATACTTCTCCTTCAAATCTAAATGGTTTGGTTTCAATACTTAAAAAAACAATTGGCTGGTTCAGGTAGTCACAAATATCGACGGGTTTCAGTTAAATTGTGATTTTAATGAATGGAGCGAATTTGGTGCAACAGTTATTTTTCCTGTGAGGGAGGAGTGGTTTTTAGGGCCAGAGACGTGCTTGTACCAATGAGCGGGATTTTACAACGGTCCCAAGATGCTTGTATGGGGGGGGGTCATTGAGCAAAACCACTCATCTTTCAATAGAGGGGTCATAATGCGTTTTTGTGAGAGGACCAATTTTCTAAATGTCTCACGGTCTGACAAACAAACACCTCTCTAGCCACAGATTTCTTTATTTAACCTTCATTTAACTAGGCAAGTCAGTTAATTAAGAACAAATCCTTATTTTCAATCGCGGCCTAGGAACAGTGGGTTAACTGCCTGTTCAGGGGCAGAACGACAGATTTGTACCTTGTCAGCTCGGGGATTTGAACTTGCCACCTTCCGGTTACTAGTTCAACGCTCAAGGCACTAGGCTACTCTGCCACCCTGTGACATAGGTGGATGCGGAGGATTGAGAAGTATCTAATATAAAACTAATTATATCTGTAGCTGACAGATTTCTTCTGATATCTCTTTAAACTGACAGATTTCTTCTGATATCTCTTTAAACTGAGAGATTTCTTCTGATATCTCTTTAAACTGACAGATTTCTTCTGATATCTCTTTAAACTGACAGATTTTATGGGGATTTGTGGATTATGCTCATTCTACTCAAATATGACAATCAAGGAGTTTTTCCACCACTGCTAGATGGGTAGAGCGCCCTCTCTCTCCTCTTCCCCGATGAATGTGGGTTTTACCTGCCTCTAAGCCGTCGTACGGATCAAGTAAGGCAGTAGATCAGGGACTAGTGTTTCTCTCCACTACCGTAAGGCAGTGTCTCGGGGTCTTGGCTCAGGGTACAGCAGCGGGTAGCCAATTGCAACCCCTGGAGACAAGGCTAAATGTAGTTTAATCCTCATGATCACTCTCCGTCATCTGCTGTGCCATGCGAACCACACCTACTGAACCATTGATGTGAGGCAAACTCATTTACATTTTATTTACAGTGCCTTCAGAAAGTATTGATATTCCTTGATTTTCCATTTTGTTGTGTTACAGCCTTTACGTAGGTATTCACAACTCTGAGTCCATACTTTGTATCAGCACCTTTGGTGGCAATTACAGCTTTGAGTCGTCTTTGAGTCGTCTTTGAGTCGTCTTGAGTCTGTCTGAATCAGCTTTGCACATCTGGATTTGACGATTTCTCCTCTCTTCCTTGCAAATTTTCTCAAGCTCTGTTTAAGTTAGATGGGGAGTGGCAGTGAACAGCAATCTTCAAGTCTTTCCACAGATTTTCAATGGGATTCAAAGTCTGGGCTTTGGCTGGACCACTCAAGGACTTTCACATTCTTGTTCTAAAGCCATTTCAGCTTTGCAAATCAGCTGGGCCTAAAAAAATCTGGACCCTCTTTCTGAAACTATCCGCCGCCATTGTCGCAACCCCTATCACCAGCCTGTTCAACTGCTCTTTCATATCGTCTGAGATCCCCAAGGACTGGAAAGCTGCCGCAGTCATCCCCCTCTTCAAAGGTGGAGACACCTTGGACCCAAACTGTTACAGACCTATATCCATCCTGCCCTGCCTATCTAAGGTCTTTGAAAGCCAAGTCAACAAACAGATCACTGACCATCTCGAATCCCACCGTACCTTCTCCGCTGTGCAATCTGGTTTCCGAGCCAGTCACGGGTGCACCTCAGCCACGCTCAAGGTACTAAACAACATCATAACCGCCATCGATAAAAGACAGTACTGTGCAGCCGTCTTCATCGAACTGGCCAAGGCTTTCGACTCTGTCAATCACCATATTCTTATCCGCAGACTCAGTAGCCTCGGTTTTTTCTAATGACTGCCATGCCTGGTTCACCAACTACTTTGCAGACAGATTTCAGTGTGTCAACTCGGAGGGCATGTTGTCCGGTCCTCTGGCAGTCTCTATTGGGGTGGCACAGGGTTCAATTCTCGGGCCAACTATTTTCTCTGTATATATCAATGATGTTGGTCTTGCTGCTGGTGAGTCTCTGATCCACCTTTACGCAGACGACACCATTCTGTATACTTCTGGCCCTTCCTTGGACACTGTGCTATCTAACCTCCAAATGAGCTTCAATGCCATACAACACTCCTTCCGTGGCCTCCAACTGCTCTTAAACTCTAGTAAAACCAAATGCAGGCTTTTCAACCGTTCGCTGCCTGCACCCGCATGCCCGACTAGCATCACCACCCTGGATGGTTCCGACCTAGAATATGTGGACATCTATAAGTACCTGGGTGTCTGGCTAGACTGTAAACTCTCCTTCCAGACTCATATCAAACATCTCCAATCTAAAATCAAATCTAGAGTCGGCTTTCTATTCCGCAACAAAGCCTCCTTCACTCACGCCGCCAAACTTACCCTAGTAAAACTGACTATCCTACCGATCCTCAACTACGGCAATGTCATCTTCAAAATAGCTTCCAATACTCTATTAAGCAAACTGGCTCCAGGTCATCTACAAGTCCATGCTAGGTAAAGCTCCGCCTTACCTCAGTTCACTAGTCACGATGGCAACACCTACACGTAGCACGCGCTCCAGCAGGTGTATCACACTGATCATCCGTAAAGCCAAACACCTCTTTGGCCACCTTTCCTTCCAGTTCTCTGCTGCCTGTGACTGGAATGAATTGTAAAAATCGTTGGAAACTTTTATCTCCCTCACCAAATTTAAACATCTGCTATCTGAGCAGCTAACCGATCGCTGCAGCTGTACATAGTCCATCAGTAAATAGCCCACCAAATATACCTTCCTCATCCCCATACTGTTTTTATTTATTTACTTTTCTGCTCTTTTGCACACCAGTATCTCTACCTGTACATGACCACCTGATCATTAATCACCCCAGTGTTAATCTTCAAAATTGTAATTATTCGCCTACCTGCTCATGCCTTTTGCACACAATGTATATAGACTCCCCTTTTTCTTTTTTTTCTTCTGTGCAATTGACTTGTTTATTGTTTACTCCATGTGTAACTCTGTGTTGTCTGTTCACACTGCTATGCTTTATCTTGGCCAGGTCGCAGTTGTAAATGAGAACTTGTTCTCAACTAGCCTACCTGGTTAAATAAAGGTGAAATAAAAATATAAATAAATAATAATGCTTGAGGTCATTCTTCTGTAGGAATGTAAATCTTCACCCCCAGTCTCAGGTTGTTTGCACTCTGATGCAGGTTCTCATCAAGGATTTGCCTGTATCTGGCTCCATTCATTGTTCCCTCTATCCTTACCAGTCTCCCAGTCCTGCCGCTGAAATACATCCCCATAGCATGCTGCTACAACCACCATGATTCACGGTAGGGAGGGTGTTAGACAGGTGATGAGCTGTGACTGGTTTTCTCAAGATATAGCGCTTTGTATTCCTGCCAAAGAGTACCATTTTTGTCTCATCAGATCACAAAATATTTTGCCTTATGCTCTGAGTCTTTCACATGCTTTGTTGCAAACTACAGACTGTCAAATGCCTTTTTCTCAGGCATGGCTTCTGTCTTGCCACTCTCCCATAAAGCCCAGATTGGTGAGGTGCTGTAGAGACTGTTGTCCTTCTGGCAGGTTCTCTCTCTAATTCTGTCAGAGTGGTCATTGGGTTCTTGGTCACCTCCCTGACCAAGGTCCTTCTTGTCAGGTTTGCTCAGTTTGGCTCTACGCAGTCTGGGTAGTTACATATTTATTTTTATTTTTCAATGATGGAGACCTCTGTGCTGTTGGAAAATGTCAACACTGTAGAAATATATTTTTTTTACCCTTCCCCAGATACACTACTGTTCAAAAGTTTGGGGTTATTTAAAAATGTCCTTGTTTTTGAAAGAAAATATACTTTTTTGTCAATTAAAATAACATCAAATTGTTCAAAAATACAGTATTATTAATACATTGTAAATGTTGTAAATGACTATTGTAGCTGGAAATGGAAGATTTTTTTATGAAATATCTACATAGGCGTACAGAGGCCCATTATCAGCAAACATCACTCCTGCGTTCCAATGGTTCGTTGTGTTAGCTAATCCACGTTTATCATTTTAAAAAGCTAATTGATCGTTAGAAAATGCTTTTGCAATTATGTTAGCACAGCTGAAAACTGTTTTTCTGATTAAGGAAGCAATATAACTGGCCTTCTTTAGACTAGTTGAGTATCTGGAGCATCAACATTTGTGGGTTTGATTACAGACTCAGAATGGCCAGAAACAAAGACTTTCTTCTGAAACTTGTCAGTCTATTCCTGTGAAATGAAAGCTATTTCATGCAAGAAATTGCCAAGAAACTGAAAATCGCATACAACGCTGTGTACTACTTCCTTCACAGAACAGAGCAAGCTGGCTCTAACCAGAATAGAAAGAGGAGTGGGAGGCCCCGGTGCACACCTGAGAAAGAGGGCAAGTACATTAGTGTCTAGTTTGAGAAACAGATGCCTCACAAGTTCTCAACTGGCAGCTTCATGAAATAGTATCCTGCAAAACATCATTCTCAAAGTCAACAGTGAAGTGTTGACTCCAGGATGCTGGCCTTCGAGGCAGAGTTCCTCTGTCCAGTAGCTGTGTTCTTTTGCCCATATTAAACTTTTATTTTTATTGGCCAGTCTGAGAATAGGCTTTTCTTTGCAACTCTGCCAAGAAGGCCAGCATCCCGGAGTCACCTCTCAACTGTTGATGTTGACACTGTCATACCACCAGGAACACTGTCCTACCACCAGGAACACTGTCCTACCAACAGGAACACTGTCCTACCACCAAGCACACTGTCCTACCACCAGGAACACTGTCCTACCACCAGGAACACTGTCCTACCAACATGAACATTGTCCTACCACCAGGAACACTGTCCTACCACCAGGAACATTGTCCTACCACCAGAACACTGTCCTACCAACATGAACATTGTCCTACCACCAGGAACACTGTCCTACCACCAGGAACACTGTCCCCACCAGGAACACAGTCCTACCAACATGAACATTGTCCTACCACCAGGAACACTGTCCTACCACCAAGGAACACTGTCCTACCACCAGGAACACTGTCTACCACCAGGAACACTGTCCTACCACCAGGAACACTGTCCTACCACCAGGAACA
>NC_088241.1:65821069-65834707 GCF_036934945.1 Oncorhynchus masou masou | reverse complement strand
GGTCGGTCCCTGGGATTGGGCTGGCCAACATGATTCGGTTTGCTTGGAAAGAAAAGGAGTTGGAGCCTTTAGGACGGGAAACTTTTGGAAGGATAATATTGATGGGGATTCTAAAGCTGACGGTGAAGGACGTGTTTTGTTTCCAAGGCAACTCGTTGGAGGGAGCATACGACGTGTCACTATATACAGAGGAGAAACATGATGATATCCTGAGAAGGGCAAGAGCAGTGGGAGGTGAGAGGCCGATGAGCCACTATGAAATAACAAGCCTGGCGAAGAACAGCTTTAGGGTAGTAACTGTCAACATTTACAACCCATACGTTAAGGACGAAGAGGTGAGGGCCTTTCTGGGGAGATACATGGATAACGTCTCCTCAGCAAGGCACCTCAAAGACTCCCTTGGGTTTTGGAATGGGAGGAGAGGCTTCCAGGCCCTCCTCAGAGAGGACCCAAAGGGACATGGTGGCTACCTCCATCCTGCTATGTTCTCCCTAGGGGCTGACAGGGGGACGTTGTTTTATGCATGTCAGCCCCCATTTTGCAGGCGCTGTATGGCCTACGGCCACATTTTTGCCTCGTGCAGCACGAGAAAATGCAGATTTTGTGGATCTGAGTAACACGAGGCGAGGGATTGTGAAAAGCCTAAGGCGTGCCACGGGTGTGGCTCGTCAGCACACCTGTGGCGGGGGTGCCCGGCTCGTCAGAGGTCATATGCGTCTGCGGCTGGGGGGGGGAGCAGGAGCGGGGATGGGGGAAGAAGAGGAGGGGAAGGAAGCACGCCTCATGACCAGAGTACAGGTCCAGAGGGGAAGGCTGCAAGGAAGAAGGAGGAGCAAGAAGCGGCGGATGGAAGAGAGAAGGAAACGGAAGGCACGGGAGTAGGAGAAACAGGAAAAGTGGCGGAAGAAGGCAACCGAGTGGAGGTGCATGAGAGAGAAGAAAGTGAGGGAGGGGTGGTGGAGAAGGAGACGGTGAAAGAGCAAGTGGACTGGGGGGAAAGTGCCCTGGTGGAAGAGATGAGGGGTATGGTGGAGGAGCTGGCGGGGGGAGGGTGGTATCTCTCCACTGCCGCCATCACCAAAGAAGAGAATGAAGAGGAGGGTGCGATTGGCCGACAGTGAAAGGGAGGGGATGGCCAAGAGAGTGATGGGGGTGGGAGAAACCTCTGGGTTGCTGCTGGTTTCCCCAGGCCCTCAACTTCTGTTGGGTGGGGACACACCTAACAAGACTCAGGACTGGGTACAGGAGGAGGTGGGGAGTTTTTTGTTTGGGGACTCAGCCTCCCCGATTTTTTTCCAATCCAGCTGCAGTACTGGGGAGGGGGAGGATTGTGGGGGTAGACCCAGGGTGCAGGGCACCCCGGAGCCAAACACTATTCCTGCATCCTGGGTTGGTGAGATGGAGGAAGAGGGGGATGTCGGGAGGACGGATGGTGTTCTCACCGGTAGATATGGAGCAGGGGAGCATCGGGTGAGTCTCCTGTTTTTGTTTTTTTTCTGTCTGGGTTTAGAATTTGAGTGTATTACATGTTTTTATTTTATTCTTTCATGGGGTCTAATTTTACTTTTGTTAGTTTAAATGTAAGGGGTTTAAGGGATTTTGTTAAGAGGAGGGTGGTTTTTAGTTATTTGGAGGGTGTGGGGTTTGATTTTTGTTTTTTACAGGAGGTTCACCTGAGGGATGGAGGGGATGTTAGTAGATTTAAGAGGGAGTGGGACAAGGGGGAGTCGGTTTGGGGTATTGGGGGTGCACTCATCTGGGGTAGGGATTTTTGTGTGGGCACAGGGAGGTAAAAGTGGAGGATTATTTTGTGGTAATGCAGGGGAGGGTTATAGGGGTGGATGTCACGATAAGGGATTGTAAATTTAGATTAGTGGTGGTGTATGGGCCACAGGTGGTGGCAGACAGGAGGGAGATGGTGGACTGTCTGACGCCCCTGTGTGTCACAAATGGGAAATTAGTGATGGGGGGGATTTTAATACAGATTTAGGAATAGGGGGGGATAGCAGTGCAGGCGCCATTGCCGGGCTAATGGCTTGCCATGGTCTGGTAGGTGGTGGTCTGCACACTACTCCGAAAATGGCCGGTCCTACATGGCGCAACTCCAGGGGGGTTGAGCGGAGGCTCGACTATATTTTTGTACCCATGTCTTTGGGTAAGTTGTCTGGGCGGCTGTTGCCTGTTTTCTTTTCGGATCACGACAGGGTGCTCCTGCAGGTGGGGTCGCCAGTATGCCTCTTTGGTAGGTGGTACTGGAAGTTAGATCGGGATGTGCTGGAGGAGCAGGCTTTTGTTGACGGGTTTTATGGTTTCTTTTGGAGGCTTGAAGGCCTCCGGTCCATGTGCGAGGGGGTGTTAGAGTGGTGGGAATTAGTTAAGGTGAGGATTAGGGCTTTTATAATAGGGTATTGCAAGAGGAAAAAAAGGGAGGAGAGGAGGGAGGTGGATCGTATCCAAAGGTTAATTGAACTCGAATACGAGGCAGGCAACCTCGGCGGGTCGTTTGACTGGGAGAGATCCTCAACCCTAAAGGCGCAGCTCAGGGAGTTGCAGGAGCGGAAGGCTCGAGCTTTCCTGGAGCGTGCGCATAGTGGCTTTCTAGAACACAATGAGACTGGTTCTGCTATGGTCTTTAAGTCGGTTAGGGCCAGACAGAGTAGGAAGGTAATGCATGGTGTTAGGGAAGAAAATGGTAGTATAGTTAGAGAACCAGAGGATATGGTCAGGGTGACAACTGATCATTTCCAAGGTTTATTTAAGGAAAGGGAAATAGATGTAGAGCAGGGAAATGTGTTTTTAGAACACTTGTCCAGGCGGTTGCCGGAGGACATTAGAGAAGTGATGCAGGCCCAGATTTCACTAGAAGAGGTTGAGAGCGCTCTTAGGAGGATGGGAAAAGGGAAGGTGCCTGGGATGGATGGGCTGCCGGCTGAGTTTTATCTCAAGTTTTGGAGTATACTGGGACCAGTGGTCCTTGAAGTATTGAAGGCCATCCTTGAGACGTGGGTCCCGGGGGGATCAATGGCTGTTGGTGTGCTGTCATTTTTATATAAGAAGGGGGAAGTAACAGACCTTGGCAACTGGCGGCCGTTGACCATGCTGTGTGTAGATTACAAGCTACTTGCAAAGGTTTTAGCAGACCGGTTGCGCACAGCCCTTCCCTACGTCATCCATGAGGATCAGACGTGCGGGGTAGAGGGCCGCTCTATTAGATGGAACCTACAGTTAATCAGGGACTCCATCGCTTGGGTTGAAGATAGAGGACTGCCTTTAATGGTAGCAGCGCTAGATCAGGCGAAAGCTTTTGATCGCATGAATAGATCCTTTTTATTCAGAGTGTTAGGTTGATTAGGATTTGGGGAGAAGTTCATAGGATGGATTCGTACATTATATGTCGGAGCGGGGTGCCGAGTTAGTGTAAATAGTCACTTGGGTGACGTTTTTGACCTCTCGTCTGGGGTCAGGCAGGGGTGCCCACTCTCGGCTCTCCTCTTCGTTCTGTACATGGAGCCTCTGGTGCCAGTAGGGCAGACATTAGGGCAGACACAGGGGTGGAAGGTTTGTTGATCCCTGGAAGTGGTGGGCTGCGTGTTAAGATGACACAGTATGCCGACGACACTTCCTTGCTGCTGTGTAAGGACTCGTGCCTGACAAGGTCCCTTGCCATCTTTGGGGATTTCACCCGAGCGTCGGGAGCAGTTCTGAACCATGCAAAGTCTTCCGTCAAGTTTTTCGGAAGATGGCGCGGTAGAACAGATGTGCCTGGGGGGTTATCTCTCTGTGAGGGGGCCCTGAGGATTCTCGGGGTCCATTTTGAGACCTCCGGCTCAGCGACGCTAAACTGGAACATGCGTATCGCAGTGGTACAGAGGAAGCTAGCAATGTGGAAAGCTAGGTATTTGTCATTTATGGGCAAAGTCCTGGTCCTAAAGGTGGATGTGTTGCCGTCTCTTTTGTTTTTGGTGTACATCTACCCATTGCCCGGCTTGTCTGAGGAGGCCTCTAGTGAGGCTTGTGTTTCAGTTCATGTGGAGTGGCAGGTGCGAGTGGGTCGCCAGGGCACGCATGCTCTGTCCCATCGGGGAGGGCGGTAGGGGGGTACCACATTTCCCCCTCAAGCTGGATGCAATTTTTGTTTCTTTCTTGTTAACGGAGCTTGCTCAGCCAGTGATACACCCGTCCGGTTACCTCCTGCGGGTATTTTTCTCGTATCAGGCGAGAAGCGTAATGGTGTGGTCTAACACGGGTCCTCGGGCGGAACAGCTGCCGTGGCACTTTGGTCATGCGGCCAAGTGGCTGCGTGCGCACCCTGAGGTTGAAGTTGCCCGAGTAGGTTTAGATCACAGGCACCTGTACGAGGAGGTCAGAAAGGCAGGGAGTCCGGCGCCTGTAGTGGGCATCTCGGAAGTGGTCTGGGAGGGAGTGCAGGCGCGGGGTCTGGACAACAGGCTCAAGGACCTGAATTGGTTGAGGCTCCATAAGTGCTTGCCGGTACGTTCCATCATGTACCGGTATAGTTTGGTGCAATCCCACACCTGTCCAAGATCCTCTTGATTTGATTCAAGATTTTCTTGGGAGGAGACTGTGCGCCATGTCTTTTGGGACTGTGCCTTTGCCGGAGTAGTATGGGCTAGGGCACGGGTGTTGTTAGGTTTGGTAAGGGGGGATTTTGTATTGACGTGGGCCAGGTTAGAGAGGGGTGTAGGGAGAGTGAGAGGGACGGATAGGGACAGGTTTCTGCTCTGGCTTCTCATGAGTCTCTTTAAAAGGGGGCTGTGGGAAGCCAGGCAGAACATGGTGAAGACAGGGAGAGATTGGGGGGTGGAAGGGATAGTGAGGAGGGTGGAAAGAGATTTGAGGGGGAGGATGAAGAGGGAGGAGAGGAAGTGGGGGCAGCATGCTGCTCGGGAGAGGTGGAAGGGGGGTTTAGGGCTGGGTGTTATTTAGATTTGTAAGGGGATAGATTAGGGACGGGGAGATAGGGAAAGGTAGTTTGTAGGGTGACGGGGAGGGAAGATGCTCCCCTGAGGTTTTGTTTGGGGTTGTTGTATAGTTAAATTAAAATTCCATTATTGGAGTATGTATGAAAATTATGAGTTGCAAAGAATGAATGGTATTGAAGGTAATAAATTATTTTTATTTAAAAAAAGAAAAGGCTGTATAGGTTTTCACGTCCGTTTGTTGTTTTTGTATTCTTAGTTATTTCATCTCGAGTTCCTTTTTTCATTAAAGAACATGAATAACCACCACACTGCATTTTGGTCTGCTTCTCCTTCGACAGACGAGAACCGTTATATATATATATAATATATATATATATAAAAAACTTTTGCACTAAGTTTGCCAGTCAAAAGCCACAATTTCCTTTACTCAAAGTACTCATCCATGTGCATCTAAGCCTAAATATTTTACAGGAAGTGAGCTAAAAATCAATGTTAAGAGCCCAGTAGAATGAAAGAACCATAAACTGTAGTCTATGAGAATCCTATTGTTATGATACTGTTACGTACGCCTCTTGGAGGAGGGAACGCAACACCTTGCTACCTCTCACCTCCCCGTGGAGTGAAAACAGTATGTGATCGTAGGTGATGGGAAGGACGACAGAGGCAGAGAAAAATACAGTTTATAGGGAGGTTATTATTCCTTAACACTAGTGTGGGGAAAAGGGTCTGGACGGGAAACAAAGAAATGAAAGTACAAATTAAAAGAGTCCCCTCTCCTACCTTACCTGCCTTCCCACTACTTTCCTAACCTTTAGCACCACCTGGCTCGCTAACCAAAACACAGGGGGTGGTCTGCCCAGGTCTTACCTAGCCTTTAGCACCACCTGGCGCGCTAACCAAAACACAGGGGGTGGTCTGCCCAGGTCTTACCTAGCCTTTAGCACCACCTGGCTCGCTAACCAAAACACAGGGGGTGGTCTGCCCAGGTCTTACCTAGCCTTTAGCACCACCTGGCGCGCTAACCAAAACACAGGGGGTGGACCGCCCAGGTCTTACCTACCCTTTAGTACCACCTGGCGCGCTAACCAAAACACAGGGGGTGGTCCGCCCAGGTCTTACCTAGCCTTCAGCACCACCTGGAGCGCTAACCAAAACACAGGGGGTGGACCGCCCAGGTCTTACCTAGCCTTCAGCACCACCTGGAGCGCTAACCAAAACACAGGGGGTGGTCCGCCCAGGTCTTACCTAGCCTTCAGCACCACCTGGAGCGCTAACCAAAACACAGGGGGTGGTCCGCCCAGGTCTTACCTAGCCTTCAGCACCACCTGGAGCGCTAACCAAAACACAGGGGGTGGTCCGCCCAGGTCTTACCTAACCTTCAGCACCACCTGGTGCACTAACAGGTCTTACCTAGAGTGAGTGGACAGATTAAATACTACGGGTTATGTATGCCCGCAGGCCTCTTACCTAAACACTCCCAAGGTGCGTCCCCCCCCGGGAACAAATGAAACAGAATAATTTACCAGTAATGTACGTGAACAATTTAAATTACCCAAAAACACAAAGTCCTGTTGGCATACACATACCTCTGAAGGAGCGGCTACATAATAATATCAACCAAACTGTCACTCACCAACACAGGACATTAAAAAATGTAATAAAAAAAAATATTTAAAAAATACAAAAGTTCTCCTCTCTGACAAAGGAACACTGGCTTTTATCAAGCTGGAGAATGAGTTGGTAATTGCAGAGACAGCTGTTTCCCCTGACAAGAGAGAAAGTTCAGAGCTCCAATCAGCGATGGGGCTGACAAATCAGCTGCTTCAGGATTCCGGGAGGCCATTTCCTGAAATACACACACATACAAACCCACAACAACACACAAACTGGGGAACATAACAATACCATAATCCAATTGGTAGCATATTACATGGGGAATTCATGCTTAGTTTATCGTTTACAATGTTACAATGTGTGTTACTGATGATTTCTATCCTTTGGTGGGTCAATTTCACAATTTGGTGGCTTTGATTACAGTTCTGAGGTTTAGGTTGCTTGATGTTCATAGCTAGCAGGCAGCACAAGCAAACATTGTTGTGAAAATCTCTCTTCGCCCACCGGCAACACCAACAATCTCTGCAATTTTCCACCATGCCATTGACCTTATGATTTTGTCTCTGTATTCTAAATTGAAAAAGGAGCTATCTTTGTTGTATCATGGTAACAGTTAAATAGAATGAGAAAAAAGAAGAAACCAGAACACTGCTCTTTAAATACACTTTTACATATCGGCCTCAAGGCCATCTTTGTAGTTTTACATTTTGCAATGCAAAATCATATAGAATTGGAAAATGAGACACAGTGATGATTGGCTTTCCTCCATCTTGTTTTGGTTGTGCTTGCCCGGAACTAATAACAGGCTGAATTATATTTCATGAACGGAAGATTTTCAAGCAAAAATCTGCTCCTCCCCTGATTGGTTAACGGCAGCGGTGGCCGCATGGTATTTGCATAAAATAGAGCAGAGCTTAACTTTAATATTTAATATTTTTAATAACTTTTATATTTTTAATAACTTTTATATTTTATATTTTTAATAACTTTTAAATGTTATATTTTTAATAACTTTTATATTTTATATTTTTATTAACTTTTATATTTTAAATAACTTTTTCTCTATCGGTCCGATAGCAGGGTTTGTGCCGCTCACCTTCCCACAATCCCCTGCGCATTGCTCTTCGTACTCAAATCAAATCAAATCAAATCAAATTTATTTATATAGCCCTTCGTACATCAGCTGATATCTCAAAGTGCTGTACAGAAACCCAGCCTAAAACCCCAAACAGCAAGCAATGCAGGTGTAGAAGCACGGTGGCTAGGAAAAACTCCCTAGAAAAGCCAAAACCTAGGAAGAAACCTAGAGAGGAACCAGGCTATGTGGGGTGGCCAGTCCTCTTCTGGCTGTGCCGGGTAGAGATTATAACAGAACATGGCCAAGATGTTCAAATGTTCATAAATGACCAGCATGGTCGAATAATAATAAGGCAGAACAGTTGAAACTGGAGCAGCAGCACGGCCAGGTGGACTGGGGACAGCAAGGAGTCATCATGTCAGGTAGTCCTGGGGCATGGTCCTAGGGCTCAGGTCCTCCGAGAGAGAGAAGGAGAGAATTAGAGAACGCACACTTAGATTCACACAGGACACCGAATTGGACAGGAGAAGTACTCCAGATATAACAAACTGACCCCAGCCCCCCGACACATAAACTACTGCAGCATAAATACTGGAGGCTGAGACAGGAGGGTCAGGAGACACTGTGGCCCCACCGAGGACACCCCCGGACAGGGCCAAACAGGAAGGATATAACCCCACCCACTTTGCCAAAGCACAGCCCCCACACCACTGGAGGGATATCTTCAACCACCAACTTACCATCCTGAGACAAAGCTGAGTATAGCCCGCAAAGATCTCCGCCACGGCACAACCCAAGGGGGCGCCAACCCAGACAGGATGACCACATCAGTGAATCAACCCACTCAGGTGACGCACCCCCTCCAGGGACGGCATGAGAGAGCCCCAGCAAGCCAGTGACTCAGCCCCTGTAATAGGGTTAGAGGCAGAGAATCCCAGTGGAAAGAGGGGAACCGGCCAGGCAGAGACAGCAAGGGTGGTTCGTTGCTCCAGAGCCTTTCCGTTCACCTTCCCACTCCTGGGCCAGACTACACTCAATCATATGACCCACTGAAGAGATGAGTCTTCAGTAAAGACTTAAAGGTTGAGACCGAGTTTGCGTCTCTGACATGGGTAGGCAGACCGTTCCATAAAAATGGAGCTCTATAGGAGAAAGCCCTGCCTCCAGCTGTTTGCTTAGAAATTCTAGGGACAATTAGGAGGCCTGCGTCTTGTGACCGTAGCGTACGTGTAGGTATGTACGGCAGGACCAAATCAGAGAGATAGGTAGGAGCAAGCCCATGCAATGCTTTGTAGGTTAGCAGTAAAACCTTGAAATCAGCCCTTGCTTTGACAGGAAGCCAGTGTAGGGAGGCTAGCACTGGAGTAATATGATCAAATTTTTGGTTCTAGTCAGGATTCTAGCAGCCGTATTTAGCACTAACTGAAGTTTATTTAGTGCTTTATCCGGGTAGCCGGAAAGTAGAGCATTGCAGTAGTCTAACCTAGAAGTGACAAAAGCATGGATTAATTTTTCTGCATCATTTTTGGACAGAAAGTTTCTGATTTTTGCAATGTTACGTAGATGGAAAAAAGCTGTCCTTGAAATGGTCTTGATATGTTCTTCAAAAGAGAGATCAGGGTCCAGAGTAACGCCGAGGTCCTTCACAGTTTTATTTGAGATGACTGTACAACCATTAAGATTAATTGTCAGATTCAACAGAAGATCTCTTTGTTTCTTGGGACCTAGAACAAGCATCTCTGTTTTATCCGAGTTTAAAAGTAGAAAGTTTGCTGCCATCCACTTCCTTATGTCTGAAACACATGCTTCTAGCGAGGCAATTTTGGGGCTTCACCATGTTTCATTGAAATGTACAGCTGTGTATCATCCGCATAGCAGTGAAAGTTAACATTATGTTTTCGAATAACATCCCCAAGAGGTAAAATATATAGTGAAAACAACAGCGGTCCTAAAACGGAACCTTGAGGAACACCGAAATTTACAGTTGATTTGTCAGAGGACAAACCATCCACAGAGACAAACTGATATCTTTCCGACAGATAAGATCTAAACCAGGCCAGAACTTGTCCGTGTAGACCAATTTGGGTTTCCAATCTCTCCAAAAGAATGTGGTGATCGATGGTATCAAAAGCAGCACTAAGGTCTAGGAGCACGAGGACAGATGCAGAGCCTCAGTCCGATGCCATTAAAATGTCATTTACCACCTTCACAAGTGCCGTCTCAGTGCTATGATGGGGTCTAAAACCAGACTGAAGCATTTCATATACATTGTTTGTCTTCAGGAAGGCAGTGAGTTGCTGAGCAACAGCCTTTTCTAAGATTTTTGAGAGGAATGGAAGATTCGATATAGGCCGATAGTTTTTTATATTTTCTGGGTCAAGGTTTGGCTTTTTCAAGAGAGGCTTTATTACTGCCACTTTTAGTGAGTTTGGTACACATCCGGTGGATAGAGAGCCGTTTATTATGTTCAACATAGGAGGGCCAAGCACAGGAAGCAGCTCTTTCAGTAGTTTAGTTGGAATAGGGTCCAGTAAGCAGCTTGAAGGTTTAGAGGCCATGATTATTTTCATCATTGTGTCAAGAGATATAGTACTAAAACACTTGAGCGTCTCTCTTGATCCTAGGTCCACGCAGAGTTGTGCAGACTCAGGACAACTGAGCTTTGAAGGAATACGCAGATTTAAAGAGGAGTCTGTAATTTGCTTTCTAATAATCATAATTTTTTCCTCAAAGAAGTTCATGAATTTATCACTGCTAAAGTGAAAGTCATCCTCTCTTGGGGAATGCTGCTTTTAGTTAGCTTTGCGACCGTATCAAAAAGGAATTTTGGATTGTTCTTATTGTCCTCAATTAAGTTAGAAAAATAGGATGATCGAGCAGCAGTAAGGGCTCTTCGGTACTGCACGGTACTGTCTTTCCAAGCTAGACGGAAGACTTCCAGTTTGGTGTGGCGCCATTTCCGTTCCAATTTTCTGGAAGCTTGCTTCAGAGCTCGGGTATTTTCTGTGTACCAGGGAGCTAGTTTCTTATGAGAAATGTTTTTAGTTTTTAGGGGTGCAACTGCATCTAGGGTATTGCGCAAGGTTAAATTGAGTTCCTCAGTTAGGTGGTTAACTGATTTTTGTCCTCTGGTGTCATTGGGTAGACAGAGGGAATCTGGAAGGACATCAAGGAATCTTTGTGTTGTCTGTGAATTTATAGCACGACTTTTGATGTTCCTTAGTTGGGGTCTGAGCAGATTATTTGTTGCAATTGCAAACGTAATAAAATGGTGGTCCGATAGTCCTGGATTATGAGGAAAAACATTAAGATCCACAACATTTATTCCATGGGACAAAACTAGGTCCAGCGTATGACTGTGACAGTGAGTGGGTCCAGAGACATGTTGGACAAAACCCACTGAGTCGATGATGGCTCCGAAAGCCTTTTGGAGTGGGTCTGTGGACTTTTCCATGTGAATATTAAAGTCACCAAAGATTAGAATATTATCTGCTATGACTACAAGGTCCGATAGGAATTCAGGGAACTCAGTGAGGAACGCTGTATATGACCCAGGAGGCCTGTAAACAGTAGCTATAAAAAGTGATTGAGTAGGCTGCATAGATTTCATGACTAGAAGCTCAAAGGTAAAAACGTCATTTTTTTTTTTGTAAATTGAAATTTGCTATCGTAAATGTTAGCAACACCTCCGCCTTTGCGGGATGCACGGGGGATATGGTCACTAGTGTAGCCAGGAGGTGAGGCCTCATTTAACACAGTAAATTCATCAGGCTTAAGCCATGTTTCAGTCAGGCCAATCACATCAAGATTATGATCAGTGATTAGTTCATTGACTATAATTGCCTTTGAAGTAAGGGATCTAACATTAAGTAGCCCTATTTTGAGATGTGAGGTATCATGATCTCTTTCAATAATGACAGGAATGAGGTGGTCTTTATCCTAGTGAGATTGCTAAGGCGAACACCGCCATGTTTAGTTTTGCGCAACCTAGGTCGAGGCACAGACACGGTCTCAATGGTGATAGCTGAGCTGACTACACTGACTATGCTAGTGGCAGACTCCACTATGCTGGCAGGCTGGCTAACAGCCTGCTGCCTGGCCTGCACCCTATTTCATTGTGGAGCTAGAGGAGTTAGAGCCCTGTCTATGTTGGTAGATAAGATGAGAGCACCCCTCCAGCTTGGATGGAGTCCGTCACTCCTCAGCAGGTCAGGCTTGGTCCTGTTTGTGGGTGAGTCCCAAAAAGAGGGCCAATTATCTACAAATTCTAACTTTTCGGAGGGGCAGAAAACAGTTTTCAACCAGCGATTGAGTTGTGAGACTCTGCTGTAGAGCTCATCACTCCCCCTAACTGGGAGGGGGCCAGAGACAATTACTCGATGCCGACACATCTTTCTAGCTGATTTACACGCAGAAGCTATGTTGCGCTTGGTACTCCCGTTGAAATTGAATTGGGGCAGAACTTCATCTGGCAGTTAACACTTTGTTCCAACACCTCAAAACTTCACTCCGCTTGAAATGTGCATAAAGTAGAGAGCAGAGCTCAACTTTCTCTTCCGCAACATCTAGCAAGGTACTCGACGCTCACCTTCCCACAATCCCCTGCACATTTCTCTGCGTCCCCTCCTTGGAAATGAATTGGGGTGCAGAACTTCTGCCACATTTGTTGTTGGTGAAAACCCACTGTGAACCCTCAGGCAATATTCAATCTAACCCGTTATCCGGTTCTCCTGGATAAGAGATATTCAATCTAACCCGTTATCCGGTTCTCCTGGATAAGAGATATTCAATCTAACCCGTTATCCGGTTCTCCTGGATAAGATATATTCAATCTAACCCGTTATCCGGTTCTCCTGGATAAGAGATATTCAATCTAACCCGTTATCCGGTTCTCCTGGATAAGAGATATTCAATCTAACCCGTTATCCGGTTCTCCTGGATAAGAGATATTCAATCTAACCCGTTATTAGGTTCTCCTGGATAAGAGATATTCAATCTAACCCGTTATCCGGTTCTCCTGGATAAGAGATATTCAATCTAACCCGTTATCCGGTTCTCCTGGATAAGATATATTCAATCTAACCCGTTATCCGGTTCTCCTGGATAAGATATATTCAATCTAACCCGTTATCAGGTTCTCCTGGATAAGAGATATTCAATCTAACCCGTTATCCGGTTCTCCTGGAGAAGAGATATTCAATCTAACCCGTTATCAGGTTCTCCTGGATAAGTGATATTCAATCTAACCCGTTATCCGGTTCTCCTGGATAAGAGATATTCAATCTAACCCGTTATCCGATTCTCCTGGAGAAGAGATATTCAATCTAACCTGTTATCCGGTTCTCCTGGATAAGAGATATTCAATCTAACCCGTTATCAGGTTCTCCTGGATAAGAGATATTCAATCTAACCCGTTATCCGGTTATCCTGGATAAGAGATATTCAATCTAACCCATTATCAGGTTCTCCTGGATAAGAGATATTCAATCTAACCCGTTATCCGGTTCTCCTGGATAAGAGATATTCAATCTAACCCGTTATCCGGTTCTCCTGGATAAGAGATATTCAATCTAACCCGTTATCAGGTTCTCCTGGATAAGAGATATTCAATCTAACCCGTTATCAGGTTCTCCTGGATAAGAGATATTCAATCTAACCCGTTATCCGGTTCTCCTGGATAAGAGATATTCAATCTAACCCATTATCAGGTTCTCCTGGATAAGAGATATTCAATCTAACCCGTTATCCGGTTCTCCTGGATAAGAGATATTCAATCTAACCCGTTATCCGGTTCTCCTGGATAAGAGATATTCAATCTAACCCGTTATCAGGTTCTCCTGGATAAGAGATATTCAATCTAACCCGTTATCCGGTTCTAATGGATAAGAGATATTCAATCTAACCCGTTATCAGGTTCTAATGGATAAGAGATATTCAATCTAACCCGTTATCCGGTTCTCCTGGATAAGAGGTATTCAATCTAACCCGTTATCCGGTTCTCCT
>NC_088241.1:65776069-65816069 GCF_036934945.1 Oncorhynchus masou masou | reverse complement strand
TCTCTATAGGTGACCAGGGGATTCTCTCTATAACATGTTACACCTAACCTCCTTCCTGTTGCCAGGTCTCTATAGGTGACCACTTCCTGTTGGGAGGTCTCTATAGGTGACCACTTCCTGTTGCCAGGTCTCTATAGGTGACCAGGGATTCTCTCTATAACATGTAACACCTAACCTCCTTCCTGTTGGGAGGTCTCTATAGGTGACCACTTCCTGTTGGGAGGTCTCTATAGGTGACCACTTCCTGTTGCCAGGTCTCTATAGGTGACCACTTCCTGTTGCCAGGTCTCTATAGGTGACCACTTCCTGTTGCCAGGTCTCTATAGGTGACCAGGGGATTCTCTCTATAACATGTTACACCTAACCTCCTTCCTGTTGCCAGGTCTCTATAGGTGACCACTTCCTGTTGGCAGGTCTCTATAGGTGACCACTTCCTGTTGGCAGGTCTCTATAGGTGACCAGGGGATTCTCTCTATAACATGTAACACCTAACCTCCTTCCTGTTGCCAGGTCTCTATAGGTGACCACTTCCTGTTGCCAGGTCTCTATAGGTGACCACTTCCTGTTTGCAGGTCTCTATAGGTGACCAGGGGATTCTCTCTATAACATGTAACACCTAACCTCCTTTCTGTTGCCAGGTCTCTATAGGTGACCACTTCCTGTTGCCAGGTCTCTATAGGTGACCACTTCCTGTTGCCAGGTCTCTATAGGTGACCAGGGGATTCTCTCTATAACATGTAACACCTAACCTCCTTCCTGTTGCCAGGTCTCTATAGGTGACCACTTCCTGTTGGCAGGTCTCTATAGGTGACCACTTCCTGTTGGCAGGTCTCTATAGGTGACCAGGGGATTCTCTCTATAACATGTAACACCTAACCTCCTTCCTGTTGCCAGGTCCCGGCTGAAGACTACAACTCTCTGTCCCGAACGCCCACAGAGGTGGATCTTCAGTGTCTAAGGAACAGTCTCCGGGGCAGGTTTGGTGGAATGACATGTCTCCTTAAACCTGAAACCAGAACAACTAACTACCCTCCCTGTCATCCCTGTCTCTACCGGACATTGTTCAAAAACGAGGGCACACCTGAGGGCATGGTGCTGTCGGTGGAGCAGCAGGAGGCTCTATGGCAGACAACAGTTGGACAGCGCACCAACCCTCAACTAGCACACCAGGAGGAGAGAGAGGTTGACAGACAGCAATGATGTTATGGTGGTTTGGGCCAAGCATGTTATAGTGGTTAGGACCATGGTATAGTGGTTAGGACCATGGTATAGTGGTTAGGACCATGTTACAGTGGTTAGGGCCATGTTATAGTGGTTAGGGCCATGCTATAGTGGTTAGGGCCATGCTATAGTGGTTAGGGCCATGTTATAGTGGTTAGGACCATGGTATAGTGGTTAGGGCCATGTTACAGTGGTTAGGGCCATGTTATAGTGGTTAGGGCCATGCTATAGTGGTTAGGGCCATGTTATAGTGGTTAGGGCCATGTTATAGTGGTTAGGACCATGCATGTTATAGTGGTTAGGACCATGCATGTTATAGTGGTTAGGACCATGCATGTTATAGTGGTTAGGACCATGCATGTTATAGTGGTTAGGACCATGCATGTTATAGTGGTTAGGACCATGCATGTTATAGTGGTTAGGACCATGCATGTTATAGTGGTTAGGACCATGCATGTTATAGTGGTTAGGACCATGCATGTTATAGTGGTTAGGACCATGCATGTTATAGTGGTTAGGACCATGCATGTTATAGTGGTTAGGACCATGCATGTTATAGTGGTTAGGACCATGCATGTTATAGTGGTTAGGACCATGCATGTTATAGTGGTTAGGACCATGCATGTTATAGTGGTTAGGACCATGTTATAGTGGTTAGGACCATGTTATAGTGGTTAGGACCATGTTATAGTGGTTAGGACCATGTTATAGTGGTTAGGACCAAGCATGTTGCTCCGTCGCTGCTAAAAAGGGTCCTCATATCACATTCGTTGGATGGGTTGTTGTCTGTAAAGTGTGGCACAGACGAAGAGGATCAAGGCATTTACATTTTATATTATGTATCGATGTGGAGGAGTCAGGGCTTTGGGGTCACAGGGGTCTGGGATCCTAGGAGCCTCACTGGATGGTCTGGTGGGCACCACAGCAGTGCTGGAGGTCAAGTGTCCCTATGTTGCAAAGGACCTTACCATTAAAGAGGCAGTGAAGTCAAATAATTTCTATATCCAGGAGGAGGGAGGGTCTTACCGCCTCTGTGAAGACCATCCTTACTGGCACCAGGTCTGAGGTCAACTCCACATCCCTGGAAGGGACATCTGCTTCTTTGTTGTCGTGGATCACCAAAGCCTCCTTCACCGTCCAGCGTGACGACCTCTGACCGACTCAAATCGCTCCTCCTGCTTCCTCTGACAGACTCATATCGCTCCACCTGCTTCCTCTGACAGACTCCATTTCCACCTGCTTCCTCTGACAGACTCAAATCGCTCCTCCTGCTTCCTCTGACAGACTCCATTTCCACCTGCTTCCTCTGACAGACTCAAATCGCTCCACCTGCTTCCTCTGACAGACTCATATCGCTCCACCTGCTTCCTCTGACAGACTCCATTTCCACCTGCTTCCTCTGACAGACTCATATCGCTCCACCTGCTTCCTCTGACAGAATGCTCCACCTGCTTCCTCTGACAGACTCACGCTCCACCTACTTTCTGACAGACTCCATTTCCACCTGCTTCCTCTGACAGACTCCATTTCCACCTGCTTCCTCTGACAGACTCCATTTTGCTTCCTCTGACAGACTCATTTCGCTCCACCTACTTCCTCTGACAGACTCCATTTCCACCTGCTTCCTCTGACAGACTCCATTTCCACCTGCTTCCTCTGACAGACTCCATTTCCACCTGCTTCCTCTGACAGACTCATTTCGCTCCACCTACTTCCTCTGACAGACTCCATTTCCACCTGCTTCCTCTGAACTCATTTCGCTCCACCTGCTTCCTCTGACAGACTCCATTTCCACCTGCTTCCTCTGACAGACTCCATTTCCACCTGCTTCCTCTGACAGACTCATTTGTCCACCTAAACAGACTCCATTTCCACCTGCTTCCTCTGACAGACTCCATTTCCACCTGCTTCCTCTGACAGACTCCATTTCCACCTGCTTCCTCTGACAGACTCATTTCGCTCCACCTGCTTCCTCTGACAGACTCCATTTCCACCTGCTTCCTCTGACAGACTCCATTTCCACCTGCTTCCTCTGACAGACTCATTTCGCTCCACCTGCTTCCTCTGACAGACTCATATCGCTCCACCTGCTTCCTCTGACAGACTCCATTTCCACCTGCTTCCTCTGACAGACTCATATCGCTCCACCTGCTTCCTCTGACAGACTCCATTTCCACCTGCTTCCTCTGACAGACTCAATCGCTCCTCCTGTCAGTACCTGCTTCCGGGAAACCAATGGTCATATGGTCAATATTGCATGTTCAGTACCAGTCAAAAATGTGGATACACTACTCATTCAAGGGTTGTTCTTTATAATTGACTATTTTCTACATTATAGAATAATAGTGAAGACATAAACTATGAAATAACACATATGGAATCATGTCGTAAAAAAAGTGTTAAAACAAATCAAAATATATTTTTATTTTTATATTTTTCAAAAGTAGGTTTGCCTTGATGACAGCTTTGCACATGGCATTCTCTCAACCAGCTTTCATGATGCTTTTCCAACAGTCTTGAAGGAGTTCCCACATATGCTGAGCACTTCTTGGCACAGACCTTATATGAAGTAGTTCTAAAAACCAAGGAAAAAATATTTCAGGTTATTAACACTAGGTTTTATGACTCATACTGTGACACTCAATAGCCCAGGCATACTGTGACACTGACACTCAATAGCCCAGGCATACTGTGACACTGTGACACTCAATAGCCCAGGCATACTGTGACACTCAATAGCCCAGCCTTACTGTGTCACTCAATAGCCCAGGCATACTGTGACACTCAATAGCCCAGGCATACTGTGACACTCAATAGCCCAGGCATACTGTGACACTCAATAGCCCAGGCATATTGTGACACTCAATAGCCCAGGCATACTGTGACACTCAATAGCCCAGGCATACTGTGACACTCAATAGCCCAGGCTGTGTCACGGTATGTAGGAACTATAGTTTTTGTCAGTGTTTCCCCTGGGAACAACAACATTAAAAAAAAGCACACCTTTTATTCCCGAGGGCTCAACGTAGAGGGTTCTGTGTTATTACTGTGAGAGTGTATTTCGTTGAGAGCAACCATTTCCATTTTTTTAATAAATAAATAACTGCCTGTTTTAAATATAATATCCTGATATATGACAGTTATATTTGTCTGTTTACCGTGCATTCGAAAAAGTATTCAGACCCCTTAACCTTTTAGTTTTTTTAGTTTTGTTACGTTACAGACTTATCCTAAATGGCTTAAATTGATTGTTATTTTTTTCTCTCATCGATCTATACACAATACCGCATAATGACTGTTACGATAACTAGGAGTGGTGGGTTGGAATCAGGCGCAGAGAGTAGGGTTCAGTCGTTTTGTCAAATTTATTCACACGTGACAATTACAAAGCAAAAACAGGTGTTTATACATTTTTTGCAAATTTACTAAAAATAAACTGAAATATCACATTTACATAAGTATTCAGACCCTTTACTCAGTACTTTGTTGAAGCACCTTTGGCAGCGTTTACAGCCTCTAGTCTTCTTGGGTATGATGCTACAAGCTTGGCACACCTGTATTTTGGGAGTTTCTCCCATTCTTCTCTGCAGAGCCCCTCAAGCTCTGTCAGGTTGGATGGGGAGAATCACTGCACAGCTATTTTCAGTTCTCTCCAGAGATGTTTGATCGGGTTCAAGTCTGGGCTCTGGCTGGGCAACTCAAGGACATTCAGAGACTTGTCCCGAAGCCACTCCTGCGTTGTCTTGGCTGTGTGCTTAGGGTCGTTGTCCTGTTAGAAGGTGAACCTTCGCCCCCCAGTATTGAGGTCCTGAGAGCTCTGGAGCAGGTTTTTTTCATGGTCTGAGAGTCCTTTAGAATCCTTTTAACAAACTCCAAGCGGGCAGTCATGTGACATTTACTAAGGAGTGGCTTCCGTCTGACCACTCTACCAGAAAGGCCTGATGGGTTGAGTGCTGCAGAGATGCTTGTCCTTCTGGAAGGTTCTCCCAGTTTGGCTGGTCGGCCAGCTCTAGGAAGAGTCTTGGTGGTTCCAAACTTCAATTTAAGAATGATGGAGGCCACTGTGTTCTTGGGGACCTTCAATGCTACAGAAATGTTTTGGTACCCTTCACCAGATCTGTGCCTCGAGACAATCCTGTCTCAGAGCTCTACAGACATTCCCTTCAACCTCATGGATTGGTTTTTGCTCTGACATGCACTGTCAACTGTGAGACCTTATATAGACAGGTGTGTGCCTTTCCAAATCATGTCCAATCCATTTACCACATGTGTCCTCCAATCAAGTTGCAGAAACATCTCAAGGACGATATATAGAAACAGGATGCACCGAAACTCAATTTCGAGTCTCATGGCAAAGGGTCTGAATACTTATGTAAATAAGGTATTTCTGTTTTTGTTTTTGTAACAAAAAAAAAATTGCTTTGTCATCATAGCGTATTGTGTGTAGATTGATGAGGGAAAATAAAGATTTGATCAATTTTAGAATAAGGCTGTAATGTAACAAAATGTGGAAATAGTCAAGGGGTCTGAATACTTTCTGAAGGTACTGTATACGGGTCTGGAACCTGTGGTTTTACGTTACTGACCCGTCTTCTGTGTGACCCAGAACAAGGTGAATTTGAGAAGATTAGAACATTTGAATGAAGTTGTTTTTGTTTTTGGTTAGAGCACAAAAGAAATACTGCTAAGTTTATCTTCCTTAATTTCCCTGATCAAATTAATTCGGAGACCCAGGTCAGAGCCTTGGAAACTAAGTATTAATATAATAGACAGATAGACAGACAGGCACACATACAGATAGACACAGGCACACGCACACACACACAATCACCCTCACGCGTTATGTTTAAAGAATAGTTCTGGCACAGTGGAGACAGAAGCTCCACCTGAATGTGGACTTTGCTTACTGCTGAATGTCTGCAGTAGTTAACTCCGCATCAACACACACACGCGCACACGCACACGCACACGCACACACACACACACACACACAGCCCAGTCGTTGAATCATTTATGTCATATGATTGCTTGCTCGGTGTGTTGGTTACAGTTAACACTAGGGTGGAGCTATTGTCACATGAGTTTGGAGAAAAGAGTTTCAGAGGCTGTGGAGTAGTGTGCTTGGTCACCTGTTTCACTGACTGTAGACTGTGGAGTGGTGTGCTTGGTCACCTGTAGATGTGTCACCTGTGACTGTAGACTGTTGTGGTCACCTGTTTCACTGACTGTAGACAGCCCATCCAACTACCTCATCCCCATACTGTATTTATTTATTTATCTTGGTCCTTTGCACATTCATATTTACTGTTTCACTTGACTGATCTTATGTCTTTCATCCCTTTGAGTTACAACGATTGAGGATGTGTAATGTGGGGGGAGATGTACAGAGACAGACGGTTGACTAGCGTGATGTAGAACTGTTTAATAAACACAAAAACATAGTCGACCAACGCGATAATCTAGTCAGCCTAATAAAAAAATGGCCATTAAATCCGTCAGTTTAAGAACACATATTTTACACCGATGTCGGAGCTACAGAACGGTGTTTGTCAGAACGGTTCGAAAACTAATATGGAATGATGAGACTCTCATGAACATGGTGATGTGCTACGTTTCAGTTCTCTGACACAGGTGTCACGGGACTCGTCTGAAGGTACCCCAGTACTGGCCTGCTGCTAAATGGATGGAAGTAAATGGATCATTTCACAGTAAAAATAATAATTTTGAAACGTGTTTATTTTTTTCAGATCTTATTTTTAATATCGCGCAGATAGAGGACAGATGCATCAAAGCATACTTCCTTTTCATAACTGTTTTTTTGTTGTTTGTTTTGTTTTTCCATGTGTATGTTATTCAGCGTCTTTCTACGGACTAATAGCAGTAAGACCAAATTCAATGTTTGTTCAAATCAAATAGCTAAATGATCCTTGGAGAGACCTTCTCAAAACAATTCCTGTAATGAGGTCTGTGTGTAGCTGGTGTAGAGGAGTCAGTCACAGGAGAATCAAACTGAGTGTAATGGAGTATTTAATAACAATAAATAAAACATACTCCAAACACTGTCAGAGTGGTGTGTATCGGTGGCAGGGAAAGGCGTAGGTGTCAGAGTGGTGTGTATCGGTGGCAGGGAAGTCAGGCGTAGGTGTCAGAGTGGTGTGTATCGGTGGCAGGAAGTCAGGCGTAGCAGAATCAAACTGAATGTAATGGAGTATTTAATAACAATAAACAAAACATACTCCAAACACTAAATGTAAACAATAACCAAAGTGGGTACGAGAACCCGTCGCGCACCAACACAAAATAACACAACCCTGAATAACAAACAAATCTATGACAAAGACATGAGAGGAAACAGAGGGTTAAATACACAACAGGTAATGGGATTGAAACCAGGTGTGTAGGAAGACAAGACAAAACCAATGGAAAATGAAAAATGGATCAATGATGGCTAGAAGACCGGTGACGTCGAACGCCGAGCACCGCCCGAACAAGGAGAGGCAACGACTTCGGCAGAGGTCGTGACAGCAGGACAGCAGATATGAGTAAATAAACGTACTTTACTCAACATATACAAAAAGCGAGCCCATATTAACGGATCCTACTACATACAAACAATTACTCACAAACAGACATGGGGGAACAGAGAGTTAAATAATGAACAAGTAATTGGGGAATTGAAACCAGATGTGCAAGACAAAGATAAAAAAAATGGAAAATGGAAAAAGTGGATCGGCGATGGCTAGAAGGCCCGGTGACGTCGACCGCCGAACGCCGCCCGAACAAGGAGAGGGACCGATTGTCCGGAAGTTGTGACAATTCCATATGTCACCGTAGTAGAACCACAGTCCCCAGCCCTTAGACTCTTGACCTTGAATTCAGAATAACTTGCCATATGGTTGTTGGGATTGTTTGAAAAGGCTTTAGTTTGAAAAATGACACATCCAACAGAACTAGTTGCTACAGGTTATGGAATTGTTCAGGACAGGGAGGGAGTGCTCACCTGTTAGATGAACCCGATTGGCTGTGTGTGCTCTACTCACCTGTTAGATGAACCCGATTGGCTGTGTGTGCTCTACTCACCTGTTAGATGAACCCGATTGGCTGTGTGTGCTCTACTCACCTGTTAGATGATCCCGATTGGCTGTGTGTGCTCTACTCACCTGTTAGATGAACCTGATTGGCTGTGTGTGCTCTACTCACCTGTTAGATGAACCTGATTGGCTGTGTGTGCTCTACTCACCTGTTAGATGAACCTGATTGGCTGTTGTGAGCTCTACTCATCTGTTAGATGATCCCGATTGGCTGTGTGTGCTCTACTCACCTGTTAGATGAACCTGATTGGCTGTGTGTGCTCTACTCACCTGTTAGATGAACCCGATTGGCTGTGTGTGCTCTACTCACCTGTTAGATGATCCCGATTGGCTGTGTGTGCTCTACTCACCTGTTAGATGAACCTGATTGGCTGTGTGTGCTCTACTCACCTGTTAGATGAACCTGATTGGCTGTTGTGAGCTCTACTCATCTGTTAGATGATCCCGATTGGCTGTGTGTGCTCTACTCACCTGTTAGATGAACCTGATTGGCTGTGTGTGCTCTACTCACCTGTTAGATGAACCTGATTGGCTGTGTGTGCTCTGCTCACCTGTTAGATGAACCTGATTGGCTGTGTGTGCTCTACTCACCTGTTAGATGAACCTGATTGGCTGTGTGTGCTCTACTCACCTGTTAGATGAACCCGATTGGCTGTGTGTGCTCTGCTCACCTGTTAGATGAACCTGATTGGCTGTGTGTGCTCTGCTCACCTGTTAGATGAACCTGATTGGCTGTTGTGAGCTCTACTCACCTGTTAGATGAACCCGATTGGCTGTGTGTGCTCTGCTCACCTGTTAGATGAACCTGATTGGCTGTTGTGAGCTCTACTCACCTGTTAGATGAACCTGATTGGCTGTGTGTGCTCTACTCACCTGTTAGATGAACCTGATTGGCTGTTGTGAGCTCTACTCACCTGTTAGATGAACCCGATTGGCTGTGTGTGCTCTACTCACCTGTTAGATGAACCCGATTGGCTGTGTGTGCTCTACTCACCTGTTAGATGAAACTGATGGGCTGTTTTGAGCTCTGCTATTTCATTAACTGAGTGACTTACAGGAGCATTAGGGTTAAGTGGACCAGCTCACTGGTCACCATAGCAGCACCCACCTGTATCACGCGCTCCAGCAGGTGTAATTCACTGGTCACCCCCAAAGCCAATTCCTCCTTTGGCCACCTTTCCTTCCAGTTCTCTGCTGCCAATGACTGGAATGAACTGCAAAAATCACTGAAGCTGGAGACTCATATCTCCCTCACTAGCTTTAAGCACCAGCTGTCAGAGCAGCTCACAGATCACTGCACCTGTACATAGCCCATCTGTAAACAGCCCATCCAACTACCTCATCCCCATACTGTATTTATTTATTTATCTTGGTCCTTTGCACATTCATGTTCTGCACATCTACCATTCCAGTGTTTAATTGCTATATTGTAATTACTTCGCCACCATGGCCTATTTATTGCCTTAACTCTCTTAACCTACCTCATTTCCACTCACTGTATATAGACTTTTCTTTTTTCTACTATGTTATTGACTGTATGTTTGTTTTAATTCATGTGTAACTCTGTGTTGTTGTATGTGTCGATCTGCTTTGCTTTATCTTGGCCAGGTCGGAGTTGTAAATGAGAACTTGTTCTCAACTAGCCTACCTAGAAAGGTGAAATAAATAAAGGTGAAATAAAAATAAATAACTAAAGAATTGCCTTGCTCAGGAGGGATACAAACCAGTGAACTTTCGGTTACTGGCCCAATGCTCTTAACTGCTAGGCTGCCTGCCACCCCGTCAGCAGTTCATTATCAAGAGTTTATGATGAGGGAAAGGAAGGCAAAGGGTACTGTGGACACATCATCCGAGCTCAAGTACAGTCACGGCAATGTATGGATTTGACTGTTTTATTTATACGTGAATAGTTTAATGGTTTAAACAGAATTTATGCATGTGACTAAATTGTATTTATGATGTTTCTGATTTCTGGTCCTAAAATAATTCTGTAGTCTTCTTCTTTTTACAGGGTACTGAGATGTTCTCAAACGTTCTCGTGGTAACGTATAATCTCGGAAACCCCAGACCTGACAGGAAGTGTTGTTCATATGGGAGCATCGGGTGATTAAAGGACAAACCATTCCTCCCCATAGCAACTATGCAAATAAGTAATTCCAGAACCAACAACTCCCCCCCCCCCCACAAAAAAAACAAGCTCAATCAATCACCCAGAAGATTTACATTGATGGAATTCTCACTTTAGTCATTGATTTATTTGCCATTGAGTGAAAACTGAGCAGCAAAACATGCTTCAAACAGACTCGGAGTTCACTAGAACTCGATGGATCTGTACCGTCATCGGACTGGGCTTTTACCTGGTGGACATTGTGACAGACGTTGGACTAGCTGTGAAGTACTTCCTGGTTGGAGACCTGGTCTGGGCTGGACTGACTTTACTGTTTGTGGTGGTTGGCTCAGCAGCCACACAGGTCTTCAGCTACACCTGGTACAGAGATGACATGAGAAAACCCCTTGCTAACCCAGGTGGAGATGGGCTGATTTGTGAGATGAATAGAGGAGGACTGATTGGACTCCATGTCATGCAGACGGGCATCTTCACCAGGTATGTGAAGGTATTAGGTGACATATCTGAATATTGAATATTATATTTATTCTCAACTTCACAGTGACGTTAGATTGACATGTTCACAACACACACGGTAGTACACTTCCCCTGAGGGGGATGACGAAATCATGCGAATGTATTTTCATCTTTGACAGTTATTTAGCATTTGTACCCTGATATCTTTTGAAATCAGATCTTTAGATGCAGGTTAGTGTTATAAAGTCAGACTTATTTAACACAAAGACAAGTACAATGACAGATAAGACTGTGTTCTCTTGCATGGGAATGAAACTCCATGTCCTAATATTCTTTACACATCATCTGGCATACTCAGGAAGTGCGAGGGAGTTGTCAACAGTCCTTATATTCTCTCTGTCTTTACACATCATCTGGCATTCTCAGGAAGTGTGAGGGAGTTGTCAACAGTCCTTATATTCTCTCTGTCTTTACACATCATCTGGCATTCTCAGGAAGTGTGAGGGAGTTGTCAACAGTCCTTATATTCTCTCTGTCTTTACACATCATCTGTCATTCTCAGGAAGTGCGAGGGAGTTGTCAACAGTCCTTATATTCTCTCTGTCTTTACACATCATCTGTCATTCTCAGGAAGTGCGAGGGAGTTGTCAACAGTCCTTATATTCTCTCTGTCTTTACACATCATCTGTCATTCTCAGGAAGTGAGAGAGAGTTGTCAACAGTCCTTATATTCTCTCTGTCTTTACACATCATCTGTCATTCTCAGGAAGTGAGAGGGAGTTGTCAACAGTCCTTATATTCTCTCTGTCTTTACACATCATCTGGCATTCTCAGGAAGTGAGAGAGAGTTGTCAACAGTCCTTATATTCTCTCTGTCTTTACACATCATCTGTCATTCTCAGGGAGTTGTCGACATTCTTCAGGTAAAATGAATGGCATCTTAAGTATGTTCTTTGGGCATAGTGGTAATGTTATGTGCAGACTGTAAATACCACATTATTGTCTTTCTGTCTGTCTCTAACGCGCCTTCCCGAAAGTGTTCACAGCCCTTGACTTTTTCCATATTGTGTTGTGTCTGAATATAGTCTGAATTTAAAATGGATACAATTGAGATGTTGTGTCACTGATCTACACACAAAAACCCCCATAATGTCTAAGTAGAATAATGTTTTTAGACATTTTTACAAATTAATTAAAAATGTAAAAGCAGAAATGTCTTGAGTCAATAAGTATTCAACCTCTTTGTTATGGCAAAGAGCCTAAATGAGTTCATGAGTAGACATGTCATGTAATAAGTTGCATGGACTCACTCAGTGTGCAATAATAGTGTTTTACATGATGTTTGAATGACAACCTCATGTCTGTACCCCACACATACAATTATCTGTAGGGTCCCTCATTTGAGTTGTGAGTTTCAAGCACAGATTTAATCACAAAGACCAGGGAGGTTTTTCAATGCTTTGCAATGAAGGGCACCGATTGGTGGAGGTGGAAACAAAAAGAGGAAAACGGGAATATCCCTTTGAGTGAAGTGGTGAAGTTATTCATTACACTTTGGATGGTGTATCAATACACCCAGTCACTACAAAGATACAGGCGTCCTTCCTAACTCAGTTGCCGGAGAGGAAGGAAACCACTCAGGGATTTTCACCGTGAGGCCAATGGTGACTTTAAAACGGTTACAGAGTTTAATGGTTGTGACAGGAGACAACTGAGGATGGATCAACAACGTTGTAGTTACTCTACAATACTAACATAATCGACAGAGTGAAAAGAAGGAAGCCTTTTACAGAACACAAATATTCCAAAACTTACATCCTCTTTGCAACAAGTCACTTAAAGAGTCAAGCAGCTGTTTAAACAATAACAAAGTGTCCTCCACACCACTGTTTGGGTAAAAAGCTGAGGGATGAGCCTGGAGAAATGTCAACACTCTCATATCAATAGACAGATCTATGGGACTGACCATCCATGATATCAAAGTTAGAGTGTGAACCACGTTTTGAGGCTGCATAGTGTTTGTTCACATTTACTTAGTTTCCAAACACTGCAGTGAAACAAGCATATATTGTGGGTTCTGAAGGGGTACAATAGTTGAACTAAGCTCATTTATAAGTTGTACTTTTTATGTAAACTATATTTTGTCTCCAAATGTTTACACATCTCTCTCGCTTTGTTAATCAAATCAAATCAAACTGTTATTTGTCACATGCTTCGTCAACAACAGGTGTAGATTAACATTGAAATGGTCAATTACGGACCTTCTCAATAATACAGAGAGAAACATAGAAACATAATAACGAGGAATAAATACACAATGAGTAATGGTAACCAGGCTATATACAGTAAGGGAGTATGTGAGTACCAGTACTGAGTCAATGAGTTATGATAACTAGGCTATATACAGTGAGCACCAGTAATGAGTCAATGAGTAATGGTAACCAGGTTATATACAGTGAGTACCAGTACTGAGTCAATGAGTAATGATAACTAGGCTATATACAGTGAGTACCAGTACAGAGTCAATGAGTAATGATAACTAGGCTATATACAGTGAGTACCAGTACTGAGTCAATGAGTAATGATAACTAGGCTATATACAGTGAGTACCAGTACTGAGTCTATGAGTAATGATAACTAGGCTATATACAGTGAGTACCAGTACTGAGTCAATGAGTAATGATAACTAGGCTATATACAATGAGTACCAGTACATGATAACTAGGCCTCTCTCCTGTCTGTCTGTCTGTCTGTCTGTCTGTCTGTCTGTCTGTCTGTCTGTCTGTCTGTCTGTCTGTCTGTCTGTCTGTCTGTCTGTCTGTCTGTCTGTCTGTCTGTCTGTCTGTCTGTCTGTCTGTCTGTCTGTCTGTCTCTATACCAATTCACATCTCTCCTTCTGTTAGGTACTACGACCTGTTGAAGGCTGGTTTCAGAGCGTCTGTCTGTCTCTATACCAAACCACATCTCTCTTTCTGTTAGGTACTACGACCTGTTGAAGGCTGGTTTCAGAGCGTCTGTCTGTCTCTATACCAATTCACATCTCTCTGTCTGTTAGGTACTACGACCTGTTGAAGGCGGGATACAGGGCTGTGTTTTCCAAGCCTCTTGGGCCTGTTGAATGCCCCAGAGATGTGCACCTGGCCCTGTTTGGCCGAGCGACTGATCTGAGCATGCTCAAACTGTTTGAGACGTTCCTTGAGAGTGTTCCACAGCTAGTCCTCCAACTCTACATTATGCTGGGCCACGGACACAGGTCCATACTACAATGTGAGTACTGTAGCAACCATCATCAGAATTGATAAAAGGTTGTAAAAACTTATAAAGGCAACAGTTGAAGATTCTCCAAACTTTTAGATTTGTTTTAAAATCCATCAGATATTGACAGAATTATATCATATAAAATATTTTACTGGCACAGACAAGTAATAAATGGAGTAATGATTATAAATATTAATATTATATTAAATTGATTTAAAAAAATATATATATATTTTTCTGTACATTTGGAAAGTATTCAGACCCCTTGACTTTTTCCACATTTTGTTACGTTACAGCCTTATTCTAAAATTGATTAAATAGTTTATTTCCCTCCCTCATCAATCTGCAGACAATACCCCATAATTACATCCCAATACCCCATAATGACAAAGCAAAAACGTTTACACAGTACTTTGTTGAAGCACCTTTGGCAGCGATTACATCCTCGAGTTTTATTGGGTATGACGCTACAAGCTTGGCACACCTGTATTTGGGGAGTTTCTCTCTTTCTTCTCTGTCAGGTTGGATGGGGAGCGTTGCTGCAGAGCTATTTTCAGGTCTCTCCAGAGATGTTCGATCGGGTTCAAGTCCGGGCTCTGGCTGGGCCACTCAAGGACATTCAGAGACTTGTCCCGAAGCTACTCCTCCCTTGTCTTGGCTGTGTGCTTAGGGTCGTTGTCCTGTTGGAAGGTGAACCTTCCCTCCAGACTGAGGTCCCTAGCGACCTGGAGCAGGTTTTCATCAAGGATCTCTCTGTACATTGCTCCTTTCATCTTTCTCTCAAACCTGACTAGTCTCTTCATCAGACCAGATAATCTTGTTACTCATGGTATCAGAGTCCTTTGGGAGCCTATTGGCAAACTCCAAGCGTGCTGTCATGTGTCATGTGCCTTTAACTGAGGAGTGGCTTCCGTCTGGCCACTACAATAAAGTCGTGATTGGTGGAGTGCTGCAGAGATAGTTGTCCTTCTGGAAGGTTCTCCCATCTCCACAGAGGAACTCTGGAGATCTGTCAGAGTGACCATCAGGTTCTTGGTCACCTCCCTGACCAAGGCCCTTCTCCCCCGATGGCTCAGTTTGGAGCAACATTTCTTCCATTAAAGAATGATGGAGACCACTGTGTTCTTGGGGACCTTCAATGCTGCAGACATTTGTTGGTACCTTTTCCCAGATCTGTGCCTCGACACAATCCTGTCTCGGAGCTCTATGGACAATTTCTTCGACCTCATGGCTTGGTTTTTGCTCTGACATGCACTGTCAACTGTGAGACCTTATATAGACAGGTGTGTGCCTTTCCAAATCATGTCCAATCTATTGAATTTTTATTTCCCCTTTATTTAACCAGGTAGGCTAGTTGAGAACAAGTTCTCATTTACAACTGCAACCTGGCCAAGATACAGCATAGCAGTTTGACACATACAACAACAAAGAGTTACACATGGAATAAACAAAACATACAGTCAATAATACAGTTGAACAAAAGAAAAGAAAAAGTCTATATACAGTGTGTGCAAATAAGGTAAGATAAGGGAGTTAAGGCAATAAATTGGCCATGGTGGCAAAGTAATTACAATATAGCAATTAAAACACTGGAATGGTAGATGTGCAGAAGATGAGTGTGCAAGTAGAGATACTGGGGTGCAAAGGAGCAAAATAAATAAATGAATACAGTATGGGGATGAGGTAGGTAGATAGATGGGCTGTTTACAGGTGCCGTGATCTGCGAGCTGCTTTGTCATTATGGGTTATTGTGATGTCATTATGGGGTATTGTGATGTCATTATGGGGTATTGTGATGTCATTATGGGGTATTGTGATGTCATTATAGGGTATTGTGATGTCATTATGGGGTATTGTGATGTCATTATGGGGTATTGTGATGTCATTATGGGGTATTGTGATGTCATTATGGGGTATTGTGATGTCATTATGGGGTTTTGTGATGTCATTATGGGGTTTTGTGATGTCATTATGGGGTTTTGTGATGTCATTATGGGGTATTGTGTGTAGATTGATGAGGATTTGTCTACTGTCTACTCTACCTGTTCTGTCTACTCTACCTGTTCTGTCTTCTCTACCTGTTCTGTCTACTCTACCTGTATTCACAGTATAACACATTTTCATATAGAATCAGGAATTTGTGAAAATATTTTCTATTAAAATAAAGAAAATTATATTTGCCTCATATATGAAAACATAAATACAAAGGGTTCTGAAACCAGCAAACTCTACTGTCTGTCTACCTGTTCTGTCTCTACCTGTTCTGTCTTCTCTACCTGTTCTGTCTTCTCTACCTGTTCTGTCTTCTCTACCTGTTCTGTCTACCCTACCTGTTCTGTCTACCTGTTCCTACCTGTTCTGTCTTCTCTACCTGTTCTGTCTTCTCTACCTGTTCTGTCTACCCTACCTGTTCTGTCTTCTCTACCTGTTCTGTCTTCTCTACCTGTTCTGTCTTCTCTACCTGTTCTGTCTACCCTACCTGTTCTGTCTTCTCTACCTGTTCTGTCTTCTCTACCTGTTCTGTCTTCTCTACCTGTTCTGTCTACCCTACCTGTTCTGTCTACCCTACCTGTTCTGTCTTCTCTACCTGTTCTGTCTTCTCTACCTGTTCTGTCTACCCTACCTGTTCTGTCTTCTCTACCTGTTCTGTCTACCCTACCTGTTCTGTCTTTCTACCTGTTCTGTCTACCCTACCTGTTCTGTCTTCTCTCTACCTGTTCTGTCTACCTGTTCTGTCTTCTCTACCTGTTCTGTCTTCTCTACCTGTTCTGTCTACCCTACCTGTTCTGTCTTCTCTACCTGTTCTGTCTTCTCTACCTGTTCTGTCTTCTCTACCTGTTCTGTCTACCCTACCTGTTCTGTCTTCTCTACCTGTTCTGTCTTCTCTACCTGTTCTGTCTTCTCTACCTGTTCTGTCTACCCTACCTGTTCTGTCTTCTCTACCTGTTCTGTCTTCTCTACCTGTTCTGTCTTCTCTACCTGTTCTGTCTACCCTACCTGTTCTGTCTTCTCTACCTGTTCTGTCTTCTCTACCTGTTCTGTCTTCTCTACCTGTTCTGTCTACCCTACCTGTTCTGTCTTCTCTACCTGTTCTGTCTTCTCTACCTGTTCTGTCTTCTCTACCTGTTCTGTCTACTCTACCTGTTCTGTCTACCCTACCTGTTCTGTCTTCTCTACCTGTTCTGTCTTCTCTACCTGTTCTGTCTTCTCTACCTGTTCTGTCTACCCTACCTGTTCTGTCTTCTCTACCTGTTCTGTCTACCCTACCTGTTCTGTCTTCTCTACCTGTTCTGTCTTCTCTACCTGTTCTGTCTACCCTACCTGTTCTGTCTGTTTCTCTACCTGTTCTGTCTTCTCTACCTGTTCTGTCTACCCTACCTGTTCTGTCTTCTCTACCTGTTCTGTCTTCTCTACCTGTTCTGTCTTCTCTACCTGTTCTGTCTTCTCTACCTGTTCTGTCTACCCTACCTGTTCTGTCTTCTCTAACTGTTCTGTCTTCTCTACCTGTTCTGTCTTCTCTACCTGTTCTGTCTACCCTACCTGTTCTGTCTTCTCTACCTGTTCTGTCTTCTCTAACTGTTCTGTCTTCTCTACCTGTTCTGTCTTCTCTACCTGTTCTGTCTTCTCTACCTGTTCTGTCTTCTCTACCTGTTCTGTCTTCTCTACCTGTTCTGTCTACCCTACCTGTTCTGTCTACCCTACCTGTTCTGTCTTCTCTAACTGTTCTGTCTTCTCTACCTGTTCTGTCTTCTCTACCTGTTCTGTCTACCCTACCTGTTCTGTCTTCTCTACCTGTTCTGTCTTCTCTACCTGTTCTGTCTACCCTACCTGTTCTGTCTTCTCTACCTGTTCTGTCTTCTCTACCTGTTCTGTCTTCTCTACCTGTTCTGTCTACCCTACCTGTTCTGTCTACCCTACCTGTTCTGTCTACCCTACCTGTTCTGTCTACCCTACCTGTTCTGTCTTCTCTACCTGTTCTGTCTTCTCTACCTGTTCTGTCTACCCTACCTGTTCTGTCTTCTCTAGCTGTTCTGTCTTCTCTACCTGTTCTGTCTTCTCTACCTGTTCTGTCTACCCTACCTGTTCTGTCTTCTCTACCTGTTCTGTCTTCTCTACCTGTTCTGTCTTCTCTACCTGTTCTGTCTTCTCTACCTGTTCTGTCTTCTCTACCTGTTCTGTCTACTCTAACTGTTCTGTCTTCTCTAACTGTTCTGTCTTCTCTACCTGTTCTGTCTTCTCTACCTGTTCTGTCTACCCCACCTGTTCTGTCTACCCTACCTGTTCTGTCTTCTCTAACTGTTCTGTCTTCTCTACCTGTTCTGTCTTCTCTACCTGTTCTGTCAACCCTACCTGTATTTACCTGTTCTGTCAACCCTACCTGTATTTACCTGTTCTGTCCACCCTACCTGTATTTACCTGTTCTGTCAACCCTACCTGTATTTACCTGTTCTGTCAACCCTACCTGTATTTACATGTTCTGTCAACCCTACCTGTATTTACCTGTTCTGTCTACCCTACCTGTATTTATCTGTTCTGTCTACTCTACCTGTATTTACCTGTTCTGTCTACCCTACCTGTATTCACCTGTTCTGTCTACCCTACCTGTATTTACCTGTTCTGTCTACCCTACCTGTTCTGTCTACCCTACCTGTATTCACCTGTTCTGTCTACTCTACCTGTATTTACCTGTTCTGTCTACTCTACCTGTATTTACCTGTTCTGTCTACTCTACCTGTATTTACCTGTTCTGTCTACCCTACCTGTATTCACCTGTTCTGTCTACTCTACCTGTATTTACCTGTTCTGTCTACTCTACCTGTATTTACCTGTTCTGTCTACCCTACCTGTATTCACCTGTTCTGTCTACTCTACCTGTATTTACCTGTTCTGTCTACCCTACCTGTTCTGTCTACCCTACCTGTTCTGTCTACCCTACCTGTATTCACCTGTTCTGTCTACTCTACCTGTATTTACCTGTTCTGTCTACTCTACCTGTATTTACCTGTTCTATCTACTCTACCTGTATTTACCTGTTCTGTCTACTCTACCTGTATTTACCTGTTCTGTCTACCCTACCTGTTCTGTCTACCCTACCTGTTCTGTCTACCCTACCTGTATTCACCGGTTCTGTCTACTCTACCTGTATTCACCTGTTCTGTCTACCCTACCTGTTCTGTCTACCCTACCTGTATTCACCTGTTCTGTCTACTCTACCTGTATTTACCTGTTCTGTCTACTCTACCTGTATTTACCTGTTCTGTCTACTCTACCTGTATTCACCGGTTCTGTCTACTCTACCTGTATTCACCTGTTCTGTCTACCCTACCTGTTCTGTCTACCCTACCTGTATTCACCTGTTCTGTCTACTCTACCTGTATTTACCTGTTCTGTCTACTCTACCTGTATTTACCTGTTCTGTCTACTCTACCTGTATTCACCTGTTCTGTCTACTCTACCTGTATTTACCTGTTCTGTCTACCCTACCTGTTCTGTCTACCCTACCTGTTCTGTCTACCCTACCTGTATTCACCGGTTCTGTCTACTCTACCTGTATTCACCTGTTCTGTCTACCCTACCTGTTCTGTCTTCTATACCTGTTCTGTCTACCCTACCTGTTCTGTCTTACCTACCTGTATTTACCTGTTCTGTCTACTCTACCTGTATTTACCTGTTCTGTCTTCCCTACCTGTATTTACCTGTTCTGTCAACCCTACCTGTATTTACCTGCTCTGTCTACCCTACCTGTATTTACCTGTTCTGTCTTCTCTACCTGTATTTACCTGTTCTGTCTACCCTACCTGTATTTACCTGTTCTGTCTACCCTACCTTTATTTACCTGTTCTGTCTTCTCTACCTGTATTCACATGTTCTGTCTTCTCTACCTGTATTCACTTGTTCTGTCTACCCTACCTGTATTCTCCTGTTCTGTCTACTCTACCTGTATTTTCCTGTTCTGTCTACCCTACCTGTACATGTTCTGTCTACCCTACCTGTTCCTTCTCTATCTACCCTACCTGTTCCTGTTCTGTCTACCCTACCTGTACCTGTTCTGTCTACCCTACCTGTACCTGTTCTGTCTACCCTACCTGTATTTACCTGCTCTGTCTAGACTGCCTGCTTTTACCTGCTCTGTCTAGACTTCCTGCACTGACCTGAGAGAGACAGAGAGACAGAGAGACAGAGAGACAGAGAGAGAGAGAGAGAGAGAGAGAGAGACTTTTGACTTTTGGTCTTTCTTTATTGAAATATTCTCAATTCATTTAAAAATCACCCCCCACTCCTAAAATAAAAAAATAAAAATAGATCCTGTACTGCATACATGTACCATACTCATCTTTCCATCTACCACATGATACAAATCACCATACACAAAAACCCTCTCCTACAACCGTATATCCAAAACATCTTCCCCAGCAATACAGACAGCCCCCCCAACACACAATATCTCCTCAAACATCTCCACACATTTGATCATTTTATAGAACTCAAACTCAACCATAAGGCGCGCAGAGACCATCCCATTAAACAGTAGTAAAGGGTCTGTTATCCCCCCACCTTTGACCCTGTTCCTCCTTGTTAGCCAAATAGCTAACTTTGCCTGAGCAAACAGAAAATTCAACAAAACACATTTTTCTTTCTCCTTACTCGAATACCTGTATCCCATTATAAATATCCCAACAGCAAAAACCACCCCCAACCTGTCACACAGACATTCCAACAGAGACATTAATGGCATTAACCTGGTGCACACAGAAAACACATGAATTACAGTTTCTTTCATTTGACAGAAAGGACACCCCTGCCCAATTCCCGGATCAACCCGTGCCAACCAGCTGTTAGTGGCCAGGGCTCCATGAAGAACCCTCCACTGGAGGTCCCCTGACCTCTTTGGTACTGGGGGTTTGTAGAGCCCCCTCCATCTAAAACCCACCATACTCTCCTCTCCACATCCCCCCTGCCACTGATGTGCCTTCACTCCTGTTAGGCTCCTAATGTTCCTAACCTTAATGCAGAGGTTGTAGAGGGCTTTACCTCCCACACCCTCAAACTCCTCCAGGCTCCTAATGTTCCTAACCTTAATGCAGAGGTTGTAGAGGGCTGTACCTCCCACACCCTCAAACTCCCCAGGCTCCTAATGTTCCTAACCTTAATGCAGAGGTTGTAGAGGGCTTTACCTCCCACATCCTCAAACTCCCCCAGGCTCTAATGTTCCTAACCTTAATGCAGAGGTTGTAGAGGGCTTTACCTCCCACATCCTCAAACTCCCCCAGGCTCCTAATGTTCCTAACCTTAATGCAGAGGTTGTAGAGGGCTTTACCTCCCACATCCTCAAACTCCCCAGGCTCCTAATGTTCCTTACCTTAATGCAGAGGTTGTAGAGGGCTTTACCTCCCACACCCTCAAACTCCCCCAGGCTCCTAATGTTCCTAACCTTAATGCAGAGGTTGTAGAGGGCTTTACCTCCCACATCCTCAAACTCCCCCAGGCTCCTAATGTTCCTCACCTTAATGCAGAGGTTGTAGAGGGCTTTACCTCCCACATCCTCAAACTCCCCCAGGCTCCTAATGTTCCTAACCTTAATGCAGAGGTTGTAGAGGGCTTTACCTCCCACATCCTCAAACTCCCCCAGGCTCCTAATGTTCCTAACCTTAATGCAGAGGTTGTAGAGGGCTTTACCTCCGACCCCCTCAAACTCCCCCAGGCTCGGAGTGTTAAAATCTAACAAGTCCTCCAGACCCCCTTGCCAGTCTCCAGTCTCTGCCGTCACCTGCAGTGGCGGGAACATTGGTGGCCCCTCTCCCTTTGGCCTCTCAAACACCCCCCTTACCGGCTCAGACAGTGCCTCCTGGACCTCCTCCAGGAATCTCTCCAGCAGCCTAAGAGACGTTATTCCTGTTTGTTGCGCCAAGACCTCCGGGGTTTTCCACCCCTCCTCTCCCAGCAGTCTCAGGTCACCCAGCCTTTGTAAACCCCCTGCCATCAGTTGCCTCTGCAGGGTGGCCGACTGAACCGATCTCAAAGGGATGGCTGGGTTGTGGAAGATAGGCTCCTCCCACACCCACTGCCCAGGCTCCACACCCCCTTCTCGTGTGGGCCTTAGCAGCTGCCAGGCCCTCAGCACCGCAGAGTAAAAACCTGAGAGACCTGCTGTACTCAGCCTCTCCAGCTTCATGAGGAACAGCTGCCGGTCCAACCCTAATCCACCAGCTCTCCTCAGCAGCGCGCATGCTGGTTCCCTCCAGCCAACATCAGTGTGGTACAGCAGTCTCTGCACCGCCTTTAGTCGGAAAGCAGCCATCCTGCTCTCCAGTTCCACCAGGCCTTGTCCTCCTTCGTGGACGGTCATGTACAAAACTGCTGCCTTCAGCCAGTGATGTCCCGACCAAAAGAAGTCCACCAGCTTGCGTTGCAGGTCTGCAAGCAAACCGGCGGGGGGGTTGAGGACAGCCAGTTTATGCCACAAGGAAGATGCCACCAGGTTGTTGATTATCAGCACCCTCCCTCTATATGACACTTGGGACAGGAGCCACCTCCACCTGGCCAGTCTTGACACCACTGCCTGTGACAGCCCCTCCCAGTTCTTGCTGACCCACCTCTCCGAGCCCAGGTACACCCCCAACACTTTAAGCCCTTCACAACCCCACTGCAAACCCCCTGGAAGCAGAGGAGGAGCCCTATCCCCCCATGCCCCACATAACAGAGCTTTGCTCTTTCCCCAGTTTACCTTAGCTGATGAAGCTCCCTCGTACACCTTCAGACTGGTCTCTAGTTCCTGCATATCTTGCCCATCCCTGACCATCACAGAAACATCATCTGCATATGCTGAGACTGCTATTCCTGTCACCACATCCATGCCTGTCCAGCACACTCCCCGCAGTCTCCTGCGTAGCAGTCCTAAAAAAAGGCTCAATGGCTAGTGTGTACAGCTGCCCAGATAGAGGGCATCCTTGTCTAATGCCCCGTCTCACCCAGACTGGCCTACTGAGCCCCCTCCCACCTTAACCATACATGACGCCCCAGCATACAACAGCTTCACACAGGTCACAAAACTCTTCCCAAACCCAAACACAGACATCACATTAAACAGATACTCATGATCCACTCTATCAAAAGCCTTCTCTTGATCTAAAGAGACCAGTCCAAAGTTCACATTAGAACCTCTCGACAAGTCCAACATGTCCCTAATCAAGAACAAGTTGTCCGTGATTGAGCGTCCCGGTACACAATATGTCTGGTCCTTGTGTATTATAGAGTCCAGATGGGACTTCAGTCTGTTAGAGAGGACCTTGGCAAAAATCTTGTAGTCCGCACAGAGTAATGCCACAGGCCTCCAGTTCTTAAGTTCACACAAGTCCCCTTTTTTGGGCAGGAGAGTCAGAGCCGCCCGACGGCAGCTCATCGGCAACTCTCCTACCTCGACGCATTCTCGCAACACGCAAAAGAAATCCTGTCCAATTGTTCCCCAGAATTTTTTGTAAAATTCCACTGGAAGTCCATCGACCCCGGGTGCACGACCGGGGGACATCTGAGTTACTGCCTCTGCCAGTTCATGTGACAACAGAGGAATGTCCATTTCATCCCTCTGTGCCCGAGAGAGCTTAGGGAGTCCTGCGAACAAGACCTGAGCACACATAGGATCACACATTTCTGCCCTATACAATTCAGTATAAAACTCCACAGTCCGCTCCCGCATCTCCCCCACCACAGAGGTCACCCGCCCATCAGACAGCCGTAGACAATGCATACCCTTGGCTTCACTGCTCTGTCTTTCCAACCAAAGAAGAAGGAGCTGGGAGCATCCATCTCCTTGAGCATGGAGAACCTAGCTCTTACAAGTGCTCCCTTTGCTTTAACCTGGAAAAAACTGCCCAGGTCCCTACGTAATTCGGCTAAGTTAGCCTGGAGGCCTACATTGCCTTGCCCCACCATCTCTACCTCCATCTCACTAATACACCGCTCTAGTTCCCCCAATACTCTCCTAGCCTCTGAGGATGAGAGAGCTGTGTACTGTTGACAGAAAAGCCGAATTTGCACTTTCCCCACATCCCACCATTGACTCAGAGACTCATACTCCTCTCTTCGCTGCCCCCATCTTTCCCAAAAAGTCTGGAAACCTGAGCAAAAAGTGGCATCTTGTAAGAGCTTTACATTGAACTTCCAATAAGATGCCTGCCGGGGCCCTGGTGAAATAGACAGCCGAGCCATGGTTATGTGGTGATCCGAAAACCCCACTGGGAGAATGGTAGCACCCAGCAGCCTATTGCTCTGATTCCTGGACATGTAAAAATGATCAAGTCGAGCTGCACTCACCCTAGCACCAAAAACCTTCACCCACGTATACTGTCTTGTGTTTGGATGTTTAGTTCTCCAAACATCCACTAGGTCAAACTGATTAAAGATGTCCCTTAACACTCCCACTGACACTGAATGAGGCTCTTCCCCATTTCTGTCTTTTGTAAAATCCATTGTACAGTTCCAGTCACCTCCGATCACCAGCGTCTCCTCAGGCGCTACTTGTGAGAGTTCCTGTCTAAGACTCCCAAATAGAACCCCTCTTTCTCTCCCTGTGTTAGGCGCATACACATTTATAAAGACAAAACACATGTTGTTAATTTCTGCTTTAACAACAAGCAACCTACCCCTACACACCTCCTTTGAGGAGCAAATTTTTACAGCCAGACCCGGTGCAAAAGGACTGCCACACCTGCACTAAGATTTGTCCCATGGCTCAACACACTTGCCCCTTTCCACCAGAGCCCCCAATCAACTTCATTCACTACATCACTATGCGTCTCCTGCAGAAACAACACCTGTACTTTTTTTTGTTTTACATATTCACCCAACACACTCCTCTTTCCCGCATCTCTGGCGCCATTTATATTGAGCGAGCCTACCCGAAGAGTCTCCATAAGAATTGGGAGAAAAGCAAGCAGAGAAATAGACCAATAGCAAAGCTCAAAAAGCCCCAGTGTCAGTAAGAAATTAAACATTTAAACAGTGTCTGAAGGTAAACCTTTACGCACTGTTGTGACCCACTTCCTCAACCTAAACCGTTTCCTGGGTGAGAGGACACCATGCCCCTCATTTCTCATAGCATGTTGTACTGATCTTACAAACTTTCTAGGATCAGGAAAAAAAGCCTCAAGATTAACTTTTTTCCCCTTAGTCTCATTCAGGAACCTTGTCAGTTCTCTCAATGTGTACTTAGACCCCTCTGGTTGACTAGCTGTCAGCTCCGGGCCAATTGAAGAGGAGTCTGAAAAAAATAACTCCTCATCTTCTTCCTCAGACTCACTTTCCTCCTCTTCTCTATCTTCCACCCTGACCACCTGCCCTTTCTCTCTGGTTAGGGCCTCACCCACAGCAACAGGCAACATTTCCATGGTGCCTTTGTTCACACCCTTTTCCTTTTCCTCTTGACACCCTCCTCCTCCCCCTAATCTCTTACACTTCCCCACTATACTCTCCTCATCCACTAGAATAACCTGACTAGACGCAGTATCATCTACACCACCCTCCATAGCATGACTAGGGCCAGCCTCAGCTACACCACCCTCCATAGCATGACTAGGGCCAGCCTCAGCTACACCACCCTCCATAGCATGTCTAGGCCCAGCCTCAGCTACCCCACCATCTCTAGCCTGACTAGACCCAGCCTCTGCTTCTCCACCATCTCTAGCCTGACTAGACCCAGCCTCTGCTTCTCCACCATCTCTAGCCTGACTAGACCCAGCCTCTGCTTCTCCACCATCTCTAGCCTGACTAGACCCAGCCTCTGCTTCTCCACCATCTCTAGCCTGACTAGACCCAGCCTCTGCTTCTCCACCATCTCTAGCCTGACTAGGGCCAGCCTCTGCTTCTCCACCATCTCTAGCCTGACTAGGGCCAGCCTCTGCTTCTCCACCATCTTTAGCCTGACTAGACCCAGCCTCTGCTTCTCCACCATCTCTAGCCTGACTAGGGCCAGCCTCAGCTACACCACCCTCCATAGCATGACTAGGGCCAGCCTCAGCTACCCCACCATCTCTAGCCTGACTAGACCCAGCCTCTGCTTCTCCACCATGTCTAGCCTGACTAGGGCCAGCCTCTGCTTCTCCACCATCTCTAGCCTGACTAGGGCCAGCCTCAGCTACACCACCATCTCTAGCCTGACTAGACCCAGCCTCTGCTTCTCCACCATCTCTAGCCTGACTAGGGCCAGCCTCTGCTTCTCCACCATGTCTAGCCTGACTAGACCCAGCCTCTGCTTCTCCACCATCTCTAGCCTGACTAGACCCAGCCTCTGCTTCTCCACCATCTCTAGCCTGACTAGACCCAGCCTCTGCTTCTCCACCATCTCTAGCCTGACTAGACCCAGCCTCTGCTTCTCCACCATCTCTAGCCTGACTAGGGCCAGCCTCTGCTTCTCCACCATCTCTAGCCTGACTAGACCCAGCCTCTGCTTCTCCACCATCTCTAGCCTGACTAGGGCCAGCCTCTGCTTCTCCACCATGTCTAGCCTGACTAGGGCCAGCCTCAGCTACACCACCATCTCTAGCCTGACTAGACCCAGCCTCTGCTTCTCCACCATCTCTAGCCTGACTAGGGCCAGCCTCTGCTTCTCCACCATCTCTAGCCTGACTAGGGCCAGCCTCTGCTTCTCCACCATGTCTAGCCTGACTAGGGCCAGCCTCTGCTTCTCCACCATCTCTAGCCTGACTAGGGCCAGCCTCTGCTTCTCCACCATGTCTAGCCTGACTAGGGCCAGCCTCTGCTTCTCCACCATGTCTAGCCTGACTAGACCCAGCCTCTGCTTCTCCACCATCTCTAGCCTGACTAGGGCCAGCCTCTGCTTCTCCACCATCTCTAGCCTGTCTAGGCCCAGCCTCTGCTTCTCCACCATCTCTAGCCTGACTAGACCCAGCCTCTGCTTCTCCACCATCTCTAGCCTGACTAGACCCAGCCTCTGCTTCTCCACCATCTCTAGCCTGACTAGACCCAGCCTCTGCTTCTCCACCATCTCTAGCCTGACTAGACCCAGCCTCTGCTTCTCCACCATCTCTAGCCTGACTAGACCCAGCCTCTGCTTCTCCACCATCTCTAGCCTGACTAGACCCAGCCTCTGCTTCTCCACCATCTCTAGCCTGACTAGACCCAGCCTCTGCTTCTCCACCATCTCTAGCCTGACTAGGGCCAGCCTCTGCTTCTCCACCATCTCTAGCCTGACTAGACCCAGCCTCTGCTTCTCCACCATCTCTAGCCTGACTAGACCCAGCCTCCACTACCCTACCATCTCTAGACTGACTAGGGCCAGCCTCTGCTTCTCCACCATCTCTAGCCTGACTAGACCCAGCCTCTGCTTCTCCACCATCTCTAGCCTGACTAGACCCAGCCTCTGCTTCTCCACCATCTCTAGCCTGACTAGACCCAGCCTCTGCTTCTCCACCATGTCTAGCCTGACTAGACCCAGCCTCTGCTTCTCCACCATCTCTAGCCTGACTAGGGCCAGCCTCTGCTTCTCCACCATCTCTAGCCTGACTAGGGCCAGCCTCTGCTTCTCCACCATCTCTAGCCTGACTAGGGCCAGCCTCTGCTTCTCCACCATCTCTAGCCTGACTAGACCCAGCCTCTGCTTCTCCACCATCTCTAGCCTGACTAGACCCAGCCTCCACTACCCTACCATCTCTAGCCTGACTAGACCCAGCCTCTGCTTCTCCACCATCTCTAGCCTGTCTAGGCCCAGCCTCTGCTTCTCCACCATGTCTAGCCTGACTAGACCCAGCCTCTGCTTCTCCACCATCTCTAGCCTGACTAGACCCAGCCTCTGCTTCTCCACCATCTCTAGCCTGACTAGACCCAGCCTCCACTACCCTACCATCTCTAGCCTGACTAGACCCAGCCTCTGCTTCTCCACCATGTCTGCCTGACTAGACCCAGCCTCTGCTTCTCCACCATGTCTAGCCTGACTAGACCCAGCCTCTGCTTCTCCACCATCTCTAGCCTGACTAGACCCAGCCTCTGCTTCTCCACCATCTCTAGCCTGACTAGGCCAGCCTCTGCTTCTCCACCATCTCTAGCCTGACTAGGGCCAGCCTCTGCTTCTCCACCATCTCTAGCCTGACTAGACCCAGCCTCTGCTTCTCCACCATCTCTAGCCTGACTAGACCCAGCCTCTGCTTCTCCACCATCTCTAGCCTGACTAGACCCAGCCTCTGCTTCTCCACCATCTCTAGCCTGACTAGGGCCAGCCTCTGCTTCTCCACCATCTCTAGCCTGACTAGACCCAGCCTCTGCTTCTCCACCATCTCTAGCCTGACTAGACCCAGCCTCTGCTTCTCCACCATCTCTAGCCTGACTAGACCCAGCCTCTGCTTCTCCACCATGTCTAGCCTGACTAGACCCAGCCTCTGCTTCTCCACCATCTCTAGCCTGACTAGACCCAGCCTCTGCTTCTCCACCATCTCTAGCCTGACTAGACCCAGCCTCTGCTTCTCCACCATCTCTAGCCTGACTAGGGCCAGCCTCTGCTTCTCCACCATCTCTAGCCTGACTAGGGCCAGCCTCAGCTACACCACCATCTCTAGACTGACTAGGCCCAGCCTCTGCTGTCTGCATCTCCTTACCCCCTGCATTTTGACCTCGATTTCCCCCACTTGCGCTTGTACCCTCACCTTTTCTATGGCCTTTATGTGGGCACGCAAAGCTCTTGTGCCCCAAATCCCCACATTCAAAACACCGTAGACTATCTGTGCTGGCAAAACCTGCATAGAGCCCCTCCCCATGCCTCACTTTAAAATGCACATTTAGCTGTTGCTCATTATTGTTCAGAAACATAAACACTTGCCTCCTGAACGAAACAACGTGCTTAACGGCATCTGCCTGAAAACCTGCTGACAGTACACGGAAACCGCTAGCAAACTTACCAAAACGACTCAACTCTTTCCTAATTTGATCATCAGTAATAAACGGAGGCAAATTTGCCACTACAACTCTTGTTGAAGGGGTAGAGAGAGTGAAATTGACACCAACACATCCCTTACAAATATTCCGCTAGCAATTAGCCTACCGACCAAATTAGCCCTTTTCATGAACACAACCACAGCTTTGTTCATTCTAGAAGCAGAATGTATAAACTCAGCTCCTACCTGTTCACCGACCGCGAGCAGAACCTCCTCCACCTTAACTCCGTTCTCAGGAACACACCTGAATCCATGCTGTATCGACAGCGTCTCCTCCCGCTAGGCTGAGAAGCCATTGCGCACACTACACCTTCCAACCCCCAGGAAAGTTACTCTGTCCTCTTCCACCCTAACTTTGAAAAGAAAAACTTTGGATACCGCTAAAAACAAATATTGCATTAACCCTCCACCATAGAAAATAACATGTAAAGAAAAGAATCAAGAAAGTTAGTTAGGATAGAGCTTCCCACACCAAACACTCAAACTCCAAAAACACCCAGCATGCACCGAGAGAGAGAGAGAGAGAGAGAGACTATTAGTATTAGAGAGAGCAACCAAGAGAGAGAGAGAGACTATTAGTATTAGAGAGAGCAACCAAGAGAGAGAGAGAGAGAGAGATAGAGAGAGAGAGAGAGAGAGAGAGACAGAGAGACAGAGAGACAGAGAGACCTGAGAGACAGAGAGACCTTCACCTGTTCTGTCTACTCTACCTGTATTTACCTGTTCTGTCTACTCTACCTGTATTCACCTGTTCTGTCTACCCTACCTGTATTTACCTGTTCTGTCTAACCTACCTGTATGTACCTGTTCTGTCTACTCTACCTGTATTTACCTGTTCTGTCTACTCTACCTGTATTTACCTGTTCTGTCTACCCTACCTGTATTTACCTGTTCTGTCTACCCTACCTGTATTTACCTGTTCTGTCTAACCTACCTGTATTTACCTGTTCTGTCTACTCTACCTGTATTTACCTGTTCTGTCTACCCTACCTGTATTTACCTGTTCTGTCTACCCTACCTGTATTTACCTGTTCTGTCTACTCTACCTGTATTTACCTGTTCTGTCTACTCTACCTGTATTTACCTGTTCTGTCTACCCTACCTGTATTTACCTGTTCTGTCTACCCTACCTGTTCCTGTTCTGTCTACCCTACCTGTTCCTGTTCTGTCTACCCTACCTGTTCCTTCTCTATCTACCCTACCTGTTCCTGTTCTGTCTACCCTACCTGTTCCTTCTCTATCTACCCTACCTGTACCTGTTCTGTCTACCCTACCTGTTCCTTCTCTATCTATCCTACCTGTACCTGTTCTGTCTACCCTACCTGTACCTGTTCTGTCTACCCTACCTGACCTGTTCTGTCTACCCTACCTGTATTTACCTGCTCTGTCTAGACTGCCTGCAGTCTCCTGCTCTGTCTAGACTGCCTGCAGTCACTAGCTCTGTCTAGACTGCCTGCAGTCACTAGCTCTGTCTAGACTGCCTGCAGTCACCAGCTCTGTCTAGACTGCCTGCAGTCACTAGCTCTGTCTAGACTGCCTGCAGTCACTAGCTCTGTCTAGACTGCCTGCAGTCACCAGAGTCAGACTGCCTGCAGTCACTAGCTCTGTCTAGACTGCCTGCAGTCTCCTGCTCTGTCTAGACTGCCTCAGTAATTACCGTTGTCGTGAGAGAGAGAGAGAGAGAGAGACAGAGAGAGAGAGAGAGAGAGAGAGAGAGAGAGAGAGAGAGAGAGAGAGAGAGAGAGAGAGAGAGAGAGAGAGAGAGAGAGAGAGAGAGAGAGAGAGAGAGAGAGAGAGAGAGAGAGAGAGAGAGAGGGACACTGAATAATAACATCTGCATAGTAAGCAGTAACTTAATTGTTATTGCTATTATTGTTATTACTGTAATTATTATTATTTTTGTATTTAATTTTGTATTATTATTTACTACACTTTTATATTTTATATTTGCTATCATTTAGAATTTTGTTCCAATGTATATTGTATACATTGTTGCTTTGGCAATATTGACACAATGTTTTCATGCCAATAAAGCAGCTTGAATTTGAAAATTTGAGAGAGAGAGAGAGACAGAGAGAGAGAGAGAGCTTATTTATTTTTATCTTGAGAGAGAGACAGAGATAGAGAGACAGAAGAGACATTTTCAGAGACATTGAGAGAAGAGACTGTATGTGTGAGACAGAGTTAGATTTTTAGAGAGACAGACAGCTTTGAGACAAGTTAGAGACAGAGAGAGACAGATAAAGCCCCTTGAAGAAGAGAGAGAGAGAGAGAGAGAGAGAGAGAGAGAGAGAGAGAGAGAGAGAGAGAGAGAGAGAGAGAGAGAGAGAGAGAGAGAGAGAGAGAGACAGAGAGAGAGATTTACTGACCAGGATCTCTATAAGAAACTTTAGGCCTGCGGACCTGATGGCATCCTCAATGAGATGCTCAAACTCACTAGACCAAAATGTCAATTGACTATATAAAAACTGTTTCATTTGATCCTGAGTGGGTTATCTCCCTGACATCTGGAATCAAGGACTCATAACCCCAATCTTTAAGAACAGAGACAAATTTGACCCTGACAATTCCAGAGGCATTTGTGTGAACAGTAACCTGGGGAAGGTTTTCTGTAGTATTATAAATGTAAGAGTTCTAAACTTCCTTAATAAGCACAATGTCTTGAATAAAAGCCAAATTGGATTTATACCAAAACATCACATGCCTGATCATATTTACACCCTGATAGATGAACATGTCCACCAAAATAATACCAAAATATACGCTCGCTTTATCGACTTCCAAAAAGCATTTGATTCTATTTGGCATACAGGACTGTTCTACAAAGTGGTGTAGGGGGTAAAACATATGACATAATTAAATCAATGTATACTGGCAATACGTACAGAATTAAAATGGGCAAGAAAATAACAGAATTCTTTAACCAGGGACGGGGCCTTCGCCAGGGTTGCAATCCGAGCCCTGCACTCTTCAATATTTACATCAATGAATTGGCCACTATTCTAGAAAAATCCTCAGCCCCTGGTGTTCGTCTCCACAATGCAGAAGTTAAATGCCTACTCTTTGCAGATGACCTATGCCTGCTGTCACCCACAGCACATGGCCTACAGCAGAGCCTGGACCTGCTAGAGCAGTACTGCCAGACCTGGGCCCTGGCAGTAAACCCCAAAAAGACTAAAATAATGATTTTCCAGAGAAGATCCAGATCTCAGGGAATTAGACTGTAAGTACAGTACTGTACACAAGTACTGTACACACTAGAATTACTGAGGTTTAAATATATAGAGTACTGTACACACTACAATCACTGAAGTTTAAATATAGAGAGTACTGTACACACTACAATTACTTAGGTTTAAAAATAAGCTCAACTGGACACCTTAATGAGGCAGTGAATGAGCTGAGAGAGAAAGCACGCAGGGCAAACTACGCCATTAAAAAGCTAATTCAAATTGAAATACCTATTACAAAACTAAAGCTAAAACTAATGGAATGTGTCATTGAACCAATTGCACTTTATGGCAGCGAGGTGTGGGGTCCACTTGCAAACAAGATGTCATCAAATGGGACAAACACCCCATTGAAACCTTGCATGCAGAGTTCTGTAAGATTCTCCTACATGTCCAGAGGAAAACTACAAACAATGCATGCAGGGCAGAATTAGGCCAATATCCATCTATAATAAAAAATCAAAAAAAGAACAATTAAGTTTTGGAAACATCTAAAATACAGTGACCCCCTCTCATATCATTACCAAGCACTGCAATGCCAAGAGCTGAGCAAGGAAAAGAGTCCCCTCATCCAGCTGGTCCTGAGTTCACACATTTGTTCTACTAACACACTGAAGCCTCAGGACCAGAACATCCAATCAATCAGGATAAACCAAATTACAACACAGTCAAAACAAAACTATATTGCTTATTGGGAAACACAAGCACAAAGCAAAATGCAGTGCTATCTGGCCCTTAATCGACAGTACACCGTGGTTACTGATCAAACCCTTAGAAAAACCTTGACAAAGTACAGGCTCAGTAGGCACAGCCTTGCCATTGAGAAGGCTGTAGACACAGGAAAACCTGGCTCCCTGTAGAGGAAAGGCTGTGCAACCACTGCACCACAGCAGAACCTGGCTCCCTGTAGAGGAAAGGCTGTGCAACCACTGCACCACAGCAGAACCTGGCTCCCTGTAGAGGAAAGGCTGTCCAACCACTGCACCACAGCAGAACCTGGCTCCCTGTAGAGGACAGGCTGTGCAACCACTGCACCACAGCAGAACCTGAGACAAAGCTGCATTTCCTGACAAAATGTAAAAAATATAAAACAATTAGAGAGTGTCATTTCCCCAAGTTTGAAACCCTTATTCAAGGTTTTAAAGACCTCTCTGATGAGAGTAGGCTACCCGTCCTGTTGGGGGAGGACGCAGAGAGCTGTGGGTTTGGCAGACCACTACATTGCTGCCTGCCATAAGTTGAGGGACAGTGTCTGACAGACCAATCAACCTGCACATGTCCTCTACTGTATGCTTATTGTTATAGTTCAATGTATGGTTATTTTGACCATTGGTTATTGTTGTTACTGTTGTCCCGTTGACAATTTTGATGATCATTTTATTAATTTTTATATTGTAAATATCCAAAATAAGCTTTGGCAATATGTACATTGTTACATCATGCCAATAAAGCAAATTTAATTTAATTGAATTGAATTGAGAGAGAGACTGTATGTGTGTTAGAGAGAGCAACCAAGAGAGAGAGAGAGAGAAAGAGAGAGACTGTGAGTGTTGGAGAGAGCAACCAAAGAGAGAGAGAGAGAGACAGAGACAGAGACAGAGACAGAGACAGAGAGAGACAGAGAGAGACTGAGAGAGAGAGAGAGACAGAGAGAGAGACAGAGACAGAGACAGAGAGACTGAGACAGAGAGAGAGAGACAGAGAGAGAGAGAGAGACAGAGACAGAGAGAGACTGAGACAGAGAGAGACTGAGACAGAGAGAGAGACAGAGACAGAGAGAGACAGAGAGACAGAGACAGAGAGAGACTGAGACAGAGAGAGAGAGAGAGACAGAGAGACTGAGACTGTTAGAGAGAGCAACCGAGAGAGAGAGAGAGACTGCAGCCACTGCCACAACTTGACTCTCACATGTCTGTCTCTCACGTGTCTGTCTGTCACATGTCTGTCTGTCAAGATCCTTCTCTAATGTGTGTCTCGTCTTCCCCTGTCCAGGCATCTGCATGGTGGGCTCATTCATCAACATCGCCTGGGCTATAGTGGACTACCGTCGGTGTCTCCGTCGATCCTTACCCCAGGTAATATAATAATAATATATAATATAATAATATATAATATCATAATCAATTTATCATATATATATATATAATAATGAATATAACATCCCCAGGTCCGAGAGATGCCTTCTGGCCTCCCTACCTTCGTTTACCTCCTGTACAAGCTCTTGACCATCACCGCTCACATCCTCAGCCTCAGCCTCTTCCTCGTCCTCAGCCCCTACAGTACCCTGGGAATGGCTGTCGTCTGGCTGGCCGGAACCCTCTGGGCCCATTGGGTCCGTACTGACTTCTGCACGTCTAAAGGTCTAGAGAGGCTCTATCGGATCGTCGTGGGAGTCGTCCTCATATTCACCTTCTTTAACGTGAAAGGACAGGATACCAGATGGCCGATGGCTGTGTACTACGTTCTCTTTGTGTTAGTGAACCTCTCTGGTCCTTTGCTGCTGGTTCTGGTGAGGCCAGAGGTTAACGCTACTGAGTACTTTTGGCCGGTGACTCTGCTGATATTTGGAGGGACCGTTCTAGGGCTGGTCTGTCTGCTCCTGTATTATACTGTCTGCCATCCCAGAGGGAGGAGTCTACAGGCAGATGAGGTGGATGGACACATGGGACAGGAGAGAGAAACAGAGACGCCAGACAACATGGTGAGAGTTAGGAACTTCCTACAGCTCTGAGCCTCGTTTCCTGCACCACTCTGAATGACCTGAACGACCTGAACGACCTGAATGACCGACCTGAATGACCTGAATGACCTGAACGACCTGAACGACCTGAACAGTTGAAAAAGGAGTCTGGTGTTTGACCTTTCAGGACTGGTCCCTTCAGCTGAGATGAAGGAGAGGACATAAGGGAGTCACCTCACGCCAGTGAAACACAGCCACTATCTGTGGATTCAGGATGTGCAACGCAAAACAGAGAACACAAGGTGGCACTGTTGTCTCTCTTTACAGGCGATGGCCATCTAGCATTTTGGGGTAAAGTGAAGAGGAAGACGTTGCTATGGACGTTGCCGTTGCTATGATGACGTTACTATGGACTTTCTCTTTGATATGTTAAAGACTCTTTTACTGACCTGCCAATAACTGAAAGATGTCTAATTTATTTTAATCTCTGACACACTTTCCACTGTTCCTGCTAGTTTAACTGTCCTTTCTGATGTTCTGTGTACTATTTACTATCTGTGAATGCACTTTAAAACTTTAAAATATAAAATATTTGTTAATAAAAATGTAGCATAACTACCTATTATCATTACAATTATTGCTTTATTATTATTATTATTATTATTATTAATTATTATAGATGACATACTGTATGAATACCAGCTCAGAAATACCCCCAACACTAGTAAGGGTCCTTTCAATGGTAATTAATCATAACAAACCGGGATTCATTGGCTGAGGGGCGCTGCACCGATCGTGTGCCTCTCTGATGGCACCCTATTCTCTATTCAGTGCACTACTTTTGACCAGAGCCCTGAGATCTGGTCACTTTATGGCACCGTTCAAGAATGACCCGGCTTTATGCACGTTCATCCTGTCTAGTGGAATGACCGGCTTTATGGGGTGCCATTATTTCATCCTGTCTAGAATGACCCGGCTTTATGGCAGAGAGATGGTTTGAAGTAGACCAGCCTACTATAGTGAATGGACCAGACAGTGTTCAGGAGGGTTCAGGAGGTGGAGGTATCAGAATGAGGAACAGATTAGGACTATGTCCATAATAACACCCTATTCCTAATAGAGTACACTACTTTTTTTACTAGAGCACTATGGGAACATAAACTGGACAATAACTGAAAGTAAAAATCAAACGCCTAACTCAAAATTACAGAACTCTGAGTAGCACAGGCCTCAATCATATAATACCTGTCTGTCACCGTTCATCGTGGCAAGAATGACCCGGCTTTATGGCACCGTTCATCCTGTCTAGTGGAATGACCGGCTTTATGGCACCGTTCATCCTGTCTAGTGGAATGACCCGGCTTTATGGCACCGTTCATCCTGTCTAGAATGACCTTTATGGGCTTTATGGCACCGTTCATCCTGTCTAGAATGACCGGCTTTATGGGCTTTGACCCGGCTTTATGGCACCGTTCATCCTGTCTAGTGGAATGACCCGGCTTTATGGCACCGTTCATCCTGTCTAGTGGAATGACCCGGCTTTATGGCACCGTTCATCCTGTCTAGTGGAATGACCCGGTTCATCCTTCATCCTGTCTAGTGGAATGACCCGGCTTTATGGCACCGTTCATCCTGTCTAGAATGACCCGGCTTTATGGCACCGCACCGTTCATCCTGTCTAGTGGAATGAATGACCTGGCTTTATGGCACCGATCATCCTGTCTAGTGGAATGACCCGGCTTTATGGCACCGTTCATCCTGTCTAGTGGAATGACCCGGCTTTATGGCACCGTTCATCCTGTCTAGTGGAATGACCCGGCTTTATGGCACCGTTCATCCTGTCTAGAATGACCCGGCTTTATGGCACCGTTCATCCTGTCTAGTGGAATGACCCGGCTTTATGGCACCGATCATCCTGTCTAGTGGAATGACCCGGCTTTATAACACCGTTCATCCTGTCTAGAATGACCCGGCTTTATGGCACCGTTCATCCTGTTCATCCTGTCTAGAATGACCGTTCATCCTGTCTAGTGGAATGCTTTATGGCACCGTTCATCCTGTCTAGTGGAATGACCCGGCTTTATGGCACCGATCATCCTGTCTAGTGGAATGACCATCCTTTATGGCACCGTTCATCCTGTCTAGTGGATGGCACCGTTCATCCTGACCCGGCTTTATGGCACCGTTCATCCTGTCTAGTGGAATGACCCGGCTTTATGGCACCGTTCATCCTGTCTAGAATGACCCGGCTTTATGGCACCGTTCATCCTGTCTAGTGGAATGACCCGGCTTTATGGCACCGTTCATCCTGTCTGGAAGAATGACCTAGTGGAATGGCTTTATGGCACCGTTCATCCTGTCTAGTGGAATGACCCGGCTTTATGGCACCGTTCATCCTGTCTAGTGGAATGACCCGGCTTTATGGCACCGTTCATCCTGTCTAGTGGAATGACCCGGCTTTATGGCACCGTTCATCCTGTCTAGTGGAATGACCCGGCTTTATGGCACCGTTCATCCTGTCTAGTGGAATGACCCGGCTTTATGGCACCGTTCATCCTGTCTAGAATGACCCGGCTTTATGACACCGTTCATCCTGTCTAGTGGAATGACCCGGCTTTATGGCACCGTTCATCCTGTCTGAGCTTTATGGAATGACCCGGCTTTATGGCACCGTTCATCCTGTCTAGTGGAATGACCCGGCTTTATGGCACCGTTCATCCTGTCTAGTGGAATGACCCGGCTTTATGTTCATCCTGTCACCGATCATCCTGTCTAGAATGACCCGGCTTTATGGCACCGTTCATCCTGTCTAGTGGAATGACCCGGCTTTATGGCACCGTTCATCCTGGTCTAGTGGAATGAGCTTCATGTAATGCAGTCCTACTGGACAGAGAGCTTTAAAAAAAACACACACAAAAAACATGGCTGAATTCCTTTTAGACCTGCCGACTACAATCATCTGAGATGGTCACTGTGTGCAGTCCAGGGCCTGGATTAGTACACTAGAGAGAGAGAGAGATCACACAAGAGATTACAGAGCATTAAGGTATCTCTGCCAGAAGTGGAAATTACAGAGTGGTGCTGTTGTCAACGCCAGAGTTCTCTGCTGAGAGAGATAGAGAGAGAGAGAGAGTGAGAGAGAGAGAGAGAGGGAGGGAGAGAGACAGAGAGAGAGGGAGACTAACAATGAGCCCCAAATGACACCATATTCCCTCCATCTTTGACCAGAGCCCTATGGGGCTGCATGGTCAAAGGTAGTGCACTATGTAGGGAATAACGTGCCATTTAGGACAGAGACAGTGAAGGGGACACATGCAACTTCTCTCCCCAATAAAATACGTTCATGACGGTTTTATACAGCATTAGCTGGGGCTGAAATCATCTGTTCCTGCTGGTTTTATACAGCATTAGCTGGGGCTGAAATCATGAAAAGATACAGTAGAGCTGAGAGGAGGACATCCATCATCTAGAGGTTAAAGATAATGTAGAGCTGAGAGGAGGACATCCATCATCTAGAGGTTAAAGATAATGTAGAGCTGAGAGGAGGACATCCATCATCTAGAGAGGAGAACATCTATAATCCAGAGGTTAAAGATAATGTAGAGCTGAGAGGAGAACATGAAGTATTTGATTTGCTCTTCTCTAATGAAGAGCAACAGAGAGAGAAGAGAAGATTCTCCCCAGCGGGTAAAGGGACATCATGCAATAGAGGCCCGGGGCATTTGGGATGCAGAGCCTCTGCTGACATCACCCTGACCAAAGATAGACCTCACTGCTTCAGTGGAAGGCCGTCAGCATATAACCCTACATGGGAATCTGTCCACCTGACCTTTTAACCTTTAACCTGTTGCGACTCCAGGGTCAGTATTTTCATTTTTTGATAAAAAAACGTTCCCGTTTTAAACAAGATATTTTGTCACGAAAACAGTTGTTAATTTCCATGAACTTTAATCAAATTCTCCAGGCGCCCTGGTCAAAAGTAGTGCACTATGTAGGGAATAGGGTACAGGAAGCGTGTGACCTCTCTCTCCTGATACCCAGCAGTTCTAGCTCTAGTCAGGCCTGGACTTACTCTCTACTTTATGCCAAGTCTTGTCTTGATGTTTTCCATCAGCGTTTTCCTTTAAAAGGTGAATCAGCCATTCAGCGGAGGGGCATTACAGTCGCGCCGTACGGCCCGCAACCTCAATTTGTCGAGGCACAATAAACCCTGCGAGCCGGTCTGCTTTTCATTAGATCTTCAAAGTCCATATATAAACCCATGATTAATGAACCTTCTCCATGTAGTACGTCTTTAATCATTATGACCTGACGGTCGCTCGCTGCACTGCCTCTAGAACACACACACACACACACACACACACACACACACACACACACACACACACACACACACACACACACACACACACACACACACACACACACACACACACACACACAGCCTCAGATACATTAGCGGTGCCTTCTAGCTAGCCGATCAGTAAATGTCTGCCAGGCAAGTAGGGCTCTTAGTCTGACCGTCCCCTTTGCCTCATACTTGGAGAATTCCCCAAATTTAGAGGGTGAAGTGGAGGGGTGGAGGGGTTGGTAGGAGCTAGTATGACGCAAGGGCACTGAGGGTGAAGGAGGAGGGTTGGTATTTGTTATTTAAAGAATGAACACCAAACAAACTAACAAAATAACAAACGAAACGTGAAGCTATACAATATAGTGCTGACTGGCAACTACACGTAGTCAAGATCCCACAAACACCAAAGGGGAAATGGCTACCTAAATAGGATCCCCAATCAGAGACAACGATAAACAGCTGCCTCTGATTGGGAACCATATCAGGCCACTATAAACATAGAAATACCTAGACCCACAAAAACTCTTAGACAATACAACACCTAGCATATCCACCCTAGTCACACCCTGACCTAACCAATATATAAAGAAAACAGAGATATCTAAGTTCAGGGCGTGACAGGTTTCCACACCATCTTCTGTTTTAA
>NC_088241.1:65738569-65771069 GCF_036934945.1 Oncorhynchus masou masou | reverse complement strand
ATATTTAACGATATGTGTTTGTATTTAATGTGTTGATGCAGTACTCACCCACTAATAAAATAAACGTTATATAAAATAAGTAAACTTCAGTTCTAACGTATTTTTTTTTTATCCTCAAAAGTGGTAGAGTTGACCTGGAGAGCCAACTTCAAACAAACTACATTCATGTCCACCATCCCCTACTCATATCAAATGTAGTGGACTAAGTTCTACAGACTGCTGTCTCTGACTCCACACCTCTGCCCGGACATCTAGAGGTGTGAAGATTGGTACCTTTAATGTAGGCAGGCTAATGATTCATCATGTATGACATTCTTTGGAGTGTGTAAACATATTTTTTATTTATTACCATAGCATTTTTGTATATTCTCTATCGTTATGTACTTGGAAATGTATCGATTGACTAATTCGGCCACTTGGGTACATTTGGGCAAAATCGTGAGGTTCACCTGGGAGACTGGATACGAAATCTTATGCGGGGCTGTCATTCTTCAATGTATCAGTCTGAAACGTTGCACACCCACTGCTGTCCTCTAGTGGACAACATCTGAATTACACTGAGCATCATAGGTCACTGTATGGCCTTTCCTTTGCATTTCAAAGATGGTGCAACAAAACAAATAGGAAACGCATGTTTTTTTAATTAAAAAAGAAATATTTTACCAGATCTAATGTGTTATATTCTCCTACATTAATTTCACATTTCCACAAACGTCAAAGTGTTTCCTTTCAAACCAATCGTATGCTTATCCTTGAGTCAGATCCTGGGCTACAGGCAGTTAGACTTGGGTATGTCATTTTTTTAGGCCGAAATTGAAAAGAATAGTCTGATCCTAACAGATTACCTGTTAAAATCAAGCTTTATTATTCCAAGGTAATTAGCAACGCAGTGTTCGTTTTTAGCTCGATAATGTACTGGGTATCAGAGTAATTCATTAACGCTGCTTCCATGACCTCAGATGTGGAAAGGAAGCCAACCCAAACTCTAAATGTATTATTTCAGGTTGATTTGATTTTGAGTAACACTATTCTTTAAATGGAAAATCAAATGATTGTGTGTACTACTTAGCTATGCCTTGTAGAGAGAGAGAGAGAGAGAGAGAGAGAGAGAGAGAGAAAGAGAGAGAGACTGAGAGAGAGAGAGAGAGAGAGAGAGAGAGAGAGAGAGAGAGAGACAGAGAGAGAGAGAGAGACAGAGAGAGAGAGAGAGAGGGATGAAATGGATTGTTTTAAAAGGGAACATTTCAAGCCTGCATAAAACATGTGACTACATGATCTAACCATAGAGGGAGCAACACATCCACACATCAACATGATAGTCTGCATCCCAAATGACACCCAATTCCCTGTATTTTCCAAAAAGAAATGTGCCGTCAAGGAACAGACATTATTTGCTATGTGTCCTGATGAGTCTGACTAGACGGAACTCATTTGACGAGGGCCCTTATTGATAAAGATACAGGTTAATATATATTTCAATAAATATATCGGTAATTATCCTATTACATATCTCTGTCATTCCCTATATAGTGCACTACTTAGTCAAAGGAGAGAGTTTTGAGTCTGTGTGTGTGTGTGTGTGTGTGTGTGGGGGGGGGGGGGTATATTTGAAGAATCCAAAATGAGGCTGTTTCAGTGTTTTACTCTCAGAGTCATGGACAGTGGGATCAACAACCAACATAGCAGTGCCATGCTACCCATCCTGCCTCTGTCTCCCAGGCTCACGCAGTCTCTCTCTCTCTCTTTCACTCTCTCTCTCTCTCTCTCTCTCTCTCTCTCTCTCTCTCTCTCTGTCTCTCTCTCTCTCTGTCTCTCTCTCTCTGTCTCTCTCTCTCTCTCTGTCTCTCTCTCTCTGTCACTCTCTCTCTCTCTCTCTCTCTCTCTCTCTCTCTCTCTCTCTCTCTCTATCTCTCTCGCTCCATTTCTCTCTCCCATAGATAGAAAACAGAAGCCATGTTTGCGTTGGGCACACTCGCACAGAACACAGGATGATTGATTGTGGACTGTTTCTGTTTATTTATGCAGGGCCTGGCTGAGTGATACGGATACAGGAGTTTTATAAATATATACAGCCCATGCACAGCCCACACAATCAGCAAGAGAGTAAGATGATAAATTATGAATGAGCAATGAGTTGGCAAGAAGTGAGGTAGAGTGGACACACACACACACACACCGTGTGCCTCCCAGTAAAAGGAAGCTTGTCTTGATTAACCTGGCCATGAAAAAGACCCAACGTGTTTGTAGTATGACACCATAGCCTGTTCCCAGATTATTTACCCGGGAACCATCAATCCTCGTTTGTCTGGACATTGGGATTTATTTTGTAGACTGCTTGGAAAAATGAGGGCTGAGTGAACATAGCATGGATATGGCTGTACGTTACTTTTGCCACATACAAGTAGCTCAAAATGTGTTTCTGCATGATTGGCAGTTTGCATTGATCTATTGGTTATATTGGTACTATGGGCAGAGGAAACAAAGCATCTGTAAGTGTTTTCACAAAGACTAATGCTTTTCTTCATATCATACTGTTCTATAGCCTACGGTCTCTCCACAACACCGAAATCCATTTCTACTTAAGGACTACTCTTCCCTGCCCCAAGACCACTAGACTTTACCGAATATCACTAGACTTGACAGAATACCACTCGACTTGAAATAATATCACTAGACTTGAAATAATATCACTAGACTTGAAATAATATCACTAGACTTGAAATAATATCACTAGACTTGAAATAATATCACTAGACTTTACAGAATATCACTAGACTTGAAATAATATCACTAGACTTGAAATAATATCACTAGACTTGAAATAATATCACTAGACTTGAAATAATATCACTAGACTTTACAGAATATCACTAGACCTTACAGAATATCACTAGACTTGAAATAATATCACTAGACTTGAAATAATATCACTAGACTTGAAATAATATCACTAGACTTGAAATAATATCACTAGACCTTACCGAATATCACTAGACTTGAAATAATATCACTAGACTTGAAATAATATCACTAGACTTGAAATAATATCACTAGACCTTACAGAATATCACTAGACCTTACAGAATATCACTAGACTTGAAATAATATCACTAGACTTGAAATAATATCACTAGACTTGAAATAATATCACTGGACCTTACCGAATATCACTAGACTTGAAATAATATCACTAGACTTGAAATAATATCACTAGACCTTACAGAATATCACTAGACTTGAAATAATATCACTAGACCTTACAGAATATCACTAGACTTGAAATAATATCACTAGACCTTACAGAATATCACTAGACTTGAAATAATATCACTAGACCTTACAGAATATCACTAGACTTGAAATAATATCACTAGACCTTACAGAATATCACTAGACTGGACAGAATATCACTAGACTTGAAATAATATCACTAGACTTGAAATAATATCACTAGACTTCACAGAATATCACTAGACTTGAAATAATATCACTAGACTTGAAATAATATCACTAGACTTCACAGAATATCACTAGACTTGAAATAATATCACTAGACTTGAAATAATATCACTAGACTTGAAATAATATCACTAGACTTGAAATAATATCACTAGACTTCACAGAATATCACTAGACTTTACAGATGATTGAATGATGAAAAGATGCTACGCTCAGTTATACCACTGGGGCCAGGCGTTTGATGTCGGCTCGGTGAAATTTGTTATACGTTAAGCCTGTGCTAATGTGATTATGGCTATTGATCCATTAAATCTACTGTAAAAATACAGCAGTGAACGTTTTGAACTCGATACTGGTCCGAAACGTGAGAGCCACTGTGAAACGTTAAAGCCTCTTTGATGTCCTATTTAAGCCATCTGCTGCAGGACGAGGGGGGAAAAGGATTCAAACGTCCATAAAAACGCATTTCAGATTCCAGCCACAGTGAGAGGAGAGCAGAGCAGGGGCAAGGCGCGGGGGGTGGGTTGTGAGAAATGGGATGTGTGATTTTTCCCTCTGGTCTTGCCACAGCGGGCATTAAACGGCTTCGACTGCCAGGCCGCGGTTACCCTGGAGGAGGGTTTAAAAAAAAATCTCAGGCAATAAAACTTGGCCTTCTCTGTCCCTGCTGTGCCGTGGAGCTCCCCCGCCACCCCTGTCTCGGACGGGATACATCCTCTCTGATTGACAGGACCGTGAAGATCCGCTGTCATTCTGTTACTTCCTGGTGCAGGTAACAACGGTATTAAACTTGTTTTTTCCCCCTTCGCAAAGGCTGTAGGTAATGGCACCGTATTCCCTATATAAAAATACTAGGATACACTACGACAGTCGTCCAGGCCTACAGCAAGGGATGATATTGCATGATATTTCATGTTGAATGTTATAAATTAAATTGCATCAGTGGAGGCTGGTGAGGGGAAGATGGCTCATGGTAACGGCTGGAATGTAAATTTGCTACCTGAGGCTTATTTGATGGAATAGAAGTGTACTGATGTACTGATGTAAGTACTGATGATGTCAGTACTGATGATGTCAGTACTGATGATGTAAGTACTGATGATGTAACTACTGATGATGTAAGTACTGATGATGGTGTACTGATGATGTCAGTACTGATGATGTCAGTACTGATGATGTAAGTACTGATGATGTCAGTACTGATGATGTCAGTACTGATGATGTCAGTACTGATGATGTAAGTACTGATGATGTCAGTACTGATGATGTAAGTACTGATGATGTAAGTACTGATGATGTAAGTACTGATGATGGTGTACTGATGATGTCAGTACTGATGATGTCAGTACTGATGATGTAAGTACTGATGATGTAAGTACTGATGATGTAAGTACTGATGATGTAAGTACTGATGATGTCAGTACTGATGATGTAAGTACTGATGATGGTGTACTGATGATGTAAGTACTGATGATGGTGTACTGATGATGTCAGTACTGATGATGTAAGTACTGATGATGTAAGTACTGATGATTGTGTACTGATGATGTAAGTACTGATGATGTAAGTACTGATGATGTAAGTACTGATGATGTCAGTACTGATGATGTAAGTACTGATGATGTAAGTACTGATGATGTAAGTACTGATGATGTCAGTACTGATGATGTAAGTACTGATGATGGTGTACTGATGATGTCAGTACTGATGATGTCAGTACTGATGATGTCAGTACTGATGATATAAGTACTGATGATGTAAGTACTGATGATGGTGTACTGATGATGTAGGTACTGATGATGTCAGTACTGATGATGTAAGTACTGATGATGTCAGTACTGATGATGTAAGTACTGATGATGTAAGTACTGATGATGGTGTACTGATGTACTGATGATGTAAGTACTGATGATGTAAGTACTGATGATGTAACTACTGATGATGTAAGTACTGATGATGTAAGTACTGATGATGGTGTACTGATGATGTAAGTACTGATGATGTCAGTACTGATGATGTCAGTACTGATGATGTAAGTACTGATGATGTAACTACTGATGATGTAAGTACTGATGATGTAAGTACTGATGATGGTGTACTGATGATGTAAGTACTGATGATGGTGTACTGATGATGTAAGTACTGATGATGTCAGTACTGATGATGTAAGTACTGATGATGTAAGTACTGATGATGGTGTACTGATGATGTAAGTACTGATGATGTAAGTACTGATGATGTAAGTACTGATGATGTCAGTACTGATGATGTCAGTACTGATGATGTAAGTACTGATGATGTAAGTACTGATGATGTAAGTACTGATGATGTAAGTACTGATGATGGTGTACTGATGATGTAAGTACTGATGATGGTGTACTGATGATGTCAGTACTGATGATGCCAGTACTGATGATGTCAGTACTGATGATGTAAGTACTGATGATGTAAGTACTGATGATGGTGTACTGATGATGTCAGTACTGATGATGTCAGTACTGATGATGTCAGTACTGATGATGTCAGTACTGATGATGTCAGTACTGATGATGTAAGTACTGATGATGTAAGTACTGATGATGTAAGTACTGATGATGTAAGTACTGATGATGGTGTACTGATGATGTCAGTACTGATGATGTCAGTACTGATGATGTCAGTACTGATGATGTAAGTACTGATGATGTAAGTACTGATGATGTAAGTACTGATGATGTCAGTACTGATGATGTAAGTACTGATGATGGTGTACTGATGATGTAAGTACTGATGATGTAAGTACTGATGATGTAAGTACTGATGATGGTGTACTGATGATGTAAGTACTGATGATGTAAGTACTGATGATGTAAGTACTGATGATGTCAGTACTGATGATGGGCACTGATGATGTCAGTACTGATGATGTCAGTACTGATGATGTAAGTACTGATGATGTAAGTACTGATGATGTCAGTACTGATGATGTAAGTACTGATGATGGTGTACTGATGATGTAAGTACTGATGATGTAAGTACTGATTATGTAAGTACTGATGATGGTGTACTGATGATGTAAGTACTGATGATGTAAGTACTGATGATGTAAGTACTGATGATGTCAGTACTGATGATGTAAGTACTGATGATGTCAGTACTGATGATGTCAGTACTGATGATGTCAGTACTGATGATGTAAGTACTGATGATGTCAGTACTGATGATGTCAGTACTGATGATGTAAGTACTGATGATGTAAGTACTGATGATGTCAGTACTGATGATGTCAGTACTGATGATGTAAGTACTGATGATGTCAGTACTGATGATGTAAGTACTGATGATGTAAGTACTGATGATGTAAGTACTGATGATGTAAGTACTGATGATGGTGTACTGATGTTTCGGTTGGTACCTTGACTTGGACTGGAATAGCCGTCAGTAATACGTTTTTATAATCTCCACCCAGCACAGCCAGAAGAGGACTGGCCACCCCTCATAGCCTGGTTCCTCTCTAGGTTTATAATCTCCACCCCTCAGCCTGGTTCCTCTCTAGGTTTATAATCTCCACCCCTCATAGCCTGGTTCCTCTCTAGGTTTATAATCTCCACCCGGCACAGCCAGAAGAGGACTGGCCATCCCACATAGCCTGGTTCCTCTCTAGGTTTATAATCTCCACCCGGCACAGCCAGAAGAGGACTGGCCACCCCTCATAGCCTGGTTCCTCTCTAGGTTTATAATCTCTACCCGCCACAGCCAGAAGAGGACTGGCCACCCCTCATAGCCTGGTTCCTCTCTAGGTTTATAATCTCCACCCGGCACAGCCAGAAGAGGACTGGCCACCCCTCATAGCCTGGTTCCTCTCTAGGTTTATAATCTCCACCCGGCACAGCCAAAAGAGGACTTGCCACCCCTCATAGCATGGTTCCTCTCTAGGTTTATATTCTCTACCCGGCACAGCCAGAAGAGGACTGGCCACCCTCATAGCCTGGTTCCTCTCTAGGTTTATAATCTCCACCCGGCACAGCCAGAAGAGGACTGGCCACCCCTCATAGCCTGGTTCCTCTCTAGGTTTATAATCTCCACCCGGCACAGCCAAAGAGGACTGGCCACCCCTCATAGCATGGTTCCTCTCTAGGTTTATATTCTCTACCCGGCACAGCCAGAAGAGGACTGGCCACCCCTCATAGCCTGGTTCCTCTCTAGGTTTATAATCTCCACCCGGCACAGCCAGAAGAGGACTGGCCACCCCTCATAGCCTGGTTCCTCTCTAGGTTTATAATCTCCACCCGGCACAGCCAGAAGAGGACTGGCCACCCCACATAGCCTGGTTCCTCTCTAGGTTTATAATCTCCACCCGGCACAGCTAGAAGAGAACTGGCCACCCCACATAGCCTGGTTCCTCTCTAGATTTCTTCTTAGGTTTTGGCCTTTCTAGGAAGTTTTTCTAGCCACCATGCTTCTACACCTGCATTGCTTGCTGTTTAGGGTTGTAGGCTGGGTTTCTGTACAGCACTTTGAGATATCAGCTGATGTACGAAGGGCTATATAAATACATTTGATTTGATTTGATTTTGGGTGCCGGTGCAGGAAATTCCCATTACGGTTGAGGTGGTGGTGCTCTGGTGAGCTCCTGCCCGAGTCAAGCACTGGTTTGTTACTGAATGTACTGATAGAAGAGGACCCGACCTTGAGGGGGAAACAAAAATGGCTTTATGTATCTGTATTTATTATGGGATCCCAATTAGCTGCTGCCAACATTACAAAATGTTCACAACAGATTTCACAACACATTTAAGTGTTTCCCCTCAGGCCTCTGCTCTACTACCACATATCTACAGTACAAGATCCATGTGTGTGTGTGTGTGTATAGTGCCATATGTTACCGTGTGTTTGTATGCATGTGTCTGTTTTATTTTAAAATATATATATATATATATATATATATTTCACCTTTATTTAACCAGGTAGGCCAGTTGAGAACAAGTTCTCGTTTACAATTGCGACCTGGTCAAGATAAAGCAAAGCAGTGTGACACAAACAACAACACAGAGTTACACATGGAGTAAACAAACAGTCAATAACACAATAGAAAGAAAAGTAGAAAGATCTATGTACAGTGTGTGAAAATGTAGAAGAATAGGGAGGTAAAGAGTGTAGAGGTGGCACGTAGCCTAGTGGTTAGAGTGTAGAGGTGGCAGGTAGCCTAGTGGTTAGAGTGTAGAGGTGGTAGGGTACCCTAGTGTTTAGAGTGTAGAGGTGGCAGGTAGCCTAGTGGTTAGAGTGTAGAGGTGGCAGGTAGCCTAGTGGTTAGAGTGTAGAGCTGGTAGGGTACCCTAGTGGTTTGAGTGTAGAGGTGGCAGGTAGCCTAGTGGTTAGAGTGTAGAGGTGGCAGGTAGCCTAGTGGTTAGAGTGTAGAGGTGGTAGGTAGCCTAGTGGTTAGAGAGTAGAGGTGGCAGGTAGCCTAGTGGTTAGAGTGTAGAGGTGGTAGGTAGCCTAGTGGTTAGAGGGTAGAGGTGGCAGGTAGCCTAGTGGTTAGAGTGTAGAGGTGGCAGGTAGCCTAGTGGTTAGAGTGTAGAGCTGGTAGGGTACCCTAGTGGTTTGAGTGTAGAGGTGGCAGGTAGCCTAGTGGATAGAGTGTAGAGCTGGTAGGGTACCCTAGTGGTTTGAGTGTAGAGGTGGCAGGTAGCCTAGTGGTTAGAGTGTAGAGGTGGTAGGTAGCCTAGTGGTTAGAGGGTAGAGGTGGCAGGTAGCCCAGTGGTTAGAGTGTAGAGGCGGCAGGGTAGCCTAGTGGTTAGAGTGTGGAGTGGCAGGCAGCCTAGTGGTTAGAGGGTAGAGGTGGTAGGGTAGCCTAGTGGTTAGAGTGTAGAGGTGGCAGGTAGCCTAGCTTTTAGAGAGTAGAGGTGGCAGGGTAGCCTAGTGGATAGAGTGTAGAGGTGGCAGGTAGCCTAGTGGTTAGAGTGTCGAGGTGGCAGGTAGCCTAGTGGTTAGAGTGTAGAGTGGCAGGTAGCCTAGTGGTTAGAGGGTAGAGGCGGCAGGGTAGCCTAGTGGTTAGAGTGTGGAGTGGCAGGCAGCCTAGTGGTTAGAGGGTAGAGGTGGTAGGGTAGCCTAGTGGTTAGAGTGTAGAGGCGGCAGGTAGCCTAGTGTTTAGAGTGTAGAGGTGGCAGGGTAGCCTAGTGGATAGAGTGTAGAGGTTGCAGGTAGCCTAGTGGTTAGAGTGTAGAGTGGCAGGTAGCCTAGTGGTTAGAGGGTAGAAGTGGTAGGGTAGCCTAGTGGTTAGAGTGTAGAGGTGGTAGGGTAGCCTAGTGGTTAGAGTGTAGAGGTGGCAGGTAGCCTAGTGTTTAGAGTGTAGAGGTGGTAGGGTAGCCTAGTGGTTAGAGTGTAGAGATGGCAGGTAGCCAAGTGGTTAGAGTGAAGAGGTGGTAGGGTATCCTAGTGGTTAGAGTGTAGAGGTGGCAGGGTAGCCTAGTGGTTAGAGTGTAGAGGTGGCAGGTAGCCAAGTGGTTAGAGTGTAGAGGTGGCAGGTAGCCTAGTGGTTAGAGTGTAGAGGTGGCAGGTAGCCTAGTGGTTAGAGGGTAGAGGCGGCAGGGTAGCCTAGTGGTTAGAGTGTGGAGTGGCAGGCAGCCTAGTGGTTAGAGGGTAGAGGTGGTAGGGTAGCCTAGTGGTTAGAGTGTAGAGGCGGCAGGTAGCCTAGTGTTTAGAGTGTAGAGGTGGCAGGGTAGCCTAGTGGATAGAGTGTAGAGGTTGCAGGTAGCCTAGTGGTTAGAGTGTCGAGGTGGCAGGTAGCCTAGTGGTTAGAGTGTAGAGTGGCAGGTAGCCTAGTGGTTAGAGGGTAGAAGTGGTAGGGTAGCCTAGTGGTTAGAGTGTAGAGGTGGTAGGGTAGCCTAGTGGTTAGAGTGTAGAGGTGGCAGGTAGCCTAGTGTTTAGAGTGTAGAGGTGGTAGGGTAGCCTAGTGGTTAGAGTGTAGAGATGGCAGGTAGCCAAGTGGTTAGAGTGAAGAGGTGGTAGGGAATCCTAGTGGTTAGAGTGTAGAGGTGGCAGGGTAGCCTAGTGGTTAGAGTGTAGAGGTGGCAGGTAGCCAAGTGGTTAGAGTGTAGAGGTGGCAGGTAGCCTAGTGGTTAGAGTGTAGAGGTGGTAGGGTAGCCTAGTGGTTAGAGTGTAGAGGTGGCAGGTAGCCTAGTGGTTAGAGGGTATTGGTGGTAGGGTAGCCTAGTGGTTAGAGTGTAGAGGCGGCAGGTAGCCTAGTGGTTAGAGTGTAGAGGTGGCAGGTAGCCTAGTGGTTAGAGTGTTGAGGTGGCAGGTAGCCTAGTGGTTAGAGTGTAGAGGTGGCAGGTACCCTAGTGGTTAGAGTGTAGAGGTGGCAGGTAGCCTAGTGGTTAGAGTGTAGGGGTGGCAGGTAGCCTAGTGGTTAGAGTGTAGAGTGGCAGGTAGCCTAGTGGTTAGAGTGTAGAGGTGGCAGGGTAGCCTAGTGGATAGAGTGTAGAGGTGGCAGGTAGCCTAGTGGTTAGAGTGTAGAGGTGGCAGGGTAGCCTAGTGGTTAGAGTGTAGAGGTGGCAGGGTAGCCTTGTGGTTAGAGCGGTGGACTAGTAACCGGAAGGTTGCAAGTTCAAACCCCCGACCAGACAAGGTACAAATCTGTCTGTTCTGCCCCTGAACGGGCAGTTTACCCACTGTTCCTAGGCCGTCATTGAAAATGTGAATTTGTTCTTAACTGACTTGCCTAGTAAAATAAATTAAAAAATAAATAATAAACTTCCCATGTGATGTATGAATGCATGTTGATCTGTAAGCAACCTTTAAAAAAAAAATATCTTGTTTGGTGTTTTCCTGCATTGGTTTGATTGCGGTGAGAACCGTGAGCTCTCCCACCATTCACACACCACACGTTTCTAACCTGGTATGGTGGTTCCGCTACACGAACGTTTCGACAACATTAGAAATATTTAACTTTCATACATTCACAAGTCCAAATACACCAAATTAAAACGTAACGTCTTGTTGATCTAGCCACCGTGTCAGATTTCAAAAAGGCTTTACGGTGAAAGCAAACCATGCGTGAAAATCAGATTTCAACCCGCCAAAAACTCAGAAATAACGATATAATTCATGCCTTACCTTTGAAGAACTTATTCTGTTGGGACTCCAATATGTCCCATAAACATCACAAATGGTTATTTTGTTCGATTAATTGTGTCGTTATATCTCTAAAATGTTCATTTATTTGGCGCGTTTGACTCAAAAAAACACCTGTTCAACTCGACCAGCACGACTACAAAATATCTAATAAGTTACCAGTAAACGCTGTCCAAACATTTGAAACAACTTTCCTAATCCAACTTTAGGTATTTTAAGACGTAAATAATCAATTTAATTAAGATGGGATAAACTGTGTTCAATACCGGATAAAAACTATGTGAAGCGAGTGACCTGGAGCGCGCGCATCAACACATTAGAGAGCACCAGGCTTCTGAACAACCGTACTTCTCAATTTCTCTAAAGACTGTTGATATCTAGTGGAAGCAATGGGAACTGCAACCAAGTGCCACAGAAATCTCGGTTCCCATAGAAAATCAATTGACAACAGAGTCACCTCAAAAATACATTTTCCTGGATGGTTTGCCCTTGGGGTTTCGCCTGCCAAAAAGTTCTGTTATACTCACAGACATTATTTTAACAGTTGTAGAAATGTTAGAGTGTTTTCTATCCAAATATATCAATCTAGTTTCTGGGCCTGAGTAGCAGGCAGTTTACTTTGGACACTTTTCATCCGGAAGTGAAAATACTGCCCCCTACCCCAAACAGGTTTTAAACACCTATGTGTTTATAGATGTCGGAGTTGTGCCTGTTGTTCACCTATGTATCTGCCCTCTCATTTGCTACAGTGTCCCCGCCTGATCCCGCCTCCTTCCGCCTGGCCCATCCTCCTCGCCCCTGACCCCTCCTCCCTCCTGAACCTTCCTCCTCCCGCCTCCTCTCAACTCCTCCCGCCTGACCCCTCCTCCTCCCGCCTGATCCCTCCTCCACCTGCCTGACCCCTCCTCCTCCCGTCTGATACCTCCTCCACCTGCCTGATCCCTCCTCCTTCTGTCTGATCCCTCCTCCTTCTGCCGGACCCCTCCTCCACCTGCCTGATCTTTCCGAGAGAGGAATTGTTTTTAGATTGGTTGTGTATAGTTTCAGAGAGAGGCAGGGGGTGTTAGATTGGTTGTGTATAGTTTCAGAGAGTGCCAGGGGGTGTTAGATTGGTTGTGTTTAGTTTCAGAGAGAGGCAGTGATTGTTAGATTGGTATTGTATAGTTTCAGAGAGAGGCAGGGGGTGTTAGATTGGTTGTGTATAGTTTCAGAGAGAGGCAGGGATTGTTAGATTGGTTTTGTATAGTTTCAGAGGAGAGGGGTGTTACATTGGTTGTGTATAGAATGAGAGAGATGCGAGGGTGTTACATGGGTTGTGTATAGTTTCAGAGAGAGGCAGAGGGTGTTATATGGGTTGTGTATAGTTTCAGAGAGAGGCAGGGGGTGTGAGATGTGAGTGGGGTTTGGGGTGTAACATTGGTTGTGTACAGTTTCAGTGATAATCAGGGATTGTTATATTGGTTGTGTATAGTTTCAGAGAGGCAGGAGTGTTAGATTGGTTGTGAATAGTTTAAGAGAGAGGCAGGGGGTGTTAGATTGGTTTTGTATAATTTCAGAGAAGCAGGGATTGTTATATTGGTTGTGTATCGTTTCAGAGAGATGCAGGGGGTGTTACATTTGTTGTGTATAGTTTCAGAGAGAGGCAGGGGGTGTTAGATTGTTTGTGTATAGTTTCAGAGAGAGGCAGGGGGTGTTAGATTGGTTGTGTATAGTTTCAGAGAGAGGCAGGGGGTGTGAGATGTGAGTGGGGTTTGGTGTGTAACATTGGTTGTGTATAGTTTCAGAGAGATGCAGGCGGTGTTAGATTGGTTGTGTATAGTGTCAGAGAGAGGCAGGGGGTGTTACATTGGTTGTGCATAGTTTTAGAGAGAGGCAGGGGTGTTGGATTGGTTGTGTATAGTTTTAGAGAGAGGCAGTGGGTGTTAGATTGGTTGTGTATATTTAAGGAGAAAGGCAGAGGGTGTTATATGGGTTTTGTATAGTTTGAGAGAGAGGCAGGGTTTTAGATGTGTTTGGGGTGTGGGGTGTAACATTGGTTGTGTTTAGTTTCAGAGAGAGGCAGGGATTGTTCTATTGGTTTTGTATAGTTTCAGAGAGAGGCAGGGGTGTTAGATTCATTGTGTATAGAATGAGAGAGAGGCGAGGGGTGTTCGATTGGTTGTGTATAGTTTCAGAGAGTACCAGTGGGTGTTCGATTGGTTGTGTTTAGTTTCAGAGAGAGGCATGGATTGCTAGATTGGCTGTGTATAGTTTCAGAGAGAGGCAGGGATTGTTAGATTGGCTGTGTATAGTTTCAGAGAGAGGCAGGGGGTGTTAGAATCATTTTGTATTGAATAAGAGAGAGGCAGGGGGTGTTAGATTCATTGTGTATAGAATGAGAGAGAGGTGAGGGGTGTTAGATTGGTTGTGTATAGTTTCAGAGTGCCAGGGGGTGTTAGATTGGTTGTGTTTAGTTTCAGAGAGAGGCGAGGGTGTTATATTGATTGTGTATAGTTTCAGAGAGAGGCGAGGGTGTAACATTGGTTGTGTATAGAATGAGAGAGAGGCGAGGGTGTTATATTGGTTGTGTATAGAATAAGAGGCGAGGGGGTGTTATATGGGTTGTGTATAGTTTCAGAGAGAGGCAGAGGGTGTTATATGGGTTGTGTATAGTTTCAGAGAGAGGCAGGGGGTGTGAGATGTGAGTGGGGTTTGGGGTGTAACATTGGTTGTGTACAGTTTCAGTGAGATGCAGGGGTGTTAGATTGGTTGTGTAATGTTTCGGAGACAGGCAGGGGGTGTTACATTTGTTGTGTATATCTTCAGAGAGAGGCAGGGGTTTTTAGATTAGTTGTGTATAGTTTCAGAGAGATGCAGGTGGCGTTAGATTGTTTGTGTATAGTTTCAGAGAGAGGCTGGGGGTGTTAGATTGGTTGTGTATATTTTCAGAGAGAGGCAGAGGGTGGTATATGGGTTGTGTATAGTTTAAGAGAGAGGCAGGGGGGGTTAGATTGGTTGTGTATATTTTCAGAGAGAGGCAGAGGGTGGTATATGGGTTGTGTATAGTTTAAGAGAGAGGCAGAGTGTGTTATATTGATTGTGTATAGTTTTAGACACAAGCAGATATTGTTACATTGGATATGTATAGTTTCAGAGAGAGGCAGGGGGTGTTAGATTGGTTGTGTATAGTTTCAGAGAGAGGCAGAGGGTGTTATATGGGTTGTGTATAGTTTCAGAGAGAGGCAGGGGGTGTGAGATGTGAGTGGGGTTTGGGGTGTAACATTGGTTGTGTACAGTTTCAGTGAGAATCAGGGATTGTTATATTGGTTGTGTATAGTTTCAGAGAGGCAGGAGTGTTAGATTGGTTGTGAATAGTTTAAGAGAGAGGCAGGGGGTGTTAGATTGGTTTTGTATAATTTCAGAGAAGCAGGGATTGTTATATTGGTTGTGTATCGTTTCAGAGAGATGCAGGGGGTGTTACATTTGTTGTGTATAGCTTCAGAGAGAGGCAGGGGTTTTTAGATTAGTTGTGTATAGTTTCAGAGAGATGCAGGGGGCGTTAGATTGTTTGTGTATAGTGTCAGAGAGAGGCAGGGGGTGTTAGATTGGTTGTGTATAGTTTCAGAGAGAGGCAGAGGGTGGTATATGGGTTGTGTATAGTTTAAGAGAGGCAGAGTGTGTTATATTGATTGTGTATAGTTTTAGACACAAGCAGGGATTGTTAGATTGGATATGTATAGTTTCAGAGAGAGGCAGGGGGTGTTAGATTGGTTGTGTATAGTTTCAGAGAGAGGCAGGGGTGTTAGATTGTTTGTGTATAGTTTCAGAGGCAGGGGTGTTAGATTGTTTGTGTATAGTTTCAGAGAGAGGCAGGGGGTGTTAGATTGGTTGTGTATAGTTTCAGAGAGGCAGGGGGTGTGAGATGTGAGTGGGGTTTGGTGTGTAACATTGGTTGTGTATAGTTTCAGAGAGATGCAGGCGGTGTTAGATTGGTTGTGTATAGTGTCAGAGAGAGGCAGGGGGTGTTACATTGGTTGTGCATAGTTTTAGAGAGAGGCAGGGGGTGTTGGATTGGTTGTGTATAGTTTTAGAGAGAGGCAGTGGTTGTTAGATTGGTTGTGTATATTTAAGGAGAAAGGCAGAGGGTGTTATATGGGTTTTGTATAGTTTGAGAGAGAGGCAGGGGTTTTAGATGTGTTTGGGGTGTGGGGTGTAACATTGGTTGTGTTTAGTTTCAGAGAGAGGCAGGGATTGTTATATTGGTTTTGTATAGTTTCAGAGAGAGGCAGGGGTGTTAGATTCATTGTGTATAGAATGAGAGAGAGGCGAGGGGTGTTCGATTGGTTGTGTATAGTTTCAGAGAGTACCAGTGGGTGTTAGATTGGTTGTGTTTAGTTTCAGAGAGAGGCATGGATTGCTAGATTGGCTGTGTATAGTTTCAGAGAGAGCCAGGGGGTGTTAGATTGGTTGTGTATAGTTTCAGAGAGGCAGGGGTGTTAGAATCATTTTGTATTGAATAAGAGAGAGGCAGGGGGTGTTAGATTCATTGTGTATAGAATGAGAGAGGTGAGGGGGTGTTAGATTGGTTGTGTATAGTTTCAGAGTGCCTGGGGGTGTTAGATTGGTTGTGTTTAGTTTCAGAGAGGCGAGGGGTGTTATATTGATTGTGTATAGTTTCAGAGAGGCGAGGGGTGTAACATTGGTTGTGTATAGAATGAGAGAGAGGCGAGGGGTGTTATATTGGTTGTGTATAGAATGAGAGAGAGGCGAGGGGTGTTATATGGGTTGTTTATAGTTTCAGAGAGAGGCAGAGGGTGTTATATGGGTTGTGTATAGTTTCAGAGAGAGGCAGGGGGTGTGAGATGTGAGTGGGGTTTGGGGTGTAACATTGGTTGTGTACAGTTTCAGTGAGAATCAGGGATTGTTATATTGGTTGTGTATAGTTTCAGAGAGGCAGGAGTGTTAGATTGGTTGTGAATAGTTTAAGAGAGAGGCAGGGGGTGTTAGATTGGTTTTGTATAATTTCAGAGAAGCAGGGATTGTTATATTGGTTGTGTATCGTTTCAGAGAGATGCAGGGGGTGTTACATTTGTTGTGTATAGCTTCAGAGAGAGGCAGGGTTTTTAGATTAGTTGTGTATAGTTTCAGAGAGATGCAGGGGGCGTTAGATTGTTTGTGTATAGTGTCAGAGAGAGGCAGGGGGTGTTAGATTGGTTGTGTATAGTTTCAGAGAGAGGCAGAGGGTGGTATATGGGTTGTGTATAGTTTAGAGAGGCAGAGTGTGTTATATTGATTGTGTATAGTTTTAGACACAAGCAGGGATTGTTAGATTGGATATGTATAGTTTCAGAGAGGCAGGGGGTGTTAGATTGGTTGTGTATAGTTTCAGAGAGAGGCAGGGGTGTTAGATTGTTTGTGTATAGTTTCAGAGTGAGGCAGGGGGTGTTAGATTGTTTGTGTATAGTTTCAGAGAGAGGCAGGGGGTGTTAGATTGGTTGTGTATAGTTTCAGAGAGAGGCAGGGGGGTGTGAGATGCGAGTGGGGTTTGGTGTGTAACATTGGTTGTGTATAGTTTCAGAGAGATGCAGGCGGTGTTAGATTGGTTGTGTATAGTGTCAGAGAGAGGCAGGGGTGTTACATTGGTTGTGCATAGTTTTAGAGAGAGGCAGGGGGGGTGTTGGATTGGTTGTGTATAGTTTTAGAGAGAGGCAGTGGGTGTTAGATTGGTTGTGTATATTTAAGGAGAAAGGCAGAGGGTGTTATATGGGTTTTGTATAGTTTGAGAGAGAGGCAGGGGTTGTAGATGTGTTTGGGGTGTGGGGTGTAACATTGGTTGTGTTTAGTTTCAGAGAGAGGCAGGGATTGTTATATTGGTTTTGTATAGTTTCAGAGAGAGGCAGGGGGTGTTAGATTCATTGTGTATAGAATGAGAGAGAGGCGAGGGGTGTTCGATTGGTTGTGTATAGTTTCAGAGAGTACCAGTGGGTGTTAGATTGGTTGTGTTTAGTTTCAGAGAGAGGCATGGATTGCTAGATTGGCTGTGTATAGTTTCAGAGAGAGCCAGGGGGTGTTAGATTGGTTGTGTATAGTTTCAGAGAGAGGCAGGGATTGTTAGATTGGCTGTGTATAGTTTCAGAGAGAGCCAGGGGGTGTTAGATTGGTTGTGTATAGTTTCAGAGAGAGGCAGGGGGTGTTAGAATCATTTTGTATTGAATAAGAGAGAGGCAGGGGGTGTTAGATTCATTGTGTATAGAATGAGAGAGAGGTGAGGGGTGTTAGATTGGTTGTGTATAGTTTCAGAGTGCCTGGGGGTGTTAGATTGGTTGTGTTTAGTTTCAGAGAGAGGCGAGGGGTGTTATATTGATTGTGTATAGTTTCAGAGAGAGGCGAGGGGTGTAACATTGGTTGTGTATAGAATGAGAGAGAGGCGAGGGGTGTTATATTGGTTGTGTATAGAATGAGAGAGAGGCGAGGGGTGTTATATGGGTTGTTTATAGTTTCAGAGAGAGGCAGAGGGTGTTATATGGGTTGTGTATAGTTTCAGAGAGAGGCAGGGGGTGTGAGATGTGAGTGGGGTTTGGGGTGTAACATTGGTTGTGTACAGTTTCAGTGAGAATCAGGGATTGTTATATTGGTTGTGTATAGTTTCAGAGAGGCAGGAGTGTTAGATTGGTTGTGAATAGTTTAAGAGAGAGGCAGGGGTGTTAGATTGGTTTTGTATAATTTCAGAGAAGCAGGGATTGTTATATTGGTTGTGTATCGTTTCAGAGAGATGCAGGGGTGTTACATTTGTTGTGTATAGCTTCAGAGAGAGGCAGGGGTTTTTAGATTAGTTGTGTATAGTTTCAGAGAGATGCAGGGGGCGTTAGATTGTTTGTGTATAGTGTCAGAGAGAGGCAGGGGGTGTTAGATTGGTTGTGTATAGTTTCAGAGAGAGGCAGAGGGTGGTATATGGGTTGTGTATAGTTTAAGAGAGAGGCAGAGTGTGTTATATTGATTGTGTATAGTTTTAGACACAAGCAGGGATTGTTAGATTGGATATGTATAGTTTCAGAGAGAGGCAGGGGTGTTAGATTGGTTGTGTATAGTTTCAGAGAGAGGCAGGGGTGTTAGATTGTTTGTGTATAGTTTCAGAGTGAGGCAGGGGGTGTTAGATTGTTTGTGTATAGTTTCAGAGAGAGGCAGGGGGTGTTAGATTGGTTGTGTATAGTTTCAGAGAGAGGCAGGGGTGTGAGATGCGAGTGGGGTTTGGTGTGTAACATTGGTTGTGTATAGTTTCAGAGAGATGCAGGCGGTGTTAGATTGGTTGTGTATAGTGTCAGAGAGAGGCAGGGGGTGTTACATTGGTTGTGCATAGTTTTAGAGAGAGGCAGGGGGTGTTGGATTGGTTGTGTATAGTTTTAGAGAGAGGCAGTGGGTGTTAGATTGGTTGTGTATATTTAAGGAGAAAGGCAGAGGGTGTTATATGGGTTTTGTATAGTTTGAGAGAGAGGCAGGGGTTGTAGATGTGTTTGGGGTGTGGGGTGTAACATTGGTTGTGTTTAGTTTCAGAGAGAGGCAGGGATTGTTATATTGGTTTTGTATAGTTTCAGAGAGAGGCAGGGGGTGTTAGATTCATTGTGTATAGAATGAGAGAGAGGCGAGGGGTGTTCGATTGGTTGTGTATAGTTTCAGAGAGTACCAGTGGGTGTTAGATTGGTTGTGTTTAGTTTCAGAGAGAGGCATGGATTGCTAGATTGGCTGTGTATAGTTTCAGAGAGAGCCAGGGGTGTTAGATTGGTTGTGTATAGTTTCAGAGAGAGGCAGGGATTGTTAGTTTGGCTGTGTATAGTTTCAGAGAGAGCCAGGGGGTGTTAGATTGGTTGTGTATAGTTTCAGAGAGAGGCAGGGGGTGTTAGAATCATTTTGTATTGAATAAGAGAGAGGCAGGGGGTGTTAGATTCATTGTGTATAGAATGAGAGAGAGGTGAGGGGTGTTAGATTGGTTGTGTATAGTTTCAGAGTGCCAGGGGGTGTTAGATTGGTTGTGTTTAGTTTCAGAGAGAGGCGAGGGTGTTATATTGATTGTGTATAGTTTCAGAGAGAGGCGAGGGGTGTAACATTGGTTGTGTATAGAATGAGAGAGAGGCGAGGGGTGTTATATTGGTTGTGTATAGAATGAGAGAGAGGCGGGGGTGTTATATGGGTTGTGTATAGTTTCAGAGAGAGGCAGAGGGTGTTATATGGGTTGTGTATAGTTTCAGAGAGAGGCAGGGGGTGTGAGATGTGAGTGGGGTTTGGGGTGTAACATTGGTTGTGTACAGTTTCAGTGAGATGCAGGGGGTGTTAGATTGGTTGTGTAATGTTTCGGAGACAGGCAGGGGGTGTTACATTTGTTGTGTATATCTTCAGAGAGAGGCAGGGGTTTTTAGATTAGTTGTGTATAGTTTCAGAGAGATGCAGGTGGCGTTAGATTGTTTGTGTATAGTTTCAGAGAGAGGCATGGATTGCTAGATTGGCTGTGTATAGTTTCAGAGAGAGCCAGGGGGTGTTAGATTGGTTGTGTATAGTTTCAGAGAGAGGCAGGGATTGTTAGATTGGCTGTGTATAGTTTCAGAGAGAGCCAGGGGGTGTTAGATTGGTTGTGTATATTTTCAGAGAGAGGCAGAGGGTGGTATATTGATTGTGTATAGTTTTAGACACAAGCAGGTATTGTTAGATTGGATATGTATAGTTTCAGAGAGAGGCAGGGGGTGTTAGATTGGTTGTGTATAGTTTCAGAGAGAGGCAGGGGGTGTTAGATTGTTTGTGTATAGTTTCAGAGAGAGGCAGGGGTGTTAGATTAGTTGTGTATAGTTTCAGAGAGAGGCAGGGATTGTTATATTGGTTGTGTATAGTTTCAGAGAGAGCCAGGGGGTGTTAGATTGGTTGTGTATAGTTTCACAGAGAGGCAGGGGTGTTAGATTGTTTGTGTATAGTTTCAGAGAGAGGCAGGGGTGTTAGAATCATTGTGTATTGAATAAGAGAGAGGTGAGGGGTGTTATATTGGTTGTGTATAGTTTCAGAGAGATCCAGGGGTGTTAGATTGGTTGTGTGTAGTTTCAGAGAGAGGCAGGGGGTGTTAGATTGGTTGTGTATAGTTTTATAGAGAGGCAGGGGTGTTAGATTGGTTGTGTATATTTAAGGAGAAAGGCAGAGGGTGTTATATGGGTTTTGTATAGTTTGAGAGAGAGGCAGGGATTGTTATATTGGTTGTGTATAGTTTCAGAGAGAGGCAGGGATTGTTAGATTGGCTGTGTATAGTTTCAGAGAGAGCCAGGGGTGTTAGATTGGTTGTGTATAGTTTCAGAGAGAGGCAGGGGGTGTTAGATTGGTTGTGTATAGTGTCAGAGAGAGGCAGGGGGTGTTACATTGGTTGTGCATAGTTTTAGAGAGAGGCAGGGGGTGTTGGATTGGTTGTGTATAGTTTTAGAGAGAGGCAGTGGGTGTTAGATTGGTTGTGTATATTTAAGGAGAAAGGCAGAGGGTGTTATATGGATTTTGTATAGTTTGAGAGAGAGGCAGGGGTTTTAGATGTGTTTGGGGTGTGGGGTGTAACATTGGTTGTGTTTAGTTTCAGAGAGAGGCAGGGATTGTTATATTGGTTTTGTATAGTTTCAGAGAGAGGCAGGGGGTGTTAGATTCATTGTGTATAGAATGAGAGAGAGGCGAGGGTGTTCGATTGGTTGTGTATAGTTTCAGAGAGTACCAGTGGGTGTTAGATTGGTTGTGTTTAGTTTCAGAGAGGCATGGATTGCTAGATTGGCTGTGTATAGTTTCAGAGAGAGCCAGGGGTGTTAGATTGGTTGTGTATAGTTTCAGAGAGAGGCAGGGATTGTTAGATTGGCTGTGTATAGTTTCAGAGAGAGGCAGGGGGTGTTAGAATCATTTTGTATTGAATAAGAGAGAGGCAGGGGGTGTTAGATTCATTGTGTATAGAATGAGAGAGAGGTGAGGGGTGTTAGATTGGTTGTGTATAGTTTCAGAGTGCCAGGGGGTGTTAGATTGGTTGTGTTTAGTTTCAGAGAGAGGCGAGGGGTGTTATATTGATTGTGTATAGTTTCAGAGAGAGGCGAGGGGTGTAACATTGGTTGTGTATAGAATGAGAGAGAGAGGCGAGGGGTGTTATATTGGTTGTGTATAGAATGAGAGAGAGGCGAGGGGTGTTATATGGGTTGTGTATAGTTTCAGAGAGAGGCAGAGGGTGTTATATGGGTTGTGTATAGTTTCAGAGAGAGGCAGGGGGTGTGAGATGTGAGTGGGGTTTGGGGTGTAACATTGGTTGTGTACAGTTTCAGTGAGATGCAGGGGTGTTAGATTGGTTGTGTAATGTTTCGGAGACAGGCAGGGGGTGTTACATTTGTTGTGTATATCTTCAGAGAGAGGCAGGGGTTTTTAGATTAGTTGTGTATAGTTTCAGAGAGATGCAGGTGGCGTTAGATTGTTTGTGTATAGTTTCAGAGAGAGGCTGGGGGTGTTAGATTGGTTGTGTATATTTTCAGAGAGAGGCAGAGGGTGGTATATGGGTTGTGTATAGTTTAAGAGAGAGGCAGAGTGTGTTATATTGATTGTGTATAGTTTTAGACACAAGCAGGTATTGTTAGATTGGATATGTATAGTTTCAGAGAGAGGCAGGGGGTGTTAGATTGGTTGTGTATAGTTTCAGAGAGAGGCAGGGGGTGTTAGATTGGTTGTGTATAGTTTCAGAGAGAGGCAGAGGGTGTTATATGGGTTGTGTATAGTTTCAGAGAGGCAGGGGGTGTGAGATGTGAGTGGGGTTTGGGGTGTAACATTGGTTGTGTACAGTTTCAGTGAGAATCAGGGATTGTTATATTGGTTGTGTATAGTTTCAGAGAGGCAGGAGTGTTAGATTGGTTGTGAATAGTTTAAGAGAGAGGCAGGGGGTGTTAGATTGGTTTTGTATAATTTCAGAGAAGCAGGGATTGTTATATTGGTTGTGTATCGTTTCAGAGAGATGCAGGGGTGTTACATTTGTTGTGTATAGCTTCAGAGAGAGGCAGGGGTTTTTAGATTAGTTGTGTATAGTTTCAGAGAGATGCAGGGGCGTTAGATTGTTTGTGTATAGTGTCAGAGAGAGGCAGGGGGTGTTAGATTGGTTGTGTATAGTTTCAGAGAGAGGCAGAGGGTGGTATATGGGTTGTGTATAGTTTAAGAGAGAGGCAGAGTGTGTTATATTGATTGTGTATAGTTTTAGACACAAGCAGGGATTGTTAGATTGGATATGTATAGTTTCAGAGAGAGGCAGGGGTGTTAGATTGGTTGTGTATAGTTTCAGAGAGAGGCAGGGGTGTTAGATTGTTTGTGTATAGTTTCAGAGAGAGGCAGGGGGTGTTAGATTGTTTGTGTATAGTTTCAGAGAGAGGCAGGGGGTGTTAGATTGGTTGTGTATAGTTTCAGAGAGAGGCAGGGGGTGTGAGATGTGAGTGGGGTTTGGTGTGTAACATTGGTTGTGTATAGTTTCAGAGAGATGCAGGCGGTGTTAGATTGGTTGTGTATAGTGTCAGAGAGAGGCAGGGGGTGTTACATTGGTTGTGCATAGTTTTAGAGAGAGGCAGGGGTGTTGGATTGGTTGTGTATAGTTTTAGAGAGAGGCAGTGGGTGTTAGATTGGTTGTGTATATTTAAGGAGAAAGGCAGAGGGTGTTATATGGGTTTTGTATAGTTTGAGAGAGAGGCAGGGGTTTTAGATGTGTTTGGGGTGTGGGGTGTAACATTGGTTGTGTTTAGTTTCAGAGAGGCAGGGATTGTTATATTGGTTTTGTATAGTTTCAGAGAGAGGCAGGGGGTGTTAGATTCATTGTGTATAGAATGAGAGAGAGGCGAGGGTGTTCGATTGGTTGTGTATAGTTTCAGAGAGTACCAGTTGTTGTTAGATTGGTTGTGTTTAGTTTCAGAGAGAGGGGTGGATTGCTAGATTGGCTGTGTATAGTTTCAGAGAGAGCCAGGGGTGTTAGATTGGTTGTGTATAGTTTCAGAGAGAGGCAGGGATTGTTAGATTGGCTGTGTATAGTTTCAGAGAGAGCCAGGGGGTGTTAGATTGGTTGTGTATAGTTTCAGAGAGAGGCAGGGGGTGTTAGAATCATTTTGTATTGAATAAGAGAGAGGCAGGGGGTGTTAGATTCATTGTGTATAGAATGAGAGAGAGGTGAGGGGTGTTAGATTGGTTGTGTATAGTTTCAGAGTGCCAGGGGGTGTTATATTGGTTGTGTATAGAATGAGAGAGAGGCGAGGGGTGTTATATGGGTTGTTTATAGTTTCAGAGAGAGGCAGAGGGTGTTATATGGGTTGTGTATAGTTTCAGAGAGAGGCAGGGGGTGTGAGATGTGAGTGGGGTTTGGGGTGTAACATTGGTTGTGTACAGTTTCAGTGAGAATCAGGGATTGTTATATTGGTTGTGTATAGTTTCAGAGAGGCAGGAGTGTTAGATTGGTTGTGAATAGTTTAAGAGAGAGGCAGGGGGTGTTAGATTGGTTTTGTATAATTTCAGAGAAGCAGGGATTGTTATATTGGTTGTGTATCGTTTCAGAGAGATGCAGGGGGTGTTACATTTGTTGTGTATAGCTTCAGAGAGAGGCAGGGGTTTTTAGATTAGTTGTGTATAGTTTCAGAGAGATGCAGGGGGCGTTAGATTGTTTGTGTATAGTGTCAGAGAGAGGCAGGGGGTGTTAGATTGGTTGTGTATAGTTTCAGAGAGAGGCAGAGGGTGGTATATGGGTTGTGTATAGTTTAAGAGAGAGGCAGAGTGTGTTATATTGATTGTGTATAGTTTTAGACACAAGCAGGGATTGTTAGATTGGATATGTATAGTTTCAGAGAGAGGCAGGGGGTGTTAGATTGGTTGTGTATAGTTTCAGAGAGAGGCAGGGGTGTTAGATTGTTTGTGTATAGTTTCAGAGAGAGGCAGGGGGTGTTAGATTGTTTGTGTATAGTTTCAGAGAGAGGCAGGGGTGTTAGATTGGTTGTGTATAGTTTCAGAGAGAGGCAGGGGGTGTGAGATGTGAGTGGGGTTTGGTGTGTAACATTGGTTGTGTATAGTTTCAGAGAGATGCAGGCGGTGTTAGATTGGTTGTGTATAGTGTCAGAGAGAGGCAGGGGGTGTTACATTGGTTGTGCATAGTTTTAGAGAGAGGCAGGGGTGTTGGATTGGTTGTGCATAGTTTTAGAGAGAGGCAGTGGGTGTTAGATTGGTTGTGTATATTTAAGGAGAAAGGCAGAGGGTGTTATATGGGTTTTGTATAGTTTGAGAGAGAGGCAGGGGTTTTAGATGTGTTTGGGGTGTGGGGTGTAACATTGGTTGTGTTTAGTTTCAGAGAGAGGCAGGGATTGTTATATTGGTTTTGTATAGTTTCAGAGAGAGGCAGGGGGTGTTAGATTCATTGTGTATAGAATGAGAGAGAGGCGAGGGGTGTTCGATTGGTTGTGTATAGTTTCAGAGAGTACCAGTGGGTGTTAGATTGGTTGTGTTTAGTTTCAGAGAGAGGCATGGATTGCTAGATTGGCTGTGTATAGTTTCAGAGAGAGCCAGGGGTGTTAGATTGGTTGTGTATAGTTTCAGAGAGAGGCAGGGATTGTTAGATTGGCTGTGTATAGTTTCAGAGAGAGCCAGGGGGTGTTAGATTGGTTGTGTATAGTTTCAGAGAGAGGCATGGGGTGTTAGAATCATTTTGTATTGAATAAGAGAGAGGCAGGGGTGTTAGATTCATTGTGTATAGAATGAGAGAGAGGTGAGGGGTGTTAGATTGGTTGTGTATAGTTTCAGAGTGCCAGGGGGTGTTAGATTGGTTGTGTTTAGTTTCAGAGAGAGGCGAGGGGTGTTATATTGATTGTGTATAGTTTCAGAGAGAGGCGAGGGTGTAACATTGGTTGTGTATAGAATGAGAGAGAGGCGAGGGGTGTTATATTGGTTGTGTATAGAATGAGAGAGAGGCGAGGGGTGTTATATGGGTTGTGTATAGTTTCAGAGAGAGGCAGAGGGTGTTATATGGGTTGTGTATAGTTTCAGAGAGAGGCAGGGGGTGTGAGATGTGAGTGGGGTTTGGGGTGTAACATTGGTTGTGTACAGTTTCAGTGAGATGCAGGGGGTGTTAGATTGGTTGTGTAATGTTTCGGAGACAGGCAGGGGGTGTTACATTTGTTGTGTATATCTTCAGAGAGAGGCAGGGGTTTTTAGATTAGTTGTGTATAGTTTCAGAGAGATGCAGGTGGCGTTAGATTGTTTGTGTATAGTTTCAGAGAGAGGCATGGATTGCTAGATTGGCTGTGTATAGTTTCAGAGAGAGCCAGGGGGTGTTAGATTGGTTGTGTATAGTTTCAGAGAGAGGCAGGGATTGTTAGATTGGCTGTGTATAGTTTCAGAGAGAGCCAGGGGGTGTTAGATTGGTTGTGTATATTTTCAGAGAGAGGCAGAGGGTGGTATATTGATTGTGTATAGTTTTAGACACAAGCAGGATTGTTAGATTGGATATGTATAGTTTCAGAGAGAGGCAGGGGGTGTTAGATTGGTTGTGTATAGTTTCAGAGAGAGGCAGGGGGTGTTAGATTGTTTGTGTATAGTTTCAGAGAGAGGCAGGGGGTGTTAGATTGGTTGTGTATAGTTTCAGAGAGAGGCAGAGGGTGTTATATGGGTTGTGTATAGTTTCAGAGAGAGGCAGGGGGTGTGAGATGCGAGTGGGGTTTGGTGTGTAACATTGGTTGTGTATAGTTTCAGTGAGAAGCAGGCGGTGTTAGATTGGTTGTGAATAGTTTAAGAGAGAGGCAGAGGTTGTTAGATTAGTTGTGTATAGTTTCAGAGAGAGGCAGGGATTGTTATATTGGTTGTGTATAGTTTCAGAGAGAGCCAGGGGTGTTAGATTGGTTGTGTATAGTTTCACAGAGAGGCAGGGGGTGTTAGATTGTTTGTGTATAGTTTCAGAGAGAGGCAGGGGGTGTTAGAATCATTGTGTATTGAATAAGAGAGAGGTGAGGGGTGTTATATTGGTTGTGTGTAGTTTCAGAGAGAGCCAGGGGGTGTTAGATTGGTTGTGTGTAGTTTCAGAGAGAGGCAGGGGGTGTTAGATTGGTTGTGTATAGTTTTATAGAGAGGCAGGGGGTGTTAGATTGGTTGTGTATATTTAAGGAGAAAGGCAGAGGGTGTTATATGGGTTTTGTATAGTTTGAGAGAGAGGCAGGGATTGTTATATTGGTTGTGTATAGTTTCAGAGAGAGGCAGGGATTGTTAGATTGGCTGTGTATAGTTTCAGAGAGAGCCAGGGGGTGTTAGATTGGTTGTGTATAGTTTCAGAGAGAGGCAGGGTGTGTTAGATTGGTTGTGTATAGTTTCAGAGAGAGGCAGGGCGTGTTAGAATCATTGTGTATAGAATACGAGAGAGGCGAGGGGTGTTCTATTGATTGTGTATAGTTTCAGAGAGAGTCAGGAATTGTTAGATTGGTTGTGTATAGTTTCAGAGAGAGGCAGGGGGTGTAAGATTGGTTGTGTATAGTTTCAGAGAGAGGCAGGGGGTGTTAGATTGGTTGTGCATAGTTTCAGATTCAGGCAGGGGGTGTTAGATTGGTTGTGTATAGTTTCAGATACAGGCAGGGGGTGTTAGAGTAGTTGTGTATAGAATGAGAGAGAGGCGGGCGGTGTTACATCAGATGTTTATAGTTTCAGAAAGAGGCAGGCGGTGTTACATCAGATGTGTATAGTTTCAGAGATTGGCAGGGGGTGTAAGACTGGTTGTACATAGTTTCAGAAAGAGGCAGAGGGTGTTAGATTGGTTGTACATGGTTTCCCCTTACCATAATAGAGGAAGGGGAGAGAGTATGAGACACTATAACTTGACACACACACACTCACACTCACACTCACACACACACACACACACACACACACACACACACACACACACACACACACACACACAGACACACACAGACACACACACACACACAGACACACACAGACACACACACGTACACACACACTGCCGCACGTTCCATTGATCACACCGCCCGCCTCACCCCTCAGCAACAGGCTGACAAAAACAGTAACAGCACAGGTCGTTGGAAGCCTCCTACCCAACGTAAATATCCCATCAGCTCTGAGGGATCCTGTCCTGGTATGCAATTGCTGTGGGAGCTCCATAATGACCCAGAGAGGGGGAGGTCCAGTTACGCCTGCCTGAAACCAGCCACTTTCCCTGGGTCTCGTATGGCAGGGCCAGGGGCCTGGAGTGGGCCCTTGGGTGGGATTAACCATACCTGGGTGGGTTAACCATTCAGGGGGTGTCATAAATGATAAATAATAACTGTAAATCACAGTAACAGCTGGTACCAGTACTGGATTTATAATGTGTTAATATTGAGGCCCTGGGGGAGGTTTGCTGGAGAGAAGAACCCCCCTGTTGTATTAACCACCACCTCACCTCCAAGAGGTGTGTGTGTTAGTCTCTCTCTCTCTCTCTCTCTCTCTCTCTCTCTCTCTCTCTCTCTCTCTCTCTCTCTCTCTCTCTCTCTCTCTCTCTCTCTCTGACAATATTGTGTTGCAGCAAAAGCCTAGTTTCTGACTAAAATGTCTACCTATTTCATGGGGGACTTGGGTCACATTGTAAAAAGTGGACTTTTTACGACAGTTTTCGGCCTCGTGAAAGAACGCATTGGTTGGTGTTTCCTGTTTGCGGCCAGCAGATGGCGATGTTTCTACATGGAAGCAGCACAAATGTAAACCCAGCGGTGTTCTTCAAGAGAGAACCGGTTACTGTCATCCCCACTCCATGCTAATTTCGGGCTAAAACTCCTCGCAGACGCGGTAGAAGTTGCACCATGAACGCACACCGAGGCAAACACCTCTGATAAAATGTAAAAAAGTTGGGTTGGAAACACAAACAATTAAACACATAGCCTACAACAAAATAATATTTTTTAAATGTTGTTGCAGGTATTGTAAATCTAAACCAATTTAATTGTAGTGTAAATCTAATCCTTTGATGAACACTGAATACCTGCCTCAAATCACATGTTCTATCTTCATGGAGCCCAAAGTGTATGATTTTCACTTAAGACAAATAGGAAAAGTGCATTGAATGTAGGCAATTGATAATAAGCAATCTTTCAAAATATCCAGGCCTATTTTAGTAAATGTAGGCTATTGCTAAACATGAATTAAAATTATAGAATCTAATTGTTTATCAAAATCAAAATAACTGTTAGGCAAGACTAACGTTTAACAATATTTTGTAATTACTCTAAAATGAAAAACTTAAATGGCCTACCAAATACAATTTGCATCAAATATCCTACATAACCATAACCTTTCATATTATATTGAATATTTAACCGTTTTTGCATTTTTAAATATGGTGGTTTACATTATTATACCCAATATCTATTATATTATTTGTAGCTTGTATGGATGTTATACTGTTATAGATAGATGGTTTTCTAGGTGTTCAATTTCTTTTGAGATAGTATACCTTTCATAGCATCCAGGCGTCTCGCTCTCCGCGCACACCGGCGTCCCAGTCCACTGGTACTTGAGTATAGATCAGGTTACATACCAACTAAACTTGACTGAAAATAGCTACATTGATAATTTCAATTTCGCATTTCTTATTGTATTTCATGCAGATTATTTTTAAACATAATTCAATTGAAATTATTTCCCACGTGGATTTGAACTTGTGAATTATATTATTGCTTTAGCTACTGGCATCGTTTCCTTGACTACACGATTTAGATAATATTGTTTGAAATTATACATTGACTATCATCTTCGTGTTAATAATACACTTGACCATGTAAATAGTTTGAAAATGATAAACCTACATTATAACATTAAATATATAGGCATGTTTTTAAATATATAGGCATCGATGTTTTGTAAAATATTAAACTGAAACAATATTTAAACGGTTAGTGTTCAACACGATCTTTCTATAATAATTTAGGCATTTAATAATGTCGTCTACATAATGTCGTGAAGGTAGGCCAAATATTTGGTTTATTTTTCGCTGCTGTCAAATGAAAGCCTCTTTTACAGTTTTGAATTATTTCTGCAAAAGCCTACATGTGCAGATGGTACCGTTTGCTGCCAGTTGTGCGCAATTGTTTTTCAGTTGTGCTTATTTCCTCACCTTAAAAAAAAGTGTTTTTTTGACTTGGACATTCCACTTTGTGGTCGTTGTGAGCCGAATACTGTTCACCGTGTAGCTGAATTGTAGCTGACACACACACACACACACACACACACACACACACACACACACACACACACACACACACACACACACACACACACACACACACACACACGCACACGCACGCACGCACGCACGCACACAAACACACACACACGCACGCACGCACACACACACACACACACACACACACACGATCAATAACTGTGGCGGTGTGGGATGAACGAAGCAGGTCACATGACGGCAGATTCCATGAGAGTGGGAACGCTGTGCGCGGGGTAGGATGAACGAAGCAGGTCACATGGCGCGCGGGGTAGGGTGAACGAAGCAGGTCACATGGCGCGCGGGGTAGGATCTTGACAGCAAAAGGAATATAGTGTTTCATGTTGTGCCTGATTGAGAGAAGTTCAAGTTTCCAAACCTAACAGCACAATGAAATGGTCAACAATAACCCATCTGCGATTAATGGAAAATACAATCGAATACTCTCCAGAATGGGGTTTAAATACACAATTAATTCAGGCTTTTAACAGATCTATTTTTGGAGAGGTTTTCCAGTGTTCGGATAAAATTAAAAGTGTGATTATTTTTGGGGGGCCATAGAATAAAATAAATAGGTAATTAAATATCTTTATATTTAAAAATACATTCTGATTTAGTTTTTAACATAATATTTGCCTTTGATAAAGGAAATAATAATTATATTGATATATACTGTATATTGCAGTTGACCTCTCAGCTTCCAGAGGTCAAGGCGTAACAGATATCTGCATCCACAATGTGTGTTGCAATGACTTCAACGTTTCCTATAGAGTGCATCTAACTTAAGGTCCTTCGTTTATGATCAAACCAAATATTCACTCTTTTTCACTTGTCATGGGCTCTGGTCATAAGTAGTGCGTTGATTGTGTCCCAAAAGGGACCCTATTCCCGAGATAGTGCACTACATTAGACCAGGACCCTTAGTGCACTAATTTAGATCAGACCACTACAGTTCGATTGAACTGGACTCATAGGGCTCAGATCAGAAATAGTGCAGCATGTAATGTGATAGGATGCCAACTGGGACGCAGTTTACACCTGTCAGTCCACCTCTAGAGTTTACACCTGCCAGTCCACCTCTAGAGTTTACACCTGTCAGTCCACCTCTAGAGTTTACACCTGCCAGTCCACCTCTAGAGTTTACACCTGCCAGTCCACCTCTAGAGTTTACACCTGTCAGTCCACCTCTAGAGTTTACACCTGCCAGTCCACCTCTACAGTTAACACCTGCCAGTCCACCTCTAGAGTTTACACCTGCCAGTCCACCTCTAGAGTTTACACCTGTCAGTCCACCTCTAGAGTTTACACCTGTCAGTCCACCTCTAGAGTTTACACCTGCCAGTCCACCTCTAGAGTTTACACCTGCCAGTCCACCTCTAGAGTTTACAGCTGCCAGTCCACCTCTAGAGTTTACACCTGCCAGTCCACCTCTAGAGATTACACCTGCCAGTCCACCTCTAGAGTTTACACCTGCCAGTCCACCTCTAGAGTTTACACCTGCCAGTCCACCTCTAGAGTTTACACCTGTCAGTCCACCGCTAGAGTTTACACCTGTCAGTCCACCTCTAGAGTTTACACCTGTCAGTCCACCTCTAGAGTTTACACCTGTCAGTCCACCTCTAGAGTTTACACCTGCCAGTCCACCTCTAGAGTTTACACCTGTCAGTCCACCTCTAGAGTTTACACCTGCCAGTCCACCTCTAGAGTTTACACCTGTCAGTCCACCTCTAGAGTTTACACCTGTCAGTCCACCTCTAGAGTTTACACCTGCCAGTCCACCTCTAGAGTTTACCCCTGCCAGTCCACCTCTACAGTTAACACCTGCCAGTCCACCTCTAGAGTTTACACCTGCCAGTCCACCTCTAGAGTTTACACCTGTCAGTCCACCTCTAGAGTTTACACCTGCCAGTCCACCTCTAGAGTTTACACCTGTCAGTCCACCTCTAGAGTTTACACCTGCCAGTCCACCTCTAGAGTTTACACCTGTCAGTCCACCTCTAGAGTTTACACCTGCCAGTCCACCTCTAGAGTTTACACCTGCCAGTCCACCTTGAGTTTACACCAGCCAGTCCACCTCGAGTTTACACCTGCCAGTCCACCTCTAGTTTACACCTGCCAGTCCACCTCTAGAGTTTACACCTGCCAGTCCACCTCGAGTTTACACCAGCCAGTCCACCTCGAGTTTACACCTGCCAGTCCACCTCTAGAGTTTACACCTGCCAGTCCACCTCTAGAGTTTACACCTGCCAGTCCACCTCTAGAGTTTACACCAGCCAGTCCACCTCGAGTTTACACCTGCCAGTCCACCTCTAGTTTACACCTGCCAGTCCACCTCGAGTTTACACCTGCCAGTCCACCTCGAGTTTACACCTGCCAGTCCAACCTCGAGTTTACACCTGCCAGTCCACCTCTAGTTTACACCTGCCAGTCCACCTCTAGTTTACACCTGCCAGTCCACCTCGAGTTTACACCTGCCAGTCCACCTCTAGTTTACACCTGCCAGTCCACCTCTAGTTTACACCTTCCAGTCCACCTCTAGTTTACACCTGCCAGTCCACCTCTAGAGTTTACACCTGCCAGTCCACCTTTAGTTTACACCTGCCAGTCCACCTCTAGAGTTTAAACCTGCCAGTCCACCTCTAGAGTTTACACCTGTCAGTCCACCTCTAGAGTTTAAACCTGCCAGTCCACCTCTAG
>NC_088241.1:65729607-65738069 GCF_036934945.1 Oncorhynchus masou masou | reverse complement strand
AATATCACTAGACTTGAAATAATATCACTAGACTTTACAGAATATCACTAGACCTTACAGAATATCACTAGACCTTACAGAATATCACTAGACCTTACAGAATATCACTAGACTTGAAATAATATCACTAGACTTGAAATAATATCACTAGACTTGAAATAATATCACTAGACTTGAAATAATATCACTAGACCTTACAGAATATCACTAGACCTTACTAAATATCACTAGACTTGAAATAATATCACTAGACTTGAAATAATATCACTAGACTTGAAATAATATCACTAGACCTTACAGAATATCACTAGACTTGAAATAATATCACTAGACTTGAAATAATATCACTAGACTTGAAATAATATCACTAGACTTGAAATAATATCACTAGACTTGAAATAATATCACTAGACTTGAAATAATATCACTAGACTTGAAATAATATCACTAGACTTCACAGAATATCACTAGACCTTACAGATGATTGAATGATGAAAAGATGCTACGCTCAGTTATACCACTGGGGCCAGGCGTTTGATGTTGGCTCGGTGAAATTTGTTATACGTTAAGCCTGTGCTAATGTGATTATGGCTATTGATCCATTAAATCTACTGTAAAAATACAGCAGTGAACGTTTTGAACTCGATACTGGTCCGAAGCGTGAGAGCCACTGTGAAGCGTTAAAGCCTCTTTTGATGTCCTATTTAAGCCATCTGCTGCAGGACGAGGGGAAAAGGATTCAAGCGTCCATAAAAACGCATTTCAGATTCCAGCCACAGTGAGAGGAGAGCAGAGCAGGGGCAAGGGCGCGGGCGGTGTGGGTTGTGAGAAATGGGATGTGTGATTTTTCCCTCTGGTCTTGCCACAGCGGGCATTAAACGGCTTCGACTGCCAGGCCGCGGTTACCCTGGAGGAGGGTTTAAAAAAAAATCTCAGGCAATAAAACTTGGCCTTCTCTGTCGCTGCTGTGCCGTGGAGCTCCCCCGCCACCCCTGTCTCTGACGGGATACATCCTCTCTGATTGACAGGTCCGTGAAGATCCACTGTCATTCTGTTACTTCCTGGTGCAGGTAACAACAGTATTAAACTTGTTTCCCCCCCCCCCCCCGCAAAGGTTGTAGGTAATGGCACCGTATTCCCTATATAAAAATACTAGGATACACTACGACAGTCGTCCAGGCCTACAGCAAGGGATGATGTTGCAAGATATTTCATGTTGAATGTTATACATTAAATTGCATCAGTGGAGGCTGGTGAGGGGAAGATGGCTCATGGTAACGGCTGGAATGTAAATTTGCTACCTGAGGCTTATTTGATGGAATAGAAGTGTACTGATGATGTAAGTACTGATGATGTCAGTACTGATGATGTAAGTACTGATGATGTCAGTACTGATGATGTCAGTACTGATGATGTCAGTACTGATGATGTAAGTACTGATGATGTCAGTACTGCTGATGTAAGTACTGATGATGTAAGTACTGATGATGTAACTACTGATGATGTAAGTACTGATGATGTAAGTACTGATGATGGTGTACTGATGATGTAAGTACTGATGATGGTGTACTGATGATATAAGTACTGATGATGTAACTACTGATGATGTAAGTACTGATGATGTAAGTACTGATGATGTAAGTACTGATGATGTAAGTACTGATGATGTAACTACTGATGATGTAAGTACTGATGATGTAAGTACTGATGATGGTGTACTGATGATGTAAGTACTGATGATGTAAGTACTGATGATGTCAGTACTGCTGATGTAAGTACTGATGATGTAAGTACTGATGATGTAACTACTGATGATGTAAGTACTGATGATGTAAGTACTGATGATGGTGTACTGATGATGTAAGTACTGATGATGTAAGTACTGATGATGTCAGTACTGCTGATGTAAGTACTGATGATGTAAGTACTGATGATGTAACTACTGATGATGTAACTACTGATGATGTAAGTACTGATGATGGTGTACTGATGATGTAAGTACTGATGATGTCAGTACTGATGATGTAAGTACTGATGATGTAAGTACTGATGATGTAACTACTGATGATGTAACTACTGATGATGTAACTACTGATGATGTAAGTACTGATGATGTAACTACTGATGATGTAACTACTGATGATGTAAGTACTGATGATGTCAGTACTGATGATGTCAGTACTGCTGATGTAAGTACTGATGATGGTGTACTGATGATGTAAGTACTGATGATGTAAGTACTGATGATGTAAGTACTGATGATGTAAGTACTGATGATGTAAGTACTGATGATGGTGTACTGATGTTTCGGTTGGTACCTTGACTTGGACTGGAATAGCCGTCAGTAATACGTTTTTATAATCTCCACCCGGCACAGCCAGAAGAGGACTGGCCACCCCACATAGCCTGGTTCCTCTCTAGGTTTATAATCTCCACCCGGCACAGCCAGAAGAGGACTGGCCACCCCTCATAGCCTGGTTCCTCTCTAGGTTTATAATCTCCACCCGGCACAGCCAGAAGAGAACTGGCCACCCCTCATAGCCTGGTTCCTCTCTAGGTTTATAATCTCCACCCGGCACAGCCAGAAGAGGACTGGCCACCCCACATAGCCTGGTTCCTCTCTAGGTTTCTTCCTATGTTTTGGCCTTTCTAGGAAGTTTTTCTAGCCACCGTGCTTCTACACCTGCATTGCTTGCTGTTTGGGGCTTTAGGCTGGGTTTCTGTACAGCACTTTGAGATATCAGCTGATGTACGAAGGGCTATATAAATACATTTGATTTGATTTGATTTCGGGTGCCGGTGCAGGAAATTCCCATTACGGTTGAGGTGGTGGTGCTCTGGTGAGCTCCTGCCCAAGTCAAGCACTGGTTTGTTACTGAATGTACTGATAGAAGAGGACCCGACCTTGAGGGGGAAACAAAAATGGCTTTATGTATCTGTATTTATTATGGGATCCCAATTAGCTGCTGCCAACATTACAAAATGTTCACAACAGATTTCACAACACATTTAAGTGTTTCCCCTCAGGCCTCTGCTCTACTACCACATATCTACAATACAAGATCCATGTGTGTGTGTGTGTGTATAGTGCCATATGTTACCGTGTGTTTGTATGCATATGTCTGTTTTATTTTAAAATATATATATATATATATATATTTCACCTTTATTTAACCAGGTAGGCCAGTTGAGAACAAGTTCTCGTTTACAATTGCGACCTGGTCAAGATAAAGCAAAGCAGTGTGACACAAACAACAACACAGAGTTACACATGGAGTAAACAAACAGTCAATAACACAATAGAAAGAAAAGTAGAAAGATCTATGTACAGTGTGTGAAAATGTAGAAGAGTAGGGAGGTAAAGAGTGTAGAGGTGGCAGATAGCCTAGTGGTTAGAGTGTAGAGGTGGCAGGTAGCCTAGTGGTTAGAGTGTAGAGCTGGTAGGGTACCCTAGTGGTTTGAGTGTAGAGGTGGCAGGTAGCCTAGTGGTTAGAGTGTAGAGGTGGCAGGTAGCCTAGTGGTTAGAGTGTAGAGCTGGTAGGGTACCCTAGTGGTTTGAGTGTAGAGGTGGCAGGTAGCCTAGTGGTTAGAGTGTAGAGGTGGTAGGTAGCCTAGTGGTTAGAGAGTAGAGGTGGCAGGTAGCCTAGTGGTTAGAGTGTAGAGGTGGTAGGTAGCCTAGTGGTTAGAGGGTAGAGGTGGCAGGTAGCCTAGTGGTTAGAGTGTAGAGGTGGCAGGTAGCCTAGTGGTTAGAGTGTAGAGCTGGTAGGGTACCCTAGTGGTTTGAGTGTAGAGGTGGCAGGTAGCCTAGTGGATAGAGTGTAGAGCTGGTAGGGTACCCTAGTGGTTTGAGTGTAGAGGTGGCAGGTAGCCTAGTGGTTAGAGTGTAGAGGTGGTAGGTAGCCTAGTGGTTAGAGGGTAGAGGTGGCAGGTAGCCCAGTGGTTAGGAGTGTAGAGGCGGCAGGGTAGCCTAGTGGTTAGAGTGTGGAGTGGCAGGCAGCCTAGTGGTTAGAGGGTAGAAGTGGTAGGGTAGCCTAGTGGTTAGAGTGTAGAGGTGGCAGGTAGCCTAGCGGTTAGAGAGTAGAGGTGGCAGGGTAGCCTAGTGGATAGAGTGTAGAGGTGGCAGGTAGCCTAGTGGTTAGAGTGTCGAGGTGGCAGGTAGCCTAGTGGTTAGAGTGTAGAGTGGCAGGTAGCCTAGTGGTTAGAGGGTAGAGGCGGCAGGGTAGCCTAGTGGTTAGAGTGTGGAGTGGCAGGCAGCCTAGTGGTTAGAGGGTAGAGGTGGTAGGGTAGCCTAGTGGTTAGAGTGTAGAGGCGGCAGGTAGCCTAGTGTTTAGAGTGTAGAGGTGGCAGGGTAGCCTAGTGGATAGAGTGTAGAGGTTGCAGGTAGCCTAGTGGTTAGAGTGTCGAGGTGGCAGGTAGCCTAGTGGTTAGAGTGTAGAGTGGCAGGTAGCCTAGTGGTTAGAGGGTAGAAGTGGTAGGGTAGCCTAGTGGTTAGAGTGTAGAGGTGGTAGGGTAGCCTAGTGGTTAGAGTGTAGAGGTGGCAGGTAGCCTAGTGTTTAGAGTATAGAGGTGGTAGGGTAGCCTAGTGGTTAGAGTGTAGAGATGGCAGGTAGCCAAGTGGTTAGAGTGAAGAGGTGGTAGGGTATCCTAGTGGTTAGAGTGTAGAGGTGGCAGGGTAGCCTAGTGGTTAGAGTGTAGAGGTGGCAGGTAGCCAAGTGGTTAGAGTGTAGAGGTGGCAGGTAGCCTAGTGGTTAGAGTGTAGAGGTGGTAGGGTAGCCTAGTGGTTAGAGTGTAGAGGTGGCAGGTAGCCTAGTGGTTAGAGGGTATTGGTGGTAGGGTAGCCTAGTGGTTAGAGTGTAGAGGCGGCAGGTAGCCTAGTGGTTAGAGTGTAGAGATGGCAGGTAGCATAGTGGTTAGAGTGTTGAGGTGGCAGGTAGCCTAGTGGTTAGAGTGTAGAGGTGGCAGGTACCCTAGTGGTTAGAGTGTAGTGGTGGCAGGTAGCCTAGTGGTTAGAGTGTAGGGGTGGCAGGTAGCCTAGTGGTTAGAGTGTAGAGTGGCAGGTAGCCTAGTGGTTAGAGTGTAGAGGTGGCAGGGTAGCCTAGTGGTTAGAGTGTAGAGGTGGCAGGGTAGCCTTGTGGTTAGAGCGGTGGACTAGTAACCGGAAGGTTGCAAGTTCAAACCCCCGACCAGACAAGGTACAAATCTGTCTGTTCTGCCCCTGAACGGGCAGTTTACCCACTGTTCCTAGGCCGTCATTGAAAATATGAATTTGTTCTTAACTGACTTGCCTAGTAAAATAAATTAAAAAATAAATAATAAACTTCCCATGTGATGTATGAATGCATGTTGATCTGTAAGCAACCTTTAAAAAAAAATATCTTGTTTGGTGTTTTCCTGCATTGGTTTGATTGCGGTGAGAACCGTGAGCTCTCCCACCATTCACACACCACACGTTTCTAACCTGGTATGGTGGTTCCGCTACACGAACGTTTCGACAACATTAGAAATATTTAACTTTCATACATTCACAAGTCCAAATACACCAAATTAAAACGTAACGTCTTGTTAATCTAGCCACCGTGTCAGATTTCAAAAAGGCTTTATGGTGAAAGCAAACCATGCGTGAAAATCAGATTTCAACCCGCCAAAAACTCAGAAATAACGATTTAATTCATGCCTTACCTTTGAAGAACTTATTCTGTTGGGACTCCAATATGTCCCATAAACATCACAAATGGTTATTTTGTTCGATTAATTGTGTCGTTATATCTCCAAAATGTTCATTTATTTGGCGCGTTTGACTAAAAAAAACACCGGTTCAACTCGATCAGCACGACTACAAAATATCTAATAAGTTAAACGCCAAACATTTCAAACAACTTTCCTAATCCAACTTTAGGTATTTTAAGATGTAAATAATCAATTTAATTAAGACGGGATAAACTGTGTTCAATACCGGATAAAAACTATGTGAAGCGAGTGACCTGGAGCGCGCGCATCAAAACATTAGAGAGCACTAGGCTTCTGAACAACCGTACTTCTCAATTTCTCTAAAGACTGTTGATATCTAGTGGAAGCAATGGGAACTGCAACCAAGTGCCACAGAAATCTCGGTTCCCATAGAAAATCAATTGACAACAGAGTCACCTCAAAAATACATTTTCCTGGATGGTTTGCCCTTGGGGTTTCGCCTGCCAAATAAGTTCTGTTATACTCACAGACATTATTTTAACAGTTGTAGAAATGTTAGAGTGTTTTCTATCCAAATATATCAATCTAGTTTCTGGGCCTGAGTAGCAGGCAGTTTACTTTGGACACTTTTCATCCGGAAGTGAAAATACTGCCCCCTACCCCAAACAGGTTTTAAACACCTATGTGTTTATAGATGTCGGAGTTGTGCCTGTTGTTCACCTATGTATCTGCCCTCTCATTTGCTACAGTGTCCCCACCTGACCCCTCCTCCCTCCTGAACCCTCCTCCTCCCGCCTCCTCTCAACTCCTCCCGCCTGACCCCTCCTCCTCCCGCCTGATCCCTCCTCCACCTGCCTGACCCCTCCTCCTCCCGTCTGATACCTCCTCCACCTGCCTGATCCCTCCTCCTTCTGTCTGATCCCTCCTCCTTCTGCCGGACCCCTCCTCCACCTGCCTGATCTTTCTGAGAGAGGAATTGTTTTTAGATTGGTTGTGTATAGTTTCAGAGAGAGGCAGGGGGTGTTAGATGGGTTGTGTATAGATTCAGAGAGGTGCAGGGGGTGTTAGATTGTTTGTGTATAGTGTCAGAGAGAGGCAGGGGGTGTTAGATTGGTTGTGTATAGTTTCAGAGAGGTGCAGGGGGTGTTAGATTGTTTGTGTATAGTGTCAGAGAGAGGCAGGGGGTGTTAGATTGGTTGTGTATAGTTTCAGAGAGAGGCAGAGGGTGGTATATGGGTTGTGTATAGTTTAAGAGAGAGGCAGGGGGGGTTAGATTGGTTGTGTATAGTTTCAGATAGAGGCAGAGGGTGTTATATTGATTGTGTATAGGTTTAGGTACAAGCAGGGATTGTTAGATTGGATATGTATAGTTTCAGAGAGAGGCAGGGGGTGTTAGATTGGTTGTGTATAGTTTCAGAGAGAGGCAGGGGGTGTTATATGGGTTGTGTATAGTGTCAGAGAGAGGCAGGGGGTGTTAGATTGGTTGTGTATAGTTTCAGAGAGGTGCAGGGGGTGTTAGATTGTTTGTGTATAGTGTCAGAGAGAGGCAGGGGGTGTTAGATTGGTTGTGTATAGTTTCAGAGAGAGGCAGAGGGTGGTATATGGGTTGTGTATAGTTTAAGAGAGAGGCAGGGGGTGTTACATTTGTTGTGTATAGCTTCAGAGAGAGGCAGGGGTTGTTAGATTAGTTGTGTATAGTTTCAGAGAGGTGCAGGGGGTGTTAGATTGTTTGTGTATAGTGTCAGAGAGGCAGGGGGTGTTAGATTGGTTGTGTATAGTTTCAGAGAGAGGCAGAGGGTGGTATATGGGTTGTGTATAGTTTAAGAGAGGCAGGGGGGTTAGATTGGTTGTGTATAGTTTCAGATAGAGGCAGAGGGTGTTATATTGATTGTGTATAGGTTTAGGTACAAGCAGGGATTGTTAGATTGGATATGTATAGTTTCAGAGAGAGGCAGGGGGTGTTAGATTGGTTGTGTATAGTTTCAGAGAGAGGCAGGGGGTGTTATATGGGTTGTGTATAGTTTCAGAGAGAGGCAGGGGGTGTTAGATTGGTTGTGTATAGTTTCAGAGAGAGGCAGGGGTGTTATATGGGTTGTGTATAGATTCAGAGAGAGGCAGAGGGTGTTAGATTGGTTGTGTATAGTTTCAGAGAGAGGCAGAGGGTGTTATATGGGTTGTGTATAGTTTCAGAGAGAGGCAGGGGGTGTGAGATGTGAGTGGGGTTTGGGGTGTAAAATTGGTTGTGTATAGTTTCAGTGAGAAGCAGGGATTGTTATATTGGTTATGTATCGTTTCAGAGAGGCAGGAGTGTTAGATTGGTTGTGAATAGTTTAAGAGAGGCAGGGGTTGTTAGATTAGATTAGTTTGTATAGTTTCAGAGAGATGCAGGCGGTGTTAGATTGGTTGTGTATAGATTCAGAGAGAGGCAGGGGGTGTTATATGGGTTTTGTATAGTTTGAGAGAGAGGCAGGGGTATTAGATGTGTGTGGGGTGTGGGTTGTAACATTGGTTATGCGTAGTTTTAGAGAGAGGCAGGGGGTGTTAGATTGGTTGTGTATCATTTCAGAGAGAGGCAGGGGGTGTTAGATTGGTTGTGTATCGTTTCAGAGAGAGGCAGAGGGTGTTATATGGGTTGTGTATAGTTTCAGAGAGAGATGCAGGGGGTGTTAGATTGGTTGTGTATCGTTTCAGTGAGATGCAGGGGATGTTAGATTGGATGTGTATAGTGTCAGAGAGAGGCAGGGGGTGTTACATTGGTTGTGTGTAGTTTCAAA